>NC_088686.1:144893666-145196696 GCF_028017835.1 Emys orbicularis
TTGATGTCAATGGCGCTGCACTGATTTTAAACAATCTAAGGTTTTGGTCCATTGCATTTCAGCCTCTTCTTCTCTTGTAAGACTTTGGATATGACATAAGTTAAATTCTCTCTTGCTTCCCTTCCCTTTACTTTCCTTTTTTTTTTCTTCTTCTCCAGTGATAGCTTGCCTGCCTCCTCCAGAAATAGAGCACGGGACACATACTGGGACAATGATGGAGGAATTCAACTATGGGACATCTGTCACTTACCAGTGTGACACTGTAGAGAGGGGACAGGTTCCTTTCTCACTTATTGGAGAGCCCTCCATTAACTGTACATCCACAGATAACGTAAATGGAGACTGGAGCGGGCCTGCCCCTGAATGCAAAGGTGATGGGATCCAATTACTGTAAAACAAGGTGGCAGTGTGCACGTACACATTAGCAACGTAAATCGTAACATTGCCACTGCTAAACAGATTAGGAGTCCTGGGGGCAATCTTATTCCCACCCCTCAGCACATGTTAGTCACACCCATAGGAGAATAGAGCCCAGTTTGAGATTTGCAGAGACACTAAGGGGTGCAGGGAACTGCACTTATTGTGTCCAGATGGCCCCAGTTCCCACGCACCCTGCCAAGAACTGCTGCCTGTCCACACTCTGTTCCAACCCCTCCCTCAGGCAAGGAGCCAGGAAGCTAGAAGAGGCAGTTGGTGTCAGTATGGGAGGAGGAAGTGACATGGAATCCTGGAAAATCTCCATGTGGGGAGACAGGCTGGCAACACGAGACTGACTACTCACATGGAGGAGAGAGCCAGACAAGATCTTCTGCTTCTCAAAGGGAGAAGCTGTGCCAAGACAGGGGATGGAGCAGGGCTTGGAGCTGGGTGGGGAAGGAGAGGAGAAGAAGGATAGAGGAGTGGAGTTTATTCAGCTTAGAGTCCTCAGAAGAAGAATACTGGAGCTGATCGAAATTGACATAAGAACTTTGTTTGAAAAAGTCTTTAAAAAAAAAAAAAAAAAAAGGGCAAATTATTTTGTGAAAAACTGTCCACATTACTGAATGTTTTTATTTTTCATGTCATTGTTTTTAATGTTCTTCCCCTCACCCCCCAACAACTCTCATAAAATGTTGAAATGGCCATGGAACCTACTGAAAACCCCATTTTATGGGTGGTGGGTTTTTTTTATTGATCATATTTTTGATAAGATATATGTGGGAAACGCATCTTTTTGCTCACTCTAGAAACTATTCCTGTTAAGGTTTCTGCAGGTAAACCTGGAGCGTATCTGCGTATCTTCACAGGAGACCAGATCTGAGTGTCTGTGTCAGCTATAAGCACAGCTAGAACTCTAGAGAAATGATTTTATAATATCCACAAATGATAAACAAGAAGACGGGGCATTTCCAACAGCTCCTGCTGCCCCATGGGACCTCTCTTGTCAAAGACTGTAATTATGTGTGTGCATGCTCGCGCTCTCTCTCTCTCTCCCCAACCCCATATCCCCACAATTGCCTGTGACAGAACTGCCATTGCAGGTGGTCATTAATTCAGCAGGTGTAGTTTGATACTTTACTTGAGTTAAGAAAAGGCTAGATGAAGAAGACTAAAACTTGCCTACTAGGTTCTATCAAAACCGATGCCCCAAGGAATTTGAGAACATGGCATCAGACCCACTGATACTTTCCTGCTTTTCCTTAACATGATGTTTCAAATAGGTGGTTTCTGGGGTGGATTTGCGGGCGGGGGGGGGGTGGGGGGGAGAGACAGGGACAGGAGCATTCAGACATGTCATGATCTCTGCAGGGCCTTGTGTATTTGCTTTCAAATCTGTTCATATCCCCCCTGGTAAATAGATCAGATTCCACAGAAGTATCTTCACTTTGGTTCCCAATTTTTGATTTAACAGTAAACCTCCCAAGCTGACACTGGTTTTTCTTACACAGTCGTTCGCTGTGAACAGCCAAGAGTTGACCATGGAAAACAGATGACTGGATATAGTCCTGTATACACCTACAGAGCCTCTGTTCTGTTTGAGTGTGAACACCGCTACACCCTCAAAGGCAGTAACGTACTTCATTGCAATGAAAATAGTAGATGGGATCCTCAGTTACCAGTTTGTGAGCGAAGTGTCATATGGTGACTACCACCTCCTTCAAACTGACCCTGCAGCCCTTGGTCGCCCAAGATTCGGGGACAGCCAGTTTGTCTCCTTTGTTTTAAGAGAGGAAATAGTGACTGCTGTGTAAGCTTGCATGCCACT
Organism: Emys orbicularis; assembly: GCF_028017835.1. Classification (NCBI taxonomy): domain Eukaryota; kingdom Metazoa; phylum Chordata; order Testudines; family Emydidae; genus Emys; species Emys orbicularis. The sequence goes on from NC_088686.1 coordinate 144,895,912, forward strand.
GTGCTGACACAGCTCCATGATACTTCAGCTAAATGACTCGTATGCTGAAAACAGGGATTCCAGTTTTATTCTATTGCAGGCAGTGTTTCTGAGTGGATAGAGCACTGAAGTGGGACTTGGGAGACCTGGGTCCTATCCCTGCTGAGTGACCTTGGGCAAGTCACTTCCTCACTCTGTGGCCCAGTTTCCCCTGTAAAACGGGAATAATGATACTGAGGTTCTTTGTAAAGTGCTTTGAGATCTAATGAAGAAGAGCTATGTATTGCTGTTTATGTATTGTATAAGTTCTTAAGCTGCACTCATCCCCAGAATATCTGAGTGCCTTCCAGTATTGCATTAAACAATGTAACTATGCACCTGGCGTGTGTGTGTTTGTGTTTTTTTTTTTTCCCTCTCATCCTCTCCGGAGAGAAGCATGTGCAGTGGAGTTTCTTGTTTCGTGATAGGGTTTTAGGTTTGTGGGGGTTTATAAATATACATGTATTTTATGTCACATTCTTGTAGAGGAGAATTATTTCTCAATAAGATTTCCTGGTTATGTATGTCCTTAAACTTCTATTTTTACTCTTAGGTAGCTGTGATGACCCACCTTACATTTGTAATACTTTTCGAGATCATTCTAACAGCAACTTGTTTCCGGCTGGGACTGAGGTGAAATATAACTGTGTGGGAGGTTGAGTTAATCCCTGGAATATCCTCTGCGAGTGTTACCTGTCAAAAAGATTTTACATGGTCTGAACATCAAGAATTTTGTCGGAGTAAGCATATTAATCTTTGGTTTAGCTTTCTTTGTTTTAATTGAGCTACAAAATTAACATAAATTTAGGAAGCTGTACTCTATAGTCAATATGTGGTTCAAAGTGAGAGTGTCTTCTGAGAGTTCTTTAACAATAGGAAGCAGGGTCATAGTTTAGTTTACACATTCATGAACAAATCTGTTGCTCCCACCCACAATCTCCATATTACCTTAAGCAGATTATAATCAAGGTGGTTTCTATACAAAATTTATTGTAACACAGCAATCGGTGTTGTTTAGAACCCTGCTGAAAACCAAAATATCCTGCCAACGTCAATTCAAATAGTTACCCAGAAGAAAACTGGAAAGGGGACTCCTCAATCCATGGGGCACACCCACTAACACTTAGGTCAAGAAGAAATGATTTGCTGTGTCTGTCAATGATATAAAACTTCCACCGAAAACCAGCCTCTTCAAAAATGTGAAGGAAATGCTGACTTTCTATAGCTAGCAAAATGTTCAGCTGCTCCTTGTAAATGAATCTGCAGAATTGTTTTTGCTCTGATTTAATGGTGGTGGTGTTTCACAGAAATTAATGTCCATATCCAAACACTACCGATGGCAGAGCGAGACCTAGAAAAGAAACCTTTGTGTATGAGGACACGATTCACATTCAATGTAATCTCTGTTACGCCCTCAAAGACAATTATGGATTACGTGTGAACGTAATCGTGAATGGCATCCTCCATTACCAATTTGCAAACAAGGTATGTATAAATGACAAAGAACTGTGACGTGGTGACCTGCTATCCCTGACCTACTCCCAAACAATGTAATTGCTGCATAATTATATATTCATATTATGGTAGCACACAGAGGACTCACTCAGGATCCAAGGTCCCATTGTGCTTGGTGTGAAACCTTGGGGGAAGTATTTCTTCCGCTCTACTCCATGCTGATTAGGTCTAAACTGGAGTATTGTGTCCAGTTCTGGGCGCTGCATTTCAGGAAAGACTAATTGGAGAAAGTCCAGAGAAGAGCAACAAAAAAGATTAAAGGTCTAGAAAACATGACCTAAGAGGGAAGATTGAAATAATTGGGTTTGGAGAAGAGAAGACTGAGGGGGGACATAACAGTTTTCAAGTACATAAAAGATTGTTACAAGGAGGAGGGAGAAAAAATGTTCTCGTTAACCTCCGAGGATAGGACAAGAAGCAATGGGCTTAAATGGCAGCAAGGGCGGTTTAGGTTGGATGTAACGTTAGGGAAAAACTTCCTAACTGTCAGGGTGGTTAAGCACTGGAATAAATTGCCTAGGGAGGTTATGAAATCTGTATTGGAGATTTTTAAGAGCAGTTTAGACAAACACCTCCCAGGGTTTGTCTAGATAATACTCAGTCCTGCCATGAGTGCAGGGGATTGGACTAGATGACCTCTCCAGGTCCCTTCCAGTCCTACAATTCTATGTGGGGTACATTCTCCGCGACCTAAATGACCGATGTCCTGGCAGTGTGATAGCTATGACGGGCAATTTTATCTTCTGTGTCTATCGGCGTGCACATAGTGAGTGAGTATTGCCTGTGGGCCTTTATTCCGTAATGGCAGTAGCAAAATTAAGAACATGGTCCGCAGATTGGTTTCTAGTTTTACTACTTCTGCTAGGCACCTCTATAGAACTTCTCACCAGTGCCGGCTCCAGGCACCAGCCGAGCAAGTTGGTGCTTGGGGCGGCAGATTGAACGAGGCAGCATTCCGCCCAATCCTAGGGCGGCACGGCCGCTTTTTTTTTTTTTTGGTTCCGTTCCGGCCGCCCTGTAGGGGGCAGCGGCGTGGAGGACGGGAGTGCCCTGCAGCAAGCCCGGCAGGGCAGTCCTCGTCCTTCCCTCTCCGCCAACCAGAGCGGAGTCTTCTCCGCTGTAGCCCTGGCCGCCCCCCCCTTCTCTCTCTCTCCCGCCCGCTCCCTCCCTCCCCCACCCCCTGCTAGCCGGTCCCCCTGCATCCGCGCTCCGGCGCACAGATCACTTTTTTTTTTTTGCTTGGGGCGGCCAAAATGCCAGAGCCGGCCCTGCTTCTCACACATGTTGTTGATAGAATTAGGCAAATTCACCCCAGCTCCAGTGCAGAGCTCATCTGGTGAATTTCCTGGTTTTTGTGCTTCTTCACTTTGATCTTCATGGAATGAAATATTCCCCTGCTACCAGATTTAGTCTGATTGTAGAATGGAATCGTATAAAGATTCACCTCCTTCACTTTGTACGCTTGCATTAGCTACTTTTTAATCAAATTTTCCAGATTACTGGAATGTCTTTCACAATTCTACCTCCATCGCTTTGGAAGCAAAAATGAATCCACAAGGACAAAGCATATCTCTGTTCCATCCAACCCTACACCTTCTCCCAACTCTGCCTGTACCTTGTAGATATGTAATTCACTTTACAATTGCTGTGGTACCATATAGACTAATGATTCCCACCTATCTGCAATTTTCTCATTTACTGTGGGACTAAGATTGTGTAATACATTTATCTCCCAGTTCTACAGTACACATGATTACTTTGGCATACCATCACCACTTGTTTGCCAACTGATGTTTCTCTGTTTTCTTAGCAGACTTTGCTATGCATGTAATTTAGCATCTCAGGTCCTTCACATGCTGCTGATAGGTTACCACAGCTTGCCTTTGCTGTTGGATTTCAAAGTACAAATCCCTTGATAGCAAAGGATGCCTGCCAAACATAGAAAGTATGGGGTCTCTCCCATTGCATCGTTCTTAGCACAATTACATACCAATCCTTTAACTAGTGACTATACCTGAGGAAGATCCTTTTCTCCTTTCCTGCAGGTTAGTATTTACCTCATCTAGAGTATCTGCTTGTCAGCAACTGATTTATTAACTGAGTGGGAGTATTTTCAGTCTCCCATAAAGTCTCCCAGTATTTTATATCTATTCTTCATTAGCCAGCATTTAACGAATGCGGTTTATTGGAGTTAGTGCCTGGACTATATGTCCATACAAATAAATGCCTTTTGCAGTTCAGATTTCTTGAAGATAAATATGCTCTGTACCTTTAAGGACTAGCCCTGAGTTAAAAAGGCTTCTGCAGAAAGATTGCCATGGATTAACAGTGCCCTGTTCCCCCAGTGGTCCAGAGACCAGACAACATTGCCCCAAGTGTAGATGATGCTGGGTGAGACAGAGGATGGCTGGGATGCCTAGAGGATACAATGATTCTGTGCCTCCCTTAGCAGCCAGCTTCACTGTGACCATTATAAAGATCCTGTGAAAGTGAAATGAATTATATTAAAGAAATAGAATGAATTAAAGAATGCTGTATGAAATGTTGCAATCCAGGTGTCAGGAAAGTAGACATTAAAAGTTAATCAATTGCTCCACTTAAAGGCGATTGGTGAAGCATTAGCCTTAGATGATAAGAGCTAATAAGGAAGTAGGATATGCATATTGTGCCCTAGGCAAATTCTACAATTTTGCTCTCTCTCTCTGTCCCTTTGTTTAGTTCGCACCCTTTTATCTGTATAAATAAGACTGTTTGTTTGAATCTTGCATGGAGGCTCACATTATCTGTGTGTTATTAGCAGAGCGCTCTGCTAATAAAACAGAGTGGTCTGACAAACTGAGTCGTGAGTCTAACGTTGACAATACCATCACAGATTAATGTTGCCATCCCCCAGTGCAACCATTGAGTGGGAGCAGTGGTACAAATGCTTCTGGCATCCGCATCCGTGTTGGGTCAATTCTCAAAACACAGCACATGAAAAGAGAAATTTAAGCATCCTTGAATTTTCAAAAAGCCAGAGGAGGGATTAGAGAGACGGGGGGGGGGGGGTAATATCTGTTGTTGGAATGATTAGTTACTCCAGCATTTTCAGAACTGTAGGCCTGTTTCAACGGGCAGCACTGGGACTGCTTTACACGTCACTCTGGCTACCATCGGAAATGTGTGACTATCCCAGAACAGTGTCAGAAGACTAAAACTAAGCACTATGAAAAATTACATAGCCTGCTAGAACCAGCTCTGTCCCCTTCTTTCACCCTAAACAGTCCTCCTCCTCACTAGTTTGAGAGGAATGGACATATGGGGAAAGGATGGCTCATTATACTGGGAGGGTGCTGTGGTGGGACAGTTCAGTAGCAAGTGGGGATGGGTGAGGAACACGGGGGACTCCAGAAGGGTTTCCTAACTTGGAGGAGGCTTGGCATGTTCATTCAGGGGGTTCTGGCAGAACTCAGTGGCTATGGAAGGGGTTCAGATCTGGAATTTGGTGGTGCAGATGTAGCAGGACCAGTTTAATGACTCAGGGAGCCATGCAGGGGGACGCTACTGTTGATGTTGATGGGAGCGGCAGGCCTTCAGTACTTCTCAGGGTCTGGCTGTAATTCTCAGTAATTCAGTGCAGTTATTCAGTGTTGTCAGCATGTGAACAACAATCCCTGGGGCCCCGACAGGTCAAAGAGCCATTTTAAGAGTGTTTTGCATTTTGCTGTTTTTATCTTTGCTCTCCCAATGCCATGGGTATGATGCTAACTAACAGAAAGTACTGGCAGATTGTCAGAGGCATAAGACACTGGTGCCTCTCCAAGCACCTTTTTTTGGAAATGTAGTGTCAGGAAACCCCACAGTATTTATGCTGCCTCCCTTCTTTTAGGAGATTTCCCATTCTGTGTCAATGCTGTATTTTCCCCTTTTATTCTAGCCTGTGAGCCACCTGCACGTATCACTAATGGACGGGACGACCGCGGCTGGAAAAATGATTTCTTTGTTGGCTCAAATGTGACCTACTCATGTGACCGTGGTTGGTCACTTGGAGTATCCTCCATTCGATGTATAGCTGGTGATGGGGGAACTCTGCACTGGGATGCACCTGTCCCTGAGTGCAAAGGTGATTCATTTCTTCATCACACTAGAATGACTGAGATGTGGAGGGCCCATTGCAATGACCTGGGGGCTATTTAACATCTTAGCCCTTAAGTATTGACAATATGTAGAGCCATGGGGCCAACTTACTGCAGATTCCTCCTTTGCAGCAGACCAAACACTCCTAGCTGGGATGCCCACTGCCTGGGTCCTCACTGCCCTGGCACTTGTACACATGATCTGCCCTGACCTATGCCCTAACTTATGGTGGTATCTAAACAAAGCCTTTGGCATCGTGCAGGATGAAAAGTATCAGAGGGTAGCTGTGTTAATCTGTATCCACAAAAACGAGGAGTCCGGTGGCACCTTAAAGACTAACAGATTTATTAGGGCATAAGCTTTCGTGAGTAATAAACCCACTTCTTCAGATGGGTGTTTTGAAGTAGAATTTTTCTTGAAATCCCTTCCCATGAAAAATTTCAGGGTCACTTTTGTTTTGTTCTGGGTCAGGATTAAACTGATTTAAAAAGCACAATATATTTCACATGAAATTTTCATTTTCTGGCCAGCTCTAATTGAGAATATGCAACACCTTTCAGGATCATGTGTCAGACACAGACTGTATGAGACAGACACATGTACACACTGGATAATGGCTCAGATCCAAAAGGACCAAGCATGCTTGTGAGGATAGGTCCTTGTCTTCTTCAGAGTAATCACATTCCCTCTGTTTCTGTTTTACAGGAGAAGCAAATAATGTCTCCCCTGTGCAACATGGTTCGCGAGAGTGTAAAGTTTCTCCACTGTGGGGTGTGTCTGACATTACTAAGAACCCTTTTGGAAGCACAGAAACTGTATCTGGAGATTCAGAAACTTAAGCGGGACCTAGAAAAATACCAGGAATAGATGAACTCTGTGACCCATTACTGTGACAAACTGTCTCCTTTGGAAGCAGTTTGTATAATTACTTTGTACATATGATGATTGTTACTATTTGCAGAGAATTTGCTAGTACATCTAGTGATTGAGGAAGAGATTAGCCAGTGCATCAGGAATCGGATTTTTTTCATGCTGTGTGCCAGCGGTTGGGGTTTTTTTCTTTCCTTTCAGTCTGACAAATGTAAGTCCCTACTTGATAAACTAGGGATTTCATCCTCTTATGTTTGTGGGGACTATAGTAAAAGGGTTGAATTCAGACTCCTTTCAGTTCGGAAAGGGAAAGCAAGTTGAGAGAAACTAGATTAAAATGTACGGAAGGAAACCTTCAGTTGACGCAAGCTTCAGCCCCTATGCAGAATACACCAACAACCTTGAACTTTCCGAAATCATCCAACTGTTGCATATATTTAGCCTTAATGCATTATAACCCAAACATATTTAAAGTAGTGAATGGCTATTTAACTGCCTGATTTCCATGAACCTTAAGGGTAACTCTGTTCACAAATCCCTCTGCCCCACTGAAAATGTAAAGGTTAAAAAAGCCAATTTCTGCCCTAACCTCTTATTTAAAAAGTGGGCAGTTTTTTCCTTCCCAAACTGAACAAATCTATTTTTGGTTGACATCCGTGCTGATCTCAGCTGTAGCATTTCTATATCCTCTCTCACACTCCCACGAATCGATGGTGAAAATGTAACTGTAGACAGCAACGCGCTAACCATTTCCCCCATTGCCCAATGAATGATAGGGGTGTCCTCTAACCTACACCTTTGTGATCAAGCAATTATTTCTGCCCTGCCAGGCTACAATAAAGTGCAACTGCAAAAACTGCCAATTGTCTTTATAATTTTCTCCCTTTGGCTGTAAGACAGAAAGATGCCCAGCATGTTTAAAGGCTCCTTTTCCTGATGAATGAAGCACCAATATCTCCCACAGGCCAGTGAGCCGACACATCAGGGACTCGAAGGGGCATGGGACAGCCCCTCCTCTCACACCTAGAGATGGTTAGAGTTGAAACGTATTTAGCCAGGTAGCTTAGGGGTCAACTTGTACTGCTGCCAGTGGTACCTGTTCTGTGGAATTAGAGGGGAAGGTCCATATCCAGCGTGGTTCGGTTTGCGTTTGTTAGGCAGGGGGAGCTTTGAGTCAGATCCATCCCCGGTGTAATGACATTAGCGGAGGTGGATGCAGTAACAGCACGGATGAGTAGAAAGGATCCTTTGGTAACTGGACTGCCTCTTGTGTTTCAGAAATCATCACTGTTTGGGGGTGCTGATCAGCACAGGGGGGCGTCGTGCTGCTGTATCAGAATAACTTTGTGATTGTCCCCGGAGTAAAAAAATAACAATGCTGCGTTTCCCTTCCCCTGAGAACCCTGAGTTGTACGGTGCTCAGTGTGACGGTACGAACTGCAGCTGTATCCGGCTCTACCCCTTGCCCTGTGTGCCGTGAGCACAACGCTACAGAGGGGGCTGGGCAGCATGTGCGCCCTCTGCCCACCCCCTTCCTGGGCCCCTGCAGGTGCAGCGCACGGACTCCCACTTCCCCTTGCCTCATGTGCCTACGGGTGGCCGTGCCTGGGGTCCGTGTTGCACAGTGCGCGGACTGAGGAGCGGCTGCAGCCCTGCCTGGACGGCGCTGTCACCACCATTCTCTGGGAACTCACCTGGCACCATGACATCACTTCCCTCTGGCTGGACCCTGCGGCTCCTGGGGACCCTGGTACTCATGCTGCTGCCCGGGGGAGCTCTCAGTGAGTAGGAGGATGAGCCTCTCCCTTCAATCCCATCCCCACCTTCTCCCCTCTCCTGGCTTTCCCCTTCGCCCGCACCCCTTGACTCTCCCTTTGCTTCCCCCTGGCAAGCTCCTGGGCGCTTGTGGTCGCCGAAGATCCCATACCATCCTTACCGCTCTGATCCTGGTTTCCTGGCCAAATTCCAGCTCTGCCTTGCTACGTTTCTCCTGCAGTTCCAAATGGAGGTGGTGCTTTTCTTTCCTTAAGGCCCCGTTCCACACAGCTCTTGAGCACGTGCTTAACTTTAAGCACACAGGTTGTGTTGACTTCCATGGGGCGACTCCCATGTTTCAAGTTGAGCTCACACTGTAAATGCTTGGACGCGACAGGTTGAAAAGTACTGTTTGGCCTGAGCGGTTAGCCAGTGCACAGGGTCTTGCAGGCTGTTTCTGTTAGGAGGATAAATTGATGATCGAGCTCGGTGTTTCTCTGATGCAATCCTGTTTATTCACAGAGAAAGGACACAAAAGTCCTGATTCCCCGAAACAGCAGGAATCACACCGGAGACAGGTTTTTTGCTCACCGTTCGAAGCCTCGTTCCTGCCAGCACACTACTGAAAAGCTCGCGCTCTCCGTTTTCTCTCAGACCACATTGCCAGTGCATTTCTTGCCATCTCCTTGGCTTTCCTGCTCCTTCTTTATCTGCTTCTGGCTGCCTGGGCAGCTTCTCTCTGCCTGTTCCCTGGGCAGGGCCACCCAGAGGGGGGGCAAGTGGGGCAATTTGCCCCAGGCCCAGGGCCCTGCAAGGGCCCCACGAGCCCTGGCCGAGAATCCCTTCCCTGGCTAGAGGCACCTTTTTAATTTTTACTCACCTGGTGGCGGTCCAGGTCTTTCGCGGCACTTCGGCGGCAGGGGGCCCTTCATTCGCTCCGGGTCTTCAGCGGCACTTCAGCGGTGGGTCCTTCAGTGCTGCCAAAGACGCGGAGCGAGTGAAGGACCTGTCACCGCAAATGACTCAGCGCGCTGCCCGGTGAGTACAAGCACCATGTTGGCTTTTTTTATATCCGTTCCCCTGCATTGCCCCAGGCCCCCTGAATCCTCTGGGTGGCCCTGTCCCTGGGTGCTTCTGTTCACGGACATATGTGCACAGAGCCTTCAAACGAAACAGACCCGCCTTGCGTGCAGCCTGTGTTTGGGCAGTGGCAAGCTGCATAGACACTTTTCAAAGACACCATAATAGAGGCCCAACTTAAATGTATACCCCAAATTAAAAAACTCAGTAAAAGAACTAAAAAAGAGCCACCGTGGCTTAACAACCATGTAAAAGAAGCAGTGAGAGATAAAAAGGCATCTTTTAAAAAGTGGAAGTCAAATCCTAGTGAGGTAAATAAAAAGGAGCATAAACACTGCCAAATTTAGTGTAAAAATGTAATAAGAAAAGCGAAAAAGGAGTTTGAGGAACAGCTAGCCAAAAACTCAAAAGGTAATAACAAAATGTTTTTTAAGTACATCAGAAGCAGGAAGCCTGCTAAACAACCAGTACGGCCCCTGGACGATCGAGATACAAAAGGAGTATTTAAAGATGATAAAGTCATTGCGGAGAAACTAAATTAATTCTTTGCTTCAGTCTTCATGGCTCAGGATGTTAGGGAGATTCCCAAACTGGAGCCATCCTTTGTAGGTGACAAATCTGAGGAATTGTCACAGATTGAAGTGTCACTAGAGGAGGTTTTGGAATTAAACTTTACAGTAACAAGTCACCGGGACCAGATGGCATTCATCCAGGAGTTCTGAAAGAACTCAAATGTGAAATGGTGGAACTATTAACTATGGTTTGTAACCTGTCCTTTAAATCAGCTTCTGTACCCAAAGACTGGAAGATAGCTAATGTAACGCCAATATTTAAAAAGGGCTCTAGAGGTGATCCCGGCAATTACAGACGGATAAGTCTAACGTCAGTACCGGGCAAATTAGTTGAAACAATAGTAAAGAATAAAATTGTCAGACACATAGAAGAACATAAATTGTTGGGCAAAAGTCAACATGATTTCTGTAAAGGGAAATCATATCTTTCTGATCTATTAGAGTTCTTTGAAGGGGTCAACAAACATGTGGACAAGGGGGATCCAGTGGACATAGTGTACTTAGATTTCCAGAAAGCCTTTGACAAGGTCCCTCACCAAAAGCTCTTATGTAAATTAAGTTGTCATGGGATAAGAGGGAAGATCCTTTCATGGATTGAGAACTGATTAAAAGACAGGGAACAAAGGGTAGGAATTAATGGTAAATTTTCAGAATGGAGAGGGGTAACTAGTGGTGTTCCCCAAGGGTCAGTCCTAGGACCAATCCTATTCAACTTATTCATAAATGATCTGGAGAAAGGGGTAAACAGTGAGGTGGCAAAATTTGCAGATGATATTAAACTGCTCAAGATAGTTAAGACAAAAGAAGACTGTGAAGAACTTCAAAAAGATCTCACAAAACTAAGTGATCAGGCAACAAAATGGCAAATGAAATTTAATGTGGATAAATGTACAATAATGCACATTGAAAAAAATAACCCCAACTATATATACAACACAATGGGGGCTAATTTAGCTACAACTAATCAGGAAAGAGATCTTGGAGTCATCGTGGATAGTTCTCTGAAGACATCCACGCAGTGTGCAGCGGCAGTCAAAAAAGCAAACAGGATGTTAGGAATCATTCAAAAAGGGATAGAAAATAAGGCGGAGAATATCTTATTGCCCTTATATAAATCCATGGTATGCCCACATCTTGAATACTGCGTACAGATGTGGTCTCATTTCAAAAAAGATATACTGGCATTAGAAAAGGTTCAGAGAAGGGCAACTAAAATGATTAGGGGTTTGGAATGGGTCCCATATAAGGAGAGATTAAAGAGGCTAGGACTTTTCAGCTTGGAAAAGAGGAGGCTATGGGGGGATGTGATAGAGGTACATAAAATCAGGAATGGTGTGGAGAAAGTGAATAAGGAAAAGTTATTTATTTGTTCCCATAGCATAAGAACTAGGGGCCACCAAATGAAATTAAGGGGCAGCAGGTTTAAAACAAATAAAAAGAAGTTCTTCACACAGCGCATAGTCAACCTGTGGAATTCCTTGCCTGAGGAGGCTGTGAAGGCTAGGACTATTACAGGGTTTAAAAGAGAACTAGATAAATTCATAGTGGTTAAGTCTATTAGCCAGGATGGGTAAGGAATGGTGTCCCTGGCCTCTGTTTGTCAGAGGGTGGAGATGGATGGCAGGAGAGAGATCACTTGATCATTACCTGTTAGGTTCACTCTATCTGGGGCATGTGGCATTGGTCACTGTCGGAAGACAGGATACTGGGCTGGATGGACCTTTGGTCCGACCCAGTATGGCCATTCTTATGTTCTTATGTATAGTTTCATCCATCTTACTCTATAAAGGAGCTTAACTGTGTCTGATATTTATCCTGGATGGAGGGCAGCTGTGGTCATGCCCACTAGCTTCACTGAGGGTCACCCAACCTCCTTCATAATAGTGTTATTGAAATGAAGGATCGTTACCAGGATTAACAGGCCAGCCACTCACAAATTTGAACGATGTGGATGACAGGTCAGTGCCAGGTGTTGTTTGAATAGGGGGTTCTAACTTCTAACAGTGACCAGCATTTCCCTGGTGCCTGATCAGTGTGATTGTGACCGGAATAGGACCACTGCTAATGTAATTGCTACTGAGCATAACTGACTTGGTGAGAGAATCTCCATGCGGGATCTGCAGTGCGCAGTCTGCCCAGCCTGACTGAGGCTAGGTATACGAGCTGGCAGAGGAACAGGAGTGCTTCTGGCTTGCCTGTGGGGATGTGCACTGAACTGACACCCATTGCAGTGGTGCAACCAGTTTCATGTTTTGTTTCTTAAAAAAAAGAGGAAATTGTCACGGCAGTATAAGCCTGAATCTCACTGAGCTGAGACAGCCCCATGATGCTTCCGTTAAATTACTTCACCGTTGAAAACAGGGATTCCGGTTTAAACCATTCTATAGTTTGAAATTAGCTAGAGGTTTGGACACTTGGTTACGTCTGTAGGCTGAGCTCATTGCACACACCGCTGGGCTTCTTTCGTTCCTCCATTCTCCACTACGAGATCCCTGTGAGCCACCCTCCCACCCCGCTCTGTTTCCCACGGGCTGGATTGAAAGCCCTGACGGGCCATAGTTTGCCCTCCCCTGTTTTAAATGGTACTGGGAGAACAGGCAGTGTTGACATGGCAGGTATTATGCTAGAAGGTGTTAATGGATGAGATCAACCAGTTCTTTGATCTATTGACAATTACCAGATGCAAGAAGCTCTGTTTGTTCCCCATCCCTTTTCCGATTGTCCACATTCCACCAAAACCAATAGGCTTCTGCCTACTGATGCCTAGAACACTCCCGGAAAGTTTGGAATTGATTGGATGTGGTGTTCAGAAGTTATCATGTTACCAACATGAAGAAGAGCACTGTGCAAGCTCTAAGCTTGTGTCTCTCACCAATCAAAGACATTCCCTCACCCACCTTGTCTCTTTCTTATATCCTGGGACCATGATGACTACAACAACACTGCATGTTACAGACAAACAGAAACACCGTCTGGTTTAGTGTAGGGCCTTGTATTTCCCTTTCTAATTCGAAACGCAGGCTAGAATCATATAGTGACTGCCACCCATATTCCCATTTGTTTTTCTTGCATTTTCTATGCGGTTTCCTTCCAATGACTTGAGCTAAATTCTGAGCAATGGGATTGCATGGATCTGAGCAAGAGAGGGTAGAATATGGACCTCTGATTTTCCCCAGCTATGGCTCTCACATCACATTCTCGTCGAGGAGATTTCACCTCAATAGGTTTTCCTGGCTAAGTATGTCCTTATATTCTTCATGTTTTACCCTTAGGTTATTGTGTTGATCCACCTGACATTCCCAATGCTGTTCGGAAGACTAATATTGGCACATTGATTCCAGCCGGGATGGTGATTAAATATGGCTGCCGCCCAGGTTATAAACTGATCGCTGGACTAAGACAAGGGCGTGTTACTTGTCTTCAAAATTCGACATGGTCTTCAGCTCCGAACTTTTGTCAGAGTAAGTATTTGGCTAAATTATCTTTGTTTTAATTGAGCAAATTTAACACCAATAGGAAGATTGTGCTTCTAGTCAGTTTGTGCATGGTTCAAAGTGTAGAGATGGGGTGAGAGAGAAGGAGGGATAGTCTGGGTCTTCTCTCCCTGCTAACACTGGGGATTATGGTTAGCAATTTGAGGTGCGATCCTCACTCCCAAGTAAAAGGTCCAGAGTGACAAAACAGGTCTTTAAATGCCCCGGATCCGTCCAGAAGAGGACTCCACCCGAAGACAACAATAGGGCTGTCTTCCCAGGATCCTCTTGCAAGGCTTGAAGTCAGTGGTGTGCCAGTGGGAGGGATGTGTTGGGGCGTTTCACAGCACAGAGCCCTGCAGAGATTCCGGGTAAAGCTGAAGCCAAACCCATAGGCAGCTGGGCACAGGTCCCCAGGGCTGTCTGTGTGGAGCAGTCCAGTACTGGAAGGTACAAAGGTAGCTTAAAGTTTGCATACACCCCAGGGCTATGAATTCCCTGTTGTGCCTCTTAAAATCTGCCACCTTTACATTCCTATGCTTATGGACAGATCTGTTGCCCCCATCCACCATCTCCATCTGCACCTAAAGTAGATAGCGATCAAGATAGATCACAGCATATCACCTGCCTTCTTATACATAGTATGGTCATAACACAGCAGCTGCTACTCACTGAGTCTATCTGTGATGATGGCCAAAAATACCCTGCCAGCTGCAATCAGAACAGCTGCCCATAAGAACAGTGAAAATGAAGGCCCTTGACCCACATGCTGTTTCTGCCCAGGAGATAAAACTTTCTCTAAAACCAAACCTCTTCAGCAATGTCAAGGAAATGCCAATTTTCTATAGCTTGCAAAGCTTTCAGCTACACCTGGTAAAATGAATCTGCAGCCACACAATTGTCTTTGCTGTGATTTAACGCTGTTGCTGTTGTTGGTGTTTCTCAGAATTTCGTTGTCCAGCTCCAGATGTTAACAACGGAACACAGACACCGATGCCTAGACCTGGAGAGGAGACCTATGCGTTTGGGGACAGAGTTACAATTGAATGTGATTTTGGGTATGATCTCAAAGGCAGTATCAACGGAAATGCTCAGATTAGCTGCAAACATGATGGCACATGGGATCCTGCTGTACCAGTTTGTGAACCAGGTCAGTATAAATGGTGGAGAACTGTCATTCTTCCAGCTCTGGCCTGGTGGCTCCTGTCCCTGGTGGGCAATCCTCAGCCCAGCTGTGACTGCTAGGCCAGCCTGAGTATGCCCCAGTCCTCTACAGGGACGATAGTGGTGCAAGTGCAAACTGCGGCTCTGTGTCTGAGGGGTGGAGGGGATTAGGTCTCAAAATGCTCAGCACCTGAAAAGAGTTTTAGGCATCCAATTATTTTTCCAAAAGCCTTGTGAGGATTTTAGTCACTCAAAGGCATTTTCCGAACTGTGGGTGTAAATACATGAGCAGCCCTGGGACTAGTTTACCATCATGCTATAAAATGTGTATTAATTCCATGGGTGACCTCCAACGACTAAAACCAACCACTAAGAAAAACTATATTAACCCTCAGACCTAGTGCTACCCCCTTGTGTCACCCTAACTAACCTCCCCCTTCGCTAGTTTGGAAGAGATGGGCAGCTGGGGATAAGGATGGCCCTGTGTATCTACAGAGAAGGTTCAGTTGTGGGGGTGCGGCTGAGGTATTTGTTGGGGGACTTGGAGGGTTTGGTAGCTTGGAGGAAGATTGGGAAGCTGGGAGAGTTTTGAGCAGCTGGAAGAGGTTCAGATCTGGATTTGGAGGAGTGGAAGTGTAACAGCCAATTTACTGAGTCAAGGCCTGACCTTCTAGTCAATGGAAGCTGTGGGTGTTCAGCATCTCTCTGGATCATCCTCATCCATGTTTCAGTGCTGTTCACGGAGCATGTGAATGACTGTCACAGCAGCCGAATGGCCACATAAACACTTAACCATCTTTTCATCATTTTTGTGCATGCTATCCTGATGCCATGCACAGCAAGAGATGAACACCGAGATAGCAGGTTGTTGGACATACCTGGGGTGTTCTTTCAGGTATTATGGAAACACTGTTTTTTGCTGTAATTGCATCAGGAAATGCTGGGAATCTGTCACCTCCTTTTTATCTACTGTATACATGTATTTTTCTCTCTTCAGTTCCAGTTTGTGCCCAACCCCCGAACATCTCCCACGGCCAGCACAGTGACTGGGGCAAGAGAGTTTTTTTTCTTGGCTCATCGGTAACTTACAAATGTGACAGAGGCTTCTCACTTGTTGGAAAAGCCTCCATTCAGTGTATCGCTGGTGATGAGGTCACTCCAACCTGGAGCGAGCCTACCCCTCAGTGCGAAGGTAACTCATTCTGCATTACACTAAAAGGACTCGTGTTGGGAAAGGGTAGAAAAGGCCTGGTGTCTCCTGTCCCTGGTGGGCAATCCTCAGCCCAGCTGTGACTGCTAGGCCAGCCTGAGTATGCCCCAGTCCCCTACAGGGAGGATAGTGGTGCAAGTGCAAACTGCGGCTCTGTGTCTGAGGGGTGGAGGGGATTAGGTCTCAAAATGCTCAGCACCTGAAAAGAGTTTTAGGCATCCAATTATTTTTCCAAAAGCCTTGTGAGGATTTTAGTCACTCAAAGGCATTTTCCGAACTGTGGGTGTAAATACATGAGCAGCCCTGGGACTAGTTTACCATCATGCTATAAAATGTGTATTAATTCCATGGGTGACCTCCAACGACTAAAACCAACCACTAAGAAAAACTATATTAACCCTCAGACCTAGTGCTACCCCCTTGTGTCACGCTAACTAACCTCCCCCTTCGCTAGTTTGGAAGAGATGGGCAGCTGGGGATAAGGGTGGCTCTGTGTATCTACAGAGAAGGTTCAGTTGTGGGGGTGCGGCTGAGGTATTTGTTGGGGGACTTGGAGGGTTTGGTAGCTTGGAGGAAGATTGGGAAGCTGGGAGCGTTTTGAGCAGCTGGAAGAGGTTCAGATCTGGATTTGGAGGAGTGGAAGTGTAACAGCCAATTTACTGAGTCAAGGCCTGACCTTCTAGTCAATGGAAGCTGTGGGCGTTCAGCATCTCTCTGGATCATCCTCATCCATGTTTCAGTGCTGTTCACGGAGCATGTGAATGACTGTCACAGCAGCCGAATGGCCACATAAACACTTAACCATCTTTTCATCATTTTTGTGCATGCTATCCTGATGCCATGCACAGCAAGAGATGAACACCGAGATAGCAGGTTGTTGGACATACCTGGGGTGTTCTTTCAGGTATTATGGAAACACTGTTTTTTGCTGTAATTGCATCAGGAAATGCTGGGAATCTGTCACCTCCTTTTTATCTACTGTATACATGTATTTTTCTCTCTTCAGTTCCAGTTTGTGCCCAACCCCCGAACATCTCCCACGGCCAGCACAGTGACTGGGGCAAGAGAGTTTTTTTTCTTGGCTCATCGGTAACTTACAAATGTGACAGAGGCTTCTCACTTGTTGGAAAAGCCTCCATTCAGTGTATTGCTGGTGATGAGGTCACTCCAACCTGGAGCGAGCCTACCCCTCAGTGCGAAGGTAACTCATTCTGCATTACACTAAAAGGACTCGTGTTGGGAAAGGGTAGAAAAGATTTTTTTGAATGAGTTTGCGCAATGTGTCCCCATAACCCATCCATCCTCTGCCATCCCATTGCTGACCACTCCTTTGCAGTGCCTTAAATGTTCCCAGCAACCTACTCCCTGAGACGCACGCTGCCAGTTTCCTCTCTCCCCCAGCACCCATATATGTGATCTGCTGTTTGACCCACATCCAAGCTAATGCTTGTCCTCCTTTCACACTGGTTTCTCCACCACCTGTGCCTAACCCCTATTCTGGCTACTGGTTCCCAGTACAGCTGTCCTGACAGCATCCCCTTAAGCCTATAATCCTCCCTGTCTGCAATACCAGTACGTTTGCAGGAACAGGCTGAATCCAAAAAGTTGAAATACCCCAATGCCTTGACTTAGCAGCAGGAAGCTGCAGGGAGAAGCGGGCAGCATGGAAGCTGTTCATGTATTGAATGCTGCATTGTCCCATCTCCAGTATTCCCATAATTTCCCCCCCCCCCCCCCCCCAGAGACCTGCCAATAGTCAAATTTCATCACAAATCCAGTGCAATAAGAAATGATCTGTTGGGACTACCTGGGGAATTAAGAACTTTCCTTAAACACAAAGGTCAACAGCAAAATTCAGAAAATGTGATGTTCTTTTGTGGCCATGTGTTGTTACAATGTTCAGATTGCTTGGAAGATAGATCCAGCAGTCCTCTACGTGTCTTGGCTTTCATTGTTCCCTGTCTTAGACTGAGCACCAACATCTTTGCTGTTTTCCCTCAGTGGTTGAAAATGGAAGGATGACTCCAAAAATATTTGTATTTACATATAGTGTCACTCTTGAGTTTTCTTGTAACAAAAGCTACCTAGTCAACAGCAGCAAAGAAAGCCAGTGCATAGGTGACAGTAGATGAAATTTTCCTGTATCAGCTTGTGAGTGGGGTGTATATAATGATGGGCTATGCTCTGACCACTTCTCTGACACGCACGCTCAGATTCTGAATAACTACAATGTATGGAGAGGTGGTGCGGTGCCAGCACGTGGCTGGGCAATGGAGACCTCCGAGTTCTAATCCTGGTTCTGCCATTGTCTTCCTCTCAGGCTTTGGGCAAGTCTCTTTGCTGCTCTGCCTCAGTTTCTCTGTTTGTAAAATAGTTTTTCCTTATTGCCTTGAAGAGGTGTGGGGAGGATTAATCGGTACTTTAAGAAGACATGCACTAAGTAATAAAAGGATCTGGAAAGCTGTGTTTGGTGTTTTGCAGAGACTCGGTGTCCAGTCCCACATATTCAACATGGAAGCCTGAAATCTCCACTTCCACATAACTATACACACAGAACCAGTGTAACCTTTCAGTGTGATCCTGGTTACATCCTCAGGGGCCATGATAGGATTCAATGCCAAGCTGATGGCAAGTGGTATCCGCAGCTACCCGTTTGTGACCTAGGTAAGTGTGGGACAGAGTAGGGTGATGCTTTGTGGGGTGTCTATATTGAGGCAACTTTCTATAGTCTATAAAACTCATTATGTTGCATGTGGTATGATTGAATGAATGTGATATGAATGGTGTGTAATAGATTGTCTGTCTTTCCCCCCCCGCCCCCGGCTTCCTTTCTTCCATTTTATGTCTAGGCTGCAGCCTTTTTCTGTTGAAGTTCCTTTCTCACTTTGGTGCTCATTTGATTCCCAAAAGAGAGAGTTCAGACCCCTGGGGAAAGCAATTGGTGAAAAAAGACAGGAGCTAATTGCCCAGATTTAATACTGAAAGACCAGGTGAGGCTTGCTGCGGAGAGCGGAGTCTGAGGCAAGTCAACACCAGATAAAAACAGTTCTGGGTTTGGGAGGTAATTCAAATGCTGGGGCAGTTAATCTTCATCTGCAGGCACGAAACTGGGAGGACTGCAGAGTGGAAAAGCTGGATTTTGCCTTTGGGATTTTGTTCATGGAATGTTTTGGTGCCTGTCCTTTTCCCAGCTCAGGGGAGGATAAAGAAAACACCTTTCATGCAAGAGAGCAAGAAAGCGCCCTGACTTTCATTTTACAAAAGCTACACATGCCACTTGAGGTATCCCTGTGACAGTATAGAAGAGGACAGCAGTCCTCTAAGTGTCTTGGCTTTCATTGTTCATTGTCTTAGACTTAGCACGAAAATATTGGGCAGCATGGAAGGTGTTCATGTATTGAAAGCTGCATTGTCCCATCTCCAGTATTCCCATAATCCCCCCAGGAGACCTGTCAATAGTCAAATTTCATCACAAATCCAGTGCAATAAGAAATGATCTGTTGCGACTGCCTGGGGAAATAAGAACTTTCCTTAAAAAACAAAGGTCAACAGCAAGATTCAGAAAATGTGATGTTCTTTTGTGACCATGCGTTTTCACAATGTTCAGATTGCTTGGAAGACAGATCCAACAGTCCTCTGTGTCTTGGGTTTCATTGTTCCCTGTCTTAGACTGAGCCCCAACATCTTTGCTGTTTTCCCTCAGTGGTTGAAAATGGAAGGATGACTCCAAAAAATTTGTATTTACATATAGTGTCACTCTCGAGTTTTCTTCAAACAAAAAGCTACCTAGTCAACGGCAGCAAAGAAAGCCAATGCATAGGTGACAGTAGATGAAATTTTCCTGTATCAGCTTGTGAGTGGGATCATAGAGTCATAGAATATTAGGGTTGGAAGAGACCTCAGGAGGTCATCTAGTCCAACCCCCTTCTCAAAGCAGGACCAATCCCCAACTAAATAATCTCTGCCAGGCCTTTGTAAACCCTGACCTTAAAAACCTCTAAGGATGGAGACTCCACCACCTCCCTAGGGAACCCATTCCAGTGATTCACCACCCTCCTAGTGAAACAGTGTTTCCTAATATCCAACCTAGACCTCCCACACAGCAACTTGAGACCATTGCTCCTTGTTCTGTCATCTGCCACCACTGAGAACAGTCTAGCTCCATCCTCTTTGGAACTCCCCTTCAGGTAGTTGAAGGCTGATATCAAATTCCCCCTCACTCTTCTCTTCTGCAGACTAAATAACCCCAGTTCCCTCAGCCTCTCCTCGTAAGTCATGAACCCCAGCCTCCTGATCATTTTAGTTGCCCTCCGCTGGACTCTCTGCAATTTGTCCACATCCTTTCTGTAGTGGGGGGACCAAAACTGGATGCAGTACGCCAGGTGTGGCCTCACCAGTGCCGAATAGAGGGGAATAATCACTTCCCTCGATCTGCTGGCAATGCTCCTACTAATACAGCCCAATATGCCATTGGCCTTCTTGGCAACAAGGGCACAGTGCTGACCCATATCCAGCTTCTTGTCCACTGTAATCCCCAGGTCCTTTTCTGCAGAACTGCCACTTAGCCAGTCGGTCCCCAGCCTGTAGCAGTGCATGTGATTCTTCCTTCCTAAGTGCAGGACTCTGCACTTGTCCTTTTGACATGCCTATGGCTTTTGGGTATTTAAAATAGTCAGTTGTGTGGAGAGCACCTCAAGTATATAATAAAACGTTTTCTGTACAGGTTCTGTGCTGAACACAGCTGGCAACTCTACTGAGTCTGAAGTTGAAGGTGAGGTACTGAGGGGAGAGAAAACACTTGAGCTGTTAGACTGGGTAGTGCAATGCGTGTGGTGAGAAGGGAAGCCTGGCTGTAGGGAGCTTCAGAACTGGAGCTGGCCACATCCTTTCAATTGTTTTTCAAGTCTATCACACTAAGGAACCACTGAATGTTGCTGATCCATGTGGCTGAATTATGTGCATGAGTTTGGAATCACATTGAATTTCTGCCAAAAATAAATACATTAAATAAAAATTCCCTTCTAGTCAGAAACTTAGAGAGACCGCAACTATGCATTTGTTTCTAAATCAGTTAGATGTCTTTCTGTGTGTGTGTGTGTGTGTGTGTTTTCTCCATTACCCTGTTTCCTGCCTGGTTTTTTATTGTTGTTGTATAAATAAAGCTCAGTGTTTTTCATTGAGCTTTATTTATACTACAACAACAAAAAACAACCCAAACTGTGTGTTTCTGCCAACAGTGAAGCCATCAGTAAACCTGAGACCTACACCTACAGTTTTGATGAACAATATGGGTACATTCACATTAAAGACTATAAATCTGTCAATGATGTATTTCCTAAGGGCAAATAGGTTCAGTAATTCCAGGAGCCATTGAAAGGCTACTTCAGAGCACTCTTTGCTACTATTGTAATCTTTCATACAATTTCCCTAAAAATTTTAGTCTGAGCATTGCTTTTACAGGAGTCTGATTTCTAAATGCAAAACTCATTGATATCAGTGATTGCAGTTCTGTTCAATCTGTGGCAAGGAATTACCCTTTTCATAGAATCATAGAATATTAGGGTTGGAAGAGACCTCAGGAGGTCATCTAGTCATTCCTGTACTCAAAGCAGGACCAACCCCAACTAAATCATCCCAGCCAAGGGTTTGTCAACCCGGGCCTTAAAAACCTCTAAGGATGGAGATTCCACCACCGAACCCATTCCAGTGCTTCATCACCCTCCTAGTGAAATAGTGTTTCCTAATATCCAAGACCTCCCCCATTGCAACTTGAGACCATTGCTGTTTGTTCTGTCATCTGCCACCACTGAGAACAGCCGAGCTCCATCCTCTTTGGAACCCCCCACCCCTTCAGGTAGTTGAAGGCTGCTATCAAATTCCCCCTCACTCTTCTCTTCTGCAGACTAAATAACCCCAGTTCCCTCAGCCTCTCCTCGTAAGTCATGTGCCCCAGCCCCCTAATCATTTTTGTTGCCCTCCGCTGGACTCTCATTTAATGTTTAATAAGCAGCTATGGAAGCTACTAAATGGCCTTACTCTAGTAAGGACAGCTAAAGTCTGTCTCTTGAAACTGTCTATTTGGATAATTTGAAATACTGATTACAATGCTTTTTACATCTAAGAATATGTCTACAGTGCAATTCAAAATTCATGGCTGGCCCATGCCAGCTAACTCGGGATCCCGGGGCTCGGGCTAAGGGATTCTTTAAACTAAGGTACTGCAGCATAGAGCTCTATCAAGTCGAAGAACTAATTATAATAGGTAGCAGCAGGAGTAAATTGTTATGTGGACCAACCACTAGAGGAGGATACACAACACACTAAGACAATCGATTATATATGCACGAATAGCCTCATTGTACACACCACGTAACCACGTATTTAGATTTGGCAAATTCTTTCGGTTAGGCTAAGTGGATGAGACTTGGGTCTGGCATATTAGAGATCTGGGTTCTCTTCCTAGATAGTGTAACTTTCATTCAGGGAGGATGGGTTGCTCAGTGATAACTTGGGTTTTGAAGGGCACAGGATTGTTAACACCAGCCAGTAGAAATAATCACAGTTGAACTCCTCATCTCCTGGTTCCCAACATGAGGCACTTTCTCCTAGGCCAAAGGATACATTGATGTGAGGGATGGAGATGCATAATTCGGAGTTGCACATGGCAACACCTTGCAGAGAATGTTCAATGAGAACAGCATGTTCAGGAGTTTTATAAGTCCCTCTAGGAAGTTCTGATGAGTAAAACTGAAGGGAAATGACAGATTTGGGCAGTTTGTAACTCATGGTGGCGGCAAGAGGCACCACATTGAGCTTTCACATCCCTGCTGCAGGGGAGCCCAACTGATTGTCACAGCGAGAGCCCATGTACTATATGTAAGTGGGATAAGTCTGTCTTGTCTCTAAAGATGCAGATTTCTAAACAATAGTTTGGCAAGCTCCTGACTCTGAGTGGCCAGCTGGTGTTGGGAGACTGATGTAATGTTCATAACTGCTTTTTCCTCTTCTTTTTGCCTTAGACATAATTACCCAGGACAAACCCACAACTGTCCC
Organism: Emys orbicularis; assembly: GCF_028017835.1. Taxonomy (NCBI): domain Eukaryota; kingdom Metazoa; phylum Chordata; order Testudines; family Emydidae; genus Emys; species Emys orbicularis. The sequence goes on from NC_088686.1 coordinate 144,918,738, forward strand.
TCTCGAAGGAGCAGAAGTAACTGGTACTTCCTCAGGTAAATTGGAAGAACTTTGAGTTGCTAAAAGTCTAGAATTTGGGGCTCAAATTTCCACTTGAATAAAAATGAAATGTACAGTGTGAAAATCATTTTAATTTCTATAATTCTGCTATTCAGAGTTGCAAATATGATGCTCACTTAGCGCTTGCCTAAAAACTTGATAGAGAGCTTGTTGTTCATTTGCACACTCCATGCTCTCCTGGTTTTCCTGCCTCTCTCATTGTTTCTGCACCATTTCTTTTGGTGGGTCCTTCTCCCGCTTCCACTTTCCAAAGGATTCCCACAGCGCTCTGACCTTGGCCCATTCCTCTGATTCCTCTCAATAGGAGAGTGACATGGCCAATGCCGTGGGTAAGAAATATTATTGTATGGGCTGATTGATAGCAGCTCTAATGAGAGGGATGGGGGCAGGGACCTCCTTTTTGTTGTGTGGTTCTATATCGCTTAGCACAGTGGGGCCATGAGTCATGACTTCAGCGCGTGAGGGCTCTTGCGACACAACTAACAACACTATTGGCTGCAGTAGACGGCGGCGTGTGAAAATCTTCTATCGCTCTATGGCATCCAAGCACTGGTCATTTCAGTGGCACAAACTCTCTTTCTTAGGTGTAGATTTTCCTGGGCCAAAGACAGTTAGTCTCCAAATCCATACGGTTATCCCAAGGATGAGAATTCAGGAGTAGATAATTTACAGCTGAGAGAATTAGCTCTTGGAATGACGGTAGGGGTAATGCACCTAATGCATGTGGATCTTCTGCTTTGTGCAGACTTGACGGTATACCCAACAGAGCGAAATATTAGCGAAAATCAAGTGGATAAAACACCTGGAGGGGGGTTGTCTCTAGCAGTTATTCAACCTGACAGTGCTTTCACTGGCATGCTTGGGGGCTTTTCTTCAAATGTCTTGGGGAGAGAATATGAGCAGCTGTGGATCTGAGTCTTTAAAATTCAATATATTTTGTCCTGCGCTTGGCAAGATAAATTTCACTCCGGTTTGTTTGTGGGTGTTGATGTCTTTACATGACTGGAATCTCTGCCAGCTTTTTGTTATTTAAAATAGTCAGTTGTGTGGAGAGCACCTCAAGTATTTTATAAAACTTTCTTTTCTGTACAGGTTCTGTGCTGAACCCAGCTGGCAACTCTGCTGAACCTGAAGATGAAGGTGAGCTACTGAGGGGAAAGAGAAAACACTTGAGCTGTTAGACTGGGTAGCGCCATGCGTGTGGTGAGCAGGGAAGCCTGGCTGTAGGGAGCTTCAGAACTGGAGCTGGCCACATGCTTTCAATTGTTTTTCAAATCTATCACACTAAGGCTTTGTCTTCACTACCCGCCGATCCGGCGGGTAGCAATCGGTTTATCGGGGATCGGCTTACCGCGTCTAGTGAAGACGCGGTAAAATCGATCCCTGATCGCTCTGCCGTCGACTCCGGAAATCCACCTCGGCAGGAGGCGGCAGCGGAGTCGGCGGCAGCGCGGCAGCGGTCGACTTTCCCGCGTCCTCACCGCTAGGTAAGCCGACCTAAAATACGCAACTTCAGCTACGGTATTCACGTAGCTGAAGTTGCGTATCTTAGGTCGGACCCCCGCTGTAGTGTAGACCTAGCCTAAGGAACCCCTGAATGTAGCTGATCCATGTGGCTGAATTATGTGCATGAGATTGGAATCGCATTGAATTTCTGCCAAAAGCGAACTAAAAAGCCCTCGTTTCTAGTCAGTAATTTAGGGGGACCACAACAACTACAAATTTGTTTCTAACTCAACTGGATTTTTTTATGTGGTAATGGTGTTTTTCTACCTCCTTTTTCCCCAACAACCAGTTTCCTGCCTGGTTTTTAAAATGTTTTTCATTGGGCTTTATTTAAACCACACAAAAAAACAACAAAACTTTAATGACCAAACTACGTATTTCTACCAACACTATGAAACCTACAGTAATGATGAGCAATAGGGGCATAAATGAATATGTACACTCCATTTTTCATATTAACATTAAAGGCTATACATTTGTCAGTGATGTATTTTTTGAGAGTAAATAGGGTTCAAAATTTCCAGGAGCCATTGAAAAGCCACTTCAGAGTAACAATGAAGGTGAGGAGTGCTATTTTAATCTTTCATGTGTTTCCCTTAAAATGTTAGTCTGAGCATTCCTTTAACATGAGTCTGATTTCTAAATGCAAAACTCATTGACATCAGTGATTGTAGTTCTATGCAGTCTGTGACAAGGAATTAATTATCTATTCAGTATCTTCCACAGCCAGTGGTTAGGCAATAAATTATCTTATTCTAGTAAGAACAGCAAAAGTCTGTCCCTTGAAACAATCTATTTGGGTAATTAGAAATACAGATTACAGCACTCTTTATATCTGTGATACCAGATAACATAACACTAACCTATGATGATATGCTAGGGCAAAAATTGTGGTACGTGGTCTAGACTAGCTGAGTATAATGATTCTGGCCTTGCTTAGCATTTTGGCAAAAGTACGACTGGCCAGTACAGGCTTGGTAAATGAGAGCCTAGAAGCATGTGCAAGAGAACCCTTAACATCTAGAAAACCTTTAAACCCAGACTGTGTCCTCCATTTACACAATGGTTTTCCTGTTGGTATTACAAGGTACAAATGTGTACAATCCTTTGAAAAGCTGCTTTGCTTCATTACGAGGTTCTCTAGGGGTGAGATCATGGTTTCCAACAGCTAATGATTATCCATTTTAGAATGTGGTGTTTACGTGACTACCTTAATTGTTCATTAATATCTGGTATATTCTAAGTGTAGCTTCATATGCATGGATTGTGGATGAGTTCCTGTAGGTTATTGACATGAACTTGGTTTCATATTTTAGCTCACATTTTTTGTTTTTCTCTTTAGGGCTTGTCATAGTCATTGCAATAGGCATTGGCACTGGTATTGGTATCGGTAAGTAACTTAAAACTGAAAAAATCATTCAGTGCACTATGATGGTTTTAAGATCTGGAGTCGAGGCTATTTTAATATTGCCCTTTCTCCATCTCATAATGTTTTCCCCCTACTTAATTACTAAAGACCCTGGGATTTAGGGTTCTTGAACTTGTCTGCCATTTCTAACGTGCTGTGGTGCCATGTAAAAGCACTGCCATTCTCTGGAGAGAAGCTTGTATTCCTACTCTTAGCTGTTTTCTCTGTCTGCATATTCACAATACTTGCCTCAGCTAGGCAGTCTGCTGTGATTCTATCTGAAATGTGTCTGCACAATATTGGGAAACAAAAGGGGAGGGAAGAATCTCATTTTCCTCTTTATCCCCAGGGATATCAAGAAAAGGTTCAATTGTGTAGCTCTGTTTTGGGTGAGAATATTTCATCACCACTTAAGACTGCATATGTATGTCTGGTGCCTACCAAAAATGGAAAGGGCAAAAGCTAGGAAGGGAAGTTATAAAAAGAGCCAAGAAATCGCTCTGTAGGTTAGATTTGATAGTCTCATATTATACAGGAAATTAGAAGGCTGTTACTGAAGTTCTCGGCATCCAGAGTTAGTCAGCCTGCAGTGGTCTCCACAAAACAGATCTTGAGTGTTCAGTCACCATGCTCGGCTATTGAAAACACATTTCCCCCTTGCCTCCCAGAATTCCCACAGATGATGTAGCTTAACTTTAGGGAGTAGACTGTTCCCTATGTACGCACCTGTTCATCAAAGCACTTCAGCACATGCCTAAGTCCCACAGAAGTCAATAGGCGTTCGGTCATAGAGTAGCATTGTCAAGGAGCAGATCATAAGACCTCTGTGCATTTGGAGCTGTTACAAGCAGGGTTCTAGCACTTGCCTGACCACTGTCTCCATTGATCAGGCTTCTGAGAATATGCCAACCCAAACCATTCTGTAACCTACATCCGCGTCACATGGCTCTAAGATGCAGCTGACCTGGTGTGTGCCGATCGGGGAAACTGTGCTCAAATCTCAATAGCAGAATTGAAACATGGTTTTAGTTGGCTCAGTATGACCCCAAAGTAGACAGATTGGTAGAAGTTTTCATTTTAAAGTTCAAGACTGAGAGAGAATCTGATGAATTTGGTCGCTTCTTTTTCTAATTTTTATTGATCAGTTTAAAATATTAGATCAATTGGGGAAGAAATCAAGCAAGCCATACTAGAGATTGAACATAATACATTCTATGACGCTTTGGTGGAGAACTTCAACACCTTGCAGGGGACTGAAGGGAAGAAGTTGAATTTAATCTTGAACATCTTGAATATGAAGTAAATTGAATACCGAGCATTACTCTGGATGAGCTAGGAATCTAGACAAACCTTAAGCTGTACACAGAAGCATTAAAGACTTGATAAATTAGGAGATCCAACATCAGAACCTCTTTCTGGATTAGGGTAGAGAGTTCTTGTGATGTTTGATCTGGTATATGAGAGGGGCTTTTTTATCATCCTAAGGGGGAAAAAATTGTGTCCTATGATGCAGATAATCTGTCAGTGATGATGAGAGCAAGTTCCAGAACTGTGGAGATTCAGACTTGTCTTTTCGCAAAATGTTATGTTTTATTTAACTTTGTTACTAAATTGCTCCTCTTTTTGTTTTTGTTTTGTTTAAAGTAGTTCTTGGTGCAATTCCTGCAATTATAGCATCGGCAATTTTGAAGAAAAATAGGTAAGACAGCCCAAGATACAAGTATTTCCTTTTTGAGATTTACTCTGCCTGTTTAGATGACTAAGACTTTTCTTGCATGTAGCTAATGTCAGAAAAAATAACGTGTATGGTACTCTGAAAATTGCAATAACATGCGGCACTGAAGGGATGGCATTTAGTCGTTAAATGAAGATGGTGTCTAGAATTACTTCTCTAAAATTTATCACGAGCAAAAATAGAGAAGTCATAAAGCAACTTAAATGGACTGCTTTCTCCACTGACCCTGTTATTTCAACAAATGCTTGTTGGATACTCCCAGGAAAATCTATTCTGTATTAAAGAACACTAGTATTAAGAGAGTTGCTTGCCTTTGTCCTAAATGTTTGTTAATAGATAACTATGTTTGTCTATTGCATTTGCTGGAAAATAAGCATTTTGTGTTTATACAGAAATCAGTAATGTATTGTGAGAAAATCAGTCTATTGAATAGTAAGTGTTTAGAATAGAACTATGTCAATTGCTTTATACACTTACAGCTTAATTTCATTTGCTAAACAAAATAACAACACTACTTTGCAATATAATAGGGAAGTTTAACTCATGCTTCCAATTGACTTGTGGGGGAACGGACTAGTTACCACGAAGATTTGTTTTGCATTGCGTCGGAAATGCAGGATCTGCTTCAGGGCACCAAACTATTATCTAGCTTCTCCTGCAACCAGCTACCCATACTTGATGGTTTCCCATACTTGATGGTTCCAAAGCATGCAAAAAACACGTACTATAATACCACTCTTGAGTTGTGCAAAATTTGACTCCTGAGGTTGTCATATTACAGCTGATATATGATAGCTCATTGTCCCTTCTCTTAGAATTCCTAAGTAACAAATGGTGTAGCTTATAATTGTCTTTTTCTTGAAATGTATCTGTACTATTACTTCAGTAACCTTCTGCACCGGTGAATTCACAAGTTCCTCACACGTTATGCATGTTTCTTACTACTTGGTATATTCAGCAACTGAATATAAAAAAATTCCTGAAAACAGAAACCTTTAAAAAAAAATCCTTATTTTTAAAACAGCGACACAAAATTCTGGAAAATCAGCCCACAAACACATTACAAAAACATGGTTGTGGAGTTGTACAACTCCTTCCCCCTCAGGAACACCTTATCCCTCTGGTCTAAAGAGAAAAATGTACACAGGATAAATTGTTTTCATATTATATGATGTCCCCCAAAATGTGTCATTGTTGGTTGCTTCCTCTGAGTATCAATAAAACAGCAATACTTGATTTGATCCCAAACAAGGTGAAGTCCAAAGCTCTCCCCCTCAGCGTTAGCAGGTTTCCCCCACACACCACACAATCCCAGTGAATATTTTAATTTCTTGGAAGTGTGGGACATACGTTTTTTTTTTCAAATATGTTTTTGGTGTATTTTGGAGGAAGTTTTACAAAGAAAAACAATGTTTATAATATCTTGCTCTTGCTACTGTTAAAATTTCCACCACTTCCCCGGTAGAGAATACTACAGCTTAATGCATGTTGCCATCAAAATATCTTCCTAATAGCCTAAATTTAATCTTAATTCCTTTAAAAATTCTAGTTTTATAAAAGCTCTCCTTTTAGAAACTATTAATTTTTTCTGTCTTTTATTTTATTTTATTTTCTGTCTTTTATTTCTGCAAACATATTTTATTCAATTAGCGTTCTCTCCCTGAAGCGCCAATTTCCAAGAAAATATGAACTACCAGGGGGTGAAACAAAATCTAAACTGGGTCTTGAAAGGCATATTTTGTAATAGAAAAATATCTTCCTCCACCTAAAAATATGTAGATGGTGTCTTCTGATTCAATGTTGTTTGTTAGAACAGAGTAGAATTATACAATACATTCAAATTGAGAATATAATCTATAGGTTCTTATTTTTTCTAACCTTTTCTTTCTTGACGTGAACTGAAATATTGCATGTGACATCATTGTTGGGTTAACCACTAATATACTAGATTTCTTCTATATAATGTTTTTCTGCAAACACAACAGACTTGAACATTGTGTGTTCTTTCTAAATGAAGTTGATTGAAAACCGGTATCTGTCTAACATGTAAATCTCATCTCTATTTCATTACTTCCATATGTCCATTTTAAGATTGAAGGAGCAAATCAAATTTTGTTCTTTGGGTGAAAAATAAATTCCTAAAACCATAAAGATTATAAGCAAATATAAGATTTTATCCCGTATGGGGACATGTACTAGCAGTTCATCAAATGGATTATACAGATAGGTAAACTAGTCAAATTCATCCCCTGAAGAGCTTTGCTCTCTTTAGTATATATCACAAAGAGGTTCAGAAGTTGATTTCATAAGGACTTTAGTACTTTACACGGTATTTGCACTAGCCATTGTTAAATAAGATTGATATTCAATATGACTAGTCACTGAAACTAATATCCCTCTTTAAAAATGTAGTTTACATAAATCTATGTAGATGTCCACTCCTGATACAGTGGGGAACGTCCAAAGGAATTCCTCAGCTCAGCTTTATTTTATAGTGAGGAGGGGGGCATGGGGGACCCAGGAATAGTTTGGCTCTTTTATGTAAATAACTTTTTTCATTGTTTGTCCTTGCAGTTACTAACTCTGCTTACTAATTAGGCCTAGCCCCTGTCATATCCATAATACATGTTTTCTCCTACTTTTTCTATCGTTGGGGAAATATTACAAACTTTGCTTTAACATGAAATCACTTGAAAATATATTTCTATTGTATGCTATTGTTACATATCAGGTAATTTTTTTTTTCATTTAAAAAGTTAACATCTACCGACTTTTTAATACAAAAACTAATGTTTGTTCCTGAACGTACTGGAAAGTACAATATATGAAAAGCTTAAAGAATCCTATAGACTGAAGTCTAAAGCTGTAGAAAACTAAAATATATAACTATTTTGATTTTAACCGTTATCTTTTTTTTTTTCCCAGGATGAAGGTCGATGTTAGCTAATGGCTTACAAATTAACAGACATAATATTGGAAGAAAAGAATGGAAAAGTTAGGCAATAAGCTTCATGCATTTGCACTGAATTTCTGTAGTGAAAATAGACCCCTCTCAGGCAACCAGAGTTCCTTTCACTACAACTTTTCTCCTTTGAACTGGAATTGTAATCAGAATCCACTACATTTGAAAAAAGCAAAAAGAAAAAGGGAAGTGGATCATCCCTTTTGTCTTTAAAAACTGGTTTCTGAAGCAAGCAAAAGCATCAAAATTACTTGCTGTTCTGTACACGTGGCTGACTCCTTATTCTGCCTCTCCATAGTGCTAAATGTTTCACCTGTTAAAGAACATGTTGGCCATCTGAGAGTGGCATAGTTTGGATTGTGGGTTTTAGCTGCAGGTGGCAAGAGAGCCTGTTTAGATGCCTACTTACAGGCTTCCATCATGAAGTGCATAATGTTAGTCTTCAAACCCAAGTCTAAAGATGCAAGACTCTAAAAGGAATGTTGTGACCTTTCTTCAGATTTAGTCTTCATCTACAGATTTTTGTTGAAGTGAGAATATCACTTCAACAGCTCTATATCTTCGGTTTCTTTTTACAAATTTTCTCTTAGGGGAGACACTATATATCAGAGTGAAGTGTGTGAATTTACATGGGGTTCCAGAGATGTTCAGAATACTCATCACTGAGTTTTTAATAAAATTTACTGAAAATAAGGCATCCTGTTTCTTTCCCTACAATCAGCTAGCACTTTATAAGAAGTAAGCAATAAGATCAAAAGTGTCCTCCATAGCAAGTTCTCCAGTGGCTTAGTGACTAAATTAATTTTATGTTTTAGTCATCAAAAAACGTCTTTGGAGGTCTGAAAACAAGCTTTTTAAATTCAGGAAATGGCACTCTCTGCTGGTAAAATGGAGGTGATTGTAATCCAATACATTATTATAAATTTATTTTATAATTTAAAACATGTTGTTTATATTCTTTTTTATAATCACAACTATGTTGAGTTTTGTTTAGCAATATGCATAAATCTTTGAAACTGTAACTGAAGGAATTTGTGGGATTTATGTAATCTTTTTAATGTGTTTTTTTAAAATAAAAGGAATACTGAATGAAGACTCTAATATCCTGTCTTTTCCCATACTTATTACTATAAACTGATTATTTACAGGTGATGTTGAAATCTAGCCTTCTGTCCTGATCCAGTCACTAGAACTCAGCTACGAGTCCTGCTGATTTTTTTGGTAATGAAGTAGCAAAAAGAAAGGTTAAGAATGTTGAAACTGTGAAAACAATCTCTTATTATTTCTAGTTAGGGAAAATGAGCCTTGCAGTCTGTCCCAAGGGGCACACTGAGGCTATTGCGATCCAAGTGTCTCTCTCTAATCTGGTAACTTTGGAATTAGGTTTCTCTGAAAGGCCAAGAAGAAATATTTAAGGAGCGGGATGGGCAGTGACTGAGATTTTGGAGTCATATTTCCCATCAAAGGTGTCTCTCCTTTGATGAGGTGTTTTGAAATGTGTAAGTATTTAAATATCTCCCACATTCGGTCACAGATGAGACCTTCAAATGCAGGTTCCACAAGGAAGGAAATGATGAAAGGAAGAGATCATAAGACTGAGGAAGGACGCTTGTGTGGTACTTAAACTACAGGAAGAGTAGAGAGACATGGGTGTTTCCAACTCTGCTTTTGGCTCTACTGCAAATTGCTTTATTGATTTGTACTGCAGTAGCACCGAAGAGCTCCATTTGTGTACCAGGACTCCATTGTGCGAGGTGCAGCACAAACCCAGAACAACAACCAGTCTGTTGTAGCTACATCAATACCCACTGTCCAGTCAGTCTAGGTCAAAGGTTTTCAGCCTGTGATCTGCAGACCCTGTGGGTCCACAGATTGTCTAAGATTTCCAAAGGGAGCCCCATCTCCATTCAAAATTATTTAGGGGTCTGCACATGAAAACAAGGTTTCACTGGTCTAGGTCATTGTGTTGCTGTACTTTCCGTTAGTGTATGTCAGGGGTCGGCAACGTTTGGCACGCGGCTCGCCAGGGTAAGCACCCTAGCGGGCCGGACCAGTTTATTTACCTGCTGACGCGGCAGGTTTGGCCAATCGCGGCCCCCACTGGCCGCGGTTCGCCGTCCCGGGCCAATGGGGGCGGCGGGAAGCCGCGGCCAGCACATCCCACGCCGCTTTCTGCCGCCCCCATTGGCCCGGGACGGCGAACCGCGGCCAGTGGGGGCCGCGATCGGCCGAACCTGCCACGTCAGCAGGTAAATAAACTGGCCCGGCCCGCTAGGGTGCTTACCCTGGCGAGCCGCGTGCCAAACATTGCCGACCCCTGGTGTATTTGGTGTATGCTTGTTTCACTGCACTCCACATCCCATTTTAAAGCTGGATTTGGTTCAAATGGCTCCTTAGGGACTGCACACCTGAGAAGCAGCTGCTTGTTTTAAATGGTGGTAGATGTTTCTTGAAGGCTGGATCCTGCAAGTGTGCTGAGCACCCTCCGCTACAAGGAGTGGACAGTGCTTAGTACCTTGCGGGATGAGATTCTGCAAAAGGATTTTCCTGTTCAGCTTGGGTTATTGTGAAATTATACTGTTAGAATTCACCACCACCACTTAAGAAAGCTGCAAAGCAGTTAAGCACATTTCACTGCCGGAAATGAAGACCTATGCATCCCGAATGTTGGTGTTTTGGACAGAGGGACTTTACTACATACTGTTTTGTCTATGGATGTGTATGAGAAACACAGCACAAAGGGAGAGACAGAAAGAGCAGAAAACAAGACAGCATCAGCTGGTAACTACGCTGAGAAATGCCTAGAAAATGGAGGTTTTGGGGGTACTTTGCTAGCTGAAATAGGTTTGGTCCTGCGAGAAAGGAAAGGGGCACACAGTTTGCTTCCTCCTGTGTTGAAGGAAACAGGACTTTGTACGTTCTTTGTAAATAAACAAGATTGCACCAAAGGTACCAGACTTCCATCATCAATTTCTCCTCCCATTTGGAACAACCTCCAAGACCCCAAATTTTGGCTAACCGCTCAGGTCAAACGAGATAACGGTATTGACTCAAAACCAAGGTCACTAAAGCTTTACGGTAGAAAAGAGACACAGCAGTACTACTCCCAATCATTTTGTATTTGGACATGTTCACACCAGTCACTGTATTTCTTATATACCTCTGGCATATTTTCCTATAAACTTGTTCACATTTTGTATGTCTATAACATGAACGGAGTATTTCCTGGGGCCTGAGTGAGTGCGGCTGTAGGCTGTTTACTCACTAGATGTTTCTATTACGGATCTAACTTCAGTTTTGTTATCACATAATTTCCTTGATTATATCTCAAGGGGAGCCTTAAATTTTCACAATTGTTATCTGAATTCAGTGTTACTGAATGGTGCCAGGTTAACAGCCCTGCAGACCAAAGTTCCCTGTCCCACTCCATGGGAGAGTTTGGTTCAATCCTCCTTCTATATGCTGAGAAGGGATTTAAGCTCAGTGGTTGAAGGTGTTCCACTTTAATTAAACTATTGATTGGGCCTGAGCAAGCATTAAGAGTAAGAAGCCCTCCATAGCACAGTGCTTTGGGTGTTCACCTGGGCTGTCAAACCTGTGAGTTCTGTTCCCCTCTGTGCCTGCTGAAGTGAAGGGCTTTTGGAAAAGTATTTGCCACCTCTGGGCACTTTTAATAAAACGGGAATCACTCTTTTGCCCCCTGCAACCAGCTACCTGCCCAGGCAGTGGGAGATCCCAGTTCCAATCCCCCGCTCTGTGAAGGGATTGGAACAGGGCTCGCCTACCTCCCAGGGACTGCCCCACCCGTCTCTTCAGCTCCCCTCCCCACCCACCTGCCCCACCCCTGTAGAGGTGAGAGACCCCTGTCTGAGACCCCTCCTTTTCCCAGGAAGACAAGGGCTCCTGTAAAGCAGAGGGGACCTAAACAGGAATCTGCCACCTGGGAGATGGGATTTCCCCATTCAAACCCCTTCTAAAGGGGAAGAGGGAGGATTCTGAACCAGGAAATCCAAACATCTCCCACTTCCTAAGCAAACACCCAACTGCTGGACTATAGAGCGATCCTAGCCCTTTTCCTGCCCCAATTCCTAGTTAAGTAAAGGAGAATGGCTCCAACAAGCAAGACTAAGGGAAATCCCTGTTCAAATGAAACATCTCTGGCATTAGAGCAGGGACTTGAACCAAGCATGCCAGCACCCCAGGCAAGTAATGGAACCACTGCACTATAGAGAGCTTCTTTGGCCTAAGTCTTGCTTTGGCCCAATTAACAGATACTGAAAGTGGACCAGCGTCAATATGGAAACCTCAGGGCTGTCAGTGTTCAGATCCCATCTCAGAAAGAGCTGAACAAGGGTCTCTACCATCCCAGGTACTTAGCCCAGCCACTGTGCTGCAGAGGGCATCTTACTGTTGAGTCTTCTTTTGGCCTAATTAATAGTTAAAGTGGAACAGCTTCAACCAAAAAGCCAGAGCAGCTCCCTGTTCAAAGCCTGCTGCACTAACTAGCAGACAGGAGCATTGAACCAGGACTACTAACAGCCCAAAGAAGCACCGTAACCACTGCCCTATAGAGGGTGTTCCATAATGAAATCTCACTTTGGCCCAATGAACAGAAAATTCAAGTGGCACACCATGAAGGCCTCAAGGTTGTCACTGTTCAGAGCCCTTCCCATGAGGCCCAGAGAAAAACTGAACCCAGGTCTCTACTATTCTGGGATTACTCGTCCCCCTACACTAGATTCCAGGGTTGCAGGGTGCACGTTGTGGGTGCAGCACAGGACTGGCAGTGAGGCTGCGTGGGTTGCTCTCTGAGCTCTGCTGTTGTGTATGAGCAGCCTTATCTCTGTTATGTCCTAACTTTTAGCTGCTTGACTTTGCAACCAAAATCAATATGAGCAGAGCTCCTATTGTATGAAGTGTCCTAGTGTATTTTTTCTTAAATGTAAGGCATTTTATTATATAACTAACACCTACCCCCTCTGAACTCTCACCCGGCTATACAGGCTACTACCACTTGAGCTACAGAACTAACTACATTAACTCACAGCAGTGGAAAGTTGTTATCTCCAAATAGGGCATGAGCCACTGGAGTTACACTGGGATGAGGGAAGCATGGCTCAGCTCCCCCTCTCTCCTCTACCATCTTCCCCATGGACAGCTGCTGCTCCTGCCCCCTGGCTCTGGGAGGTGTAGTAGTAAGAGAAAGCCTGGAGCCCAGGGCCTGGTACAAGGCCTGAGGCCTGAATCAAAATCAGCAAAAGCCATACTCTGAGCAAAAGTCAGGCCCTATTGCACGTTCCTTGTCCAATACATGAACTTGGCAAAATTGGACTGGCATTGCTAAAACACAGACACCCTAAGTACTAGGCACTAGGTATTCATGTAAACACATTCCAGAAGGCTTGCACACATACACCCCGACATAGATTCATGGTATAAACGTACTCCCTAAAGATAGGGACACACTGACCCCTCCAAAGCTAAGTACAGGATGACAGGGCAATAGCTAGAGATGTTTTGTTCGAACCAGCAGGTAGAGTCAGTAACACGTTGGTCACACATCAGGAGTGCAATACGTAACTTCTTTGTATCAATGTAGAAAAGAGGAGTTATAGGAGCAGCATCTTTGTCCAGTCTAGGGGGCAGCAGAAGGGCCCAGACATACCTGTGTTCGTATCCCTGTGGCGTCTGTCGGGCGCTAGGACCGTGCCTCGTTGACAATAAACCTGGTGGAGCACCTTTGCCTCTGAACCGAGTCTATGATTTTTCTGGGCAGTTCTATCAAGGTCTGCTGAGCCGGGTACGTGCGCAGAGCCAGGACAGTGTTCAGAGCACACATGCACGCCAACTGACAACAGGAGGATGGTTGTGTAGACCATGCCCTGGTTCTCTCTTCTCCCCTGCCCTCGTGCAGTTCCCAGTGCTGTGTCTGGTACAATTATTATTTTGGCAGGCTGTCAGCATTTTTCCTGGAGATGTCCGTGAGAGAAGGGACATGGTAACGTCTAACACTTAATAACTCAGGCCTGGTCTACACTACGACTTTAATTCGGATTTAGCTGCCTTAATTCGAATTAACGCTTGACCCGTCCACACAACGAAGCCAGTTAATTCGAATTAAAGGGCCCTTTAATTCGATTTCTGTACTCCTCCTCGACGAGAGGAGTAGCGTCAAAATCGGTATTATTAATCCGAATTAAGGTTAGTGTGGCCGCAATTCGATGTTATTGGCCTCCAGGAGCTATCCCACAGTGCACCATTGTGACCGCTCTGGCCAGCAATCTGAACTCGCATGCACTGGCCAGGTGGACAGGAAAAGCCCCGGGAACATTTGAATTTCATTTCCTGTTTGCACAGCGTGGAGAGCACAGGTGACCACAGAGAGCTCATCAGCACAGGTAACCATGCAGGCTGATAATCGAAAAAGAGCACCAGCATGGACCGTACAGGAGGTACTGGATTTGATCTCTATATGGGGAGAGGATTCAGTGCTAGCAGAACTGCGTTCGAAAAGACGAAATGCCAAAACTTATGAAAAAATTTCCAAGGGCATGATGGAGAGAGGCCATAATAGGGACACAGATCAGTGCCGCGTGAAAGTCAAGGAGCTCAGACAAGCCTATCAAAAAGCAAAGGAGGCAAACGGTCGCTCCGGGTCAGAGCCGCGGACATGCCGCTTCTACGCTGAGCTAAATGCATTTCTAGGGGGGGCCGCCACCACTACCCCACCTCTGACTGTGGATTCCGAGCTGGGGATAATCTCATCAGGTACACCTGATGATTCCGTGGAAGGGGAAGAGGAGGAGGAGGAGGACGAGCTGGCAGAGAGCACCCAGCTCTCCGTTCTCCCCAACAGCCAGGATCTGTTTCTCACCCTGACTGAAGTACCCTCCCAAGCCTCCCAAGCCAGCACCCAAGACCATGACCCCATGGAAGGGACCTCAGGTGAGTTTACCTTTTAAAATATAAAACATGGTTTAAAAGCAAGCATTTTTAATGATTAATTTGCCCTGAGCACTTGGGATGCATTCGCAGCCAGTACAGCTACTGGAAAAGTCTGTTAACATGTCTGGGGATGGAGCGGAAATCCTCCAGGGACATCTCCATGAAGCTCTCCTGGAGGTACTCCAAAAGCCTTGCCACAAGGTTTCTGGGCAGTGCAGCCTTATTCCGTCCTCCATGGTAGGACACTTGACCACGCCATGCTAGTAGCAAGTAATCTGGTATCATTGCCTGACAGAGCCTGGCAGCGTATGGTCCCGGTGTTTGCTGGCATTCAAGCAACATCCGTTCTTTATCTTGCTGTGTAATCCTCAGGAGAGTGATATCGCTTAGGGTAACCTGGTTGAAATAAGGGAATTTAATTAAGGGGACAGAGGTGGCCGTTCCTACTGGGCTGTTTGCCTGTGGCTGAAAAGAAATCCTTCCCTGCATTTAGCCAAGTGCAAAGGGGGGGGGGGAGGATTGGCCCAGAGCTTTTCGCGTTTTGCTAGCAGGGATCTTCCCTGATACCAGCCACGCGGTGGGGGGAGGGAGAAAGCACTCATCCCAGAGAATTCATGGCGGGTGGGGGGGGGTGTTGTTAGTTTGGTTCCTGCAGGGATCTTCCCTGATACCAGCCACGCGGTGGGGGGAGGGAGAAAGCACTCATCCCAGAGAATTCATGGCGGGTGGTGGGGGTGGGGGGGTTGTTAGTTTGGTTCCTGCAGGGATCTTCCCTGATACCAGCCACGCGGTGGGGGGAGGGAGAAAGCACTCATCCCAGAGAATTCATGGCGGGTGGGGGTGGGGGGGTTGTTAGTTTGGTTCCTGCAGGGATCTTCCCTGATACCAGCCACGCGGTGGGGGGAGGGAGAAAGCACTCATCCCAGAGAATTCATGGCGGGTGGGGGTGGGGGGGTTGTTAGTTTGGTTCCTGCAGGGATCTTCCCTGATACCAGCCACGCGGTGGGGGGAGGGAGAAAGCACTCATCCCAGAGAATTGGATGGGGGGGGGGTGTTAACCTTCAGCAGCAGAAAACAAGCTAACAGGAAAACTGCAGCACAACGGGCTTTGCTTGGTATGTGGGAAAGCAGGGCGCAGAAGCCTAAAGACAGTGGCTTACCATGGCAGCATGCAAGGTGAATTCTGTTGCCCGGACCTGCGTCTGTGATCTCTAGCAGCAAAGCCACAGGCACTCAATATTAAGAGGCAAAATGCGACCTTGCACAGAAATCACATGTGCTATGTAATGTGAATAGTATACACCGTGAAAGAGTATAAGCATTGTTCTGAAAAATGTATCTTTTAAAAAAATTCTCTCCTTTTTTCACTCCCTCCAGCAGGTGCAAATGTTTCAAGCCTCCCTCCTCCTTCCCGAAGGCTATCCCAGATAAGGCGTCGTAAAAAAAAGACGAGAGAAGAGATGTTTTCCGAAATCATGCAATCCACCAGGAATGAAAGAGCTCATCTGAATGAGTGGAAGGAGACGGTTTGCAAGTATAGGAAAGAAGCCAGTGACCGTGAGGACAGGAGGGACCAACGTGAGGACATGAGGGACCAACGTGAGGACAGAAGGGACCAACGTGAGGAGAGGAGAGACGCTCGAGATGAGAGGTGGCGGCAGGAAGATCAGAGGAGTCGGGAAGCAACGCTGGGGCTGCTGCGTGAGCAACCAGACATGCTCCGGCGTCTGGTGGAGCTTCAGGAACGGCTGCTGGAGAACAGAGTGCCGCTACAGCCCCTGTATAACCCCCCTACCTCCTCACCATGTTCCATAGCCTCCACACCCAGACGTGTAAGAACACGGGGGGGGGAGGCTCCGTACACCCTCCCATTCCACCCCAGTGGACAGCCCAAGCAAAAGGCTGCCATTTTTTTAACCTTTTTTTACTGGGCTTTTCCTTCCCGCTGATCCTCCTCCCAAACCCCACTCAGGTTCTCTCCCTCTTTTTATAATCAATTAATAAAGAATAAATGATTTTTAAACAATGGTGACTTTATTTCCTTTGAAAGCAAGCTGGGGGAAGGGGGAGGGTGGGTTCCTTACAGAGAATGAGTCAATAAAGGGGGCGGGTTTTCAGGAAGGATAAACAAACATAAATTTCACACTGTAGCCTGGCCAGTCATGAAACTGGTTTTCAAAGCTTCCCTAATGCGCAGCGCTTCATCGTGTGCTCTTCTAATCGCCCTGGTGTCTGGCTGCGAGTAATCAGCAGCCAGGCGATTTGCCTCAGCCTCCCACCCTGCCATAAAGGTCTCCCCCTTGCTCTCACAGAGATTGTGAAGCACACAGCAAGCAGTAATAACAATGGGGATATTGGTTTGGCTGAGGTCTGAGCGAGTCAATAAGGATCGCCAGCGACCTTTTAAACGGCCAAATGCACATTCTACCACCATTCTGCACTTGCTCAGCCTGTAGTTGAACAACTCCTGACTCCTGTCCAGGCTGCCTGTGTATGGCTTCATGAGCCATGGCATTAAGGGGTAGGCTGGGTCCCCAAGAATAACAATTGGCATTTCAACATCCCCCACGGTTATTTTCTGGTCCGGAAAGTAAGTCCCTTGCTGCAGCCGTTTAAACAGATTGGTGTTCCTGAAGACGCGAGCGTCATGAACCCTTCCCGGCCAGCCCACATGGATGTTGGTGAAACGTCCCTTGTGATCCACAAGTGCTTGCAGCACCATTGAGAAGTACCCCTTGCGGTTTATGTACTGGGTACCCTGGTGCTCCGGTGCCAAGATAGGAATATGGGTTCCATCTATTGCCCCACCACAGTTAGGGAATCCCATTGCAGCAAAGCCATCCACTATGACCTGCACATTTCCCAGAGTCACTACCTTTCGTAGCAGCACCTCCGTGATTGCTTTGGCTACTTGCATCACAGCAGCCCCCACAGTAGATTTGCCCACTCCAAATTGATTCCCGACTGACCGGTAGCTGTCTGGCGTTGCAAGCTTCCACAGGGCTATCGCCACTCGCTTCTCAACTGTGAGGGCTGGTCTCATCTTGGTATTCTGGCGCTTCAGGGCAGGGGAAAGCAAGTCACAAAGTTCCATGAAAGTGCCCTTACGCATGCGAAAGTTCCGCAGCCACTGGGAATCATCCCACACCTGCAACACTATGCGGTCCCACCAGTCTGTGCTTGTTTC
The DNA here is from genome assembly GCF_028017835.1 of Emys orbicularis. Taxonomy (NCBI): domain Eukaryota; kingdom Metazoa; phylum Chordata; order Testudines; family Emydidae; genus Emys; species Emys orbicularis. Next base: position 144,936,541 of record NC_088686.1, read on the forward strand.
CCTTGCCCAGAATCGGCGTTCCATGGATAGAACCTGCCCCATTAACAACATGATCTCCAAAGCACCGGGGCCCGCGGTCTCAGAGAATTCTGTGTCCGTGTCCATGTCCTCATCACGCTGGTCGCTGCGCTGCAATCGCCGCCTCCTCCTCCTCGCCTCTTTTTTCTGGTCCTGTGTAAGCATAAACTCCACGAGAAAGCGCGAGGTGTTTATAATGTTCAAGACTGCGTTCTGGAGCACAACGGGATCCATGCTTGATGCAGAATGGAGTCTGCAGAGTTCACTCAGGAAAAAAGGCGCGAAATGGTTGTCTGCCGTTGCTTTCAGGGAGGGAGGGGGAGGCTGTACCCAGAACTACCTGCGACAATGTTTTTTGCCCCATCATGCACTGGGGTCTCAACCCAGAATTCCAAGGGGGGTGGAGACTGCGGGAACTATGGGATAGCTATGGATAAGCTACCCACAATGCAACGCTCTGGAAATCGATGCTACTATGGTAGCTTGGACGCACACCACCGAATTAATGGTGCCTAGTGTGGCCGAATACATTCGAATTTATAAAATCGGTTTCCTAAATTCGAATTATATAAATTCGGATTAATCCTGTAGTGTAGACATACCCTCAGCCAGACCTGAATGGAATTTCAAAGCTGAAAGGAAAAGGTGCTCCTGTGATCTGAGGGCTTTCTTCTTGTCATACCTCAAAGGTCTGCTGTAAGCAATGGAGGTGTTAGAATTTCCCAAAGAAGTTCACAAGTATTTTTATACAGGTTGGCACATGTTAGGCAACCTAAATATGAATCACTGCCAGCTCCCTCTGTAACTTAGAAATAAATAAACTAACCTGTTAAGGAAAAAATAAGTCTGGTCACAGTTTGATAAATACCAGCCCACATCCTCTTAGATCACATGGCCATTGCTGTGATCTGGCCACTCTGTTCCACTGAAAGGGAAAGTCTAGAACACTATCTTCATTATCTATTTTATATTGTAAATAAGAATTTGGGCTTCCCGTCTGCAGCTGTGCTGGGTGTGCATAGTCCTGCACCACTTCAGAGCGCCAGTGAAATCAGCGGAGGTTTGTGAAGGCTCATGACCCTGGCAGCATACAACAGTTTACAGCAGGGTTAGGCAACCTATGGCACATGTGCCGAAGGCGGCACACGAGCTGATTTTCAGTGGCACTCACACTGCCCGGGTCCTGGCCACCGGTCTGGGGGGGCTCTGCATTTTAATTTAATTTTAAATGAAGCTTCTTAAACATTTTAAAAACCTTATTTACTTTACATACAACAATAATTTAGTTATATATTATAGACTTATAGAAAGAGACCTTCTAAAAACATTAAAATGTCTGACTGACAAGCGAAACCTTAAATTAGAGCGAATAAATGAAGACTCAGCACACCACTTCTGAAAGGTTGCCGACCTCTGGTTTACAGGAACAGAACCTGAGATTGTAAACTCAGTCTATGAGACCATGTCTACACTTAGGCCATGTCTATACTACAAAGTTAAGTCGATTTTATGTAAGTCAACATCCAGCCTCCGATTTAAGCAAGTCAAGCTTGCATATCCCCACTATGCTCATTGTGTCGGCGGAGTGCAACCTCACGAGCAGGGCTTGCACCAATGCATGGAGCGCTGCACTGTGCATGGAATCAAGTGGAATTTTGGGTTGGGCTTGCAATGCCTCATGGGACCAAAACATTTGCACAGGTGCTTATGGGAACATGGCGTTAGCCTCCCATGATGCACTTCCCTCCTTCCCTCCCTGAAATCAACAGCAAACAAACCAAGCCTTTTTCGTGCTTTTTTTCATAAGCCTGGGTTACCCGCACAGATGCCATAGCACGGTAAGCATGGACCCTGCTCAGCTGTACCCTGTTGTGAACATTACAAACACCTCATGCCTTATCCTGCGGTATTCACACAGCCGATACAGGAGCTGCCGCGTGGAACAATGTGATGCCACGCAAGCAGCCCTGCTGGAAGACAGAGAGAAGAGCAATTCGCAGTTGCTGGTGACAGTCATGCATCACCTTGACACGGTTGAGTTCCTCTTCTGGGCCCGGGAAACAAGCACTGACTGGTGGGACCGCATCGTTATGCAGCTATGGGATGATGAGCAGTGGTTGCAGAACTTTCAAATGCGTAAGGCCACTTTCCAGGAACTGTGTGAAGAGCTTTCCCGAACCCTGAAGCCCCAGACTGCTACCGGTCAGTGGGGATTCAATTCGGAGTGAGTAAATCTAACATGGGATCTGTTGTGATCCAAGTTTGCAGGGCAATCAACAGACTTCTGCTAAGGTTAGAGACTCTGAGCAACATGCAGGACCTAATGGATGGTTTTGCCACAATGGAGTTCCCTAATTGCGGTGGGGCTATAGACAGAATGCATATACCTATCTTGGCACCAGACCACCTTGCCAAAGAGTACATAAACTGAAAGGAATACTTCTCAATGGTGTTGCAAGCACTGGTGGATCACAGGGGCCGTTTCACCGACATCAATGTGGGATGGTCGGGAAACGTGCATGACACACGCATCTTAGGAACTCTGGTCTGTTCAGAAAGCTGCAAGCAGGGACTTTTTTTCCAGACTGCAAAATAACCATTGGTGATGTTGAAATGCCAATCGTGACCCTAGGATATCCAACCTACCCCTTGCTCCCATGCTCATGAAGCCGTACACAGGCAGCCTAGACAGCAGTAAGGATGGGTTCAGCCATAGGCTGAGCAAGTGCAGAATGGTGGTAGAATGTGCCTTTGGACGTTTAAAAGGCCGCTGGCATTATTTGTTTACTAGGTTAGACCTCAATTAAAGCAATATCCCCATTGTTATTGCTGCGTGCTGCGTGCTCCATAATATCTGTGAAACAAAAGAAGAAAAGCTTCCGGCGGGGTGGGGGGTTCAGGAAGATCACCCGGCAACCAATTTTGAGCAGCCAGACACCAGGGCAATAAGAAGAGCACATCAAAGAGCTCCGTGTCAAGGTGATGTGTGACTGTCTGCAAATTGCTCCACTCTATGTCTTCCAGCAGGGCTGCTTGTGTGGCATCACATTGTTCCATGCGGTGAGTAAGGCCAGGAGGCCTGTGTTGTAGCTTTTGTGAAGACATCCTTGGGATCACTGGTTGCAACTTCAGAAAAGTCCCCTGTCCCCTAGCAACCTGGATGGTGCTTGAGGACAGGCACCAGTGTAAAGCCCCCCAAATAGTTTGATTTTTACAAAAGCAGCCCTGGGCTGGGCAGGAAGGGAGAAAAACAGGAAGCTGACCCCCCCCCCCCGCCCTTTTTTATAAATGCTGGTTGAAATACACCGTGTGGGCAAACTTTTTGGCCTGAGGGCCACATCTGGGTATGGAAATTGTATGGTGGACCATTAATGCTCACAAAATTGGGGGCAGCAGTGCGGGGGGGGGGGGTGAGGGCTCTGTCTGGGGGTGTGGGCTCTGGCATGGAGCCAGAAATGACAAGTTCAGGGTGTGGAAGGAGGATCAGGGCTGGGGCAGGGGGGGTTGGACATGGGGGAGAGTGAGGGCTCTGGTTGGGGAGGTGGGCTCTGGGGTGGGGCTGGCGATGAGGGGTTTGGGGTGCAGTAGGGTGCTCCAGGCTGGGACCGAAGGGTTCAGAGGGTGGAAGGGGGATCAGGGCTGGGGCAGGGGGGTTGGACATGGGGGGGAGTGAGGGCTCTGGCTGCGGAGGTGGGCTCTGGGGTGGGGCTGGGGATGAGGGGGTTTGGGAAGCAGGAGGGTGCTTTGGGTTGGTATCGAGGGGTTCAGAGGGCGGCAGGGAGATCCGGGCTGGGGAAGGGAGACAGGTGTCTCAGGGGTGTAGGCTCCTGGCAGCGCTTACCTCAAGCAGCTCCCGGAAGCAACAGCACGTCCTCCCACAGGCTCCTACATGGAGGCGCAGCCAGGCAGCTCTGCACACTGCCCCGTCCGCAGGCACCGCCCCTTCAGCTCCCATTGTCTGCTGTTCCCAGCCAATAGGAGCTGTAGGGGTGGGATTTGGGGTGGGTGGGCTGTGTGTAGAGCCCCCTGGTGGCCCCTACATGTAGGAGCCAGAGGGGGGACATGCTGGCTGCTTCCCGGGAACCACGCGGAATGGGGCAAGCCCCCGACACTGCTCCCTAGCTGGAGTGACGGACCAGCACAAGCCCCCAACCCCGCTCCCCGGCGGGAGCTCCAGGGCCGGATTAAAAGGTCTGGCAGGCCGGATGCGGCCCGCGGGCCATAGTTTGCCCACCCCTGCAATAAACGGTGATCCCTTTCAACCACAACCATGGCACACTTGGGAAATCGTGGTTGTGTGTCCCAGATTTCACCAAACAGGGGTGAATTACTTGTTGAATTGTTTGCAGTTTAAGGGCTAGCATTGAAAACTTCACCCGTTTCCCCTAGGTGGCCATATGTGATATCACCCTCCTGAGGGTAACAGAGGCAGAAAGGGAGCAGATGCTGAAATCGTCTGGGTACAAACCTGGTCTTTATGCTGCAATGCTGTGTGCTGCAATGATGCCAGACGAGTTAATACCGGAGTGGTGTGGGAAATGTCCTACCGTGGTAGATGAAATAAAGCCCCCTTCCCAGAAACCTTCTGCAAAGGATTGCAGAGTACCTCCATGAAAGCTTCCTAGAGATCTCTATGGAGAATTCCTGGGCCATCCCCGTGCACATAAACAGACTTTTTCAGAGAGCACCCTCTGCATAGATGGAGTGGCCACCGATACCCACTACACCTACCTTTTTGTTCAGAGTAAACATTAAAAATAATAGCATGTAACCCCTACGGTTTGACTGGAAATGTGTATGTACAAGAGGTGCCTTCCCCAGCATCACGCTGTGCCAGCAATTGGTCCTGTGAAGGGATGGGCTCCAGGGTAAAAAACAGTTCTTGGCTGTTGGGGAGAATGGATCTTCTGCTTGCCTGCCTCACATTCTCCTTCTCCTCAACAATGTCCTCCATGTTGTTGCTCGAGGTCACCCGGGGCTCCTGGGAGGTATCCACAGAGTGTTTTGGGGTAGTGGTGGGGTCGCTGCTGAGAATCGCATGCAGCTCCTCATAAAAGCGGCATGTCTGTGGGGCAGAACCAGAATGACTCTTTGCCCCTCTTGTCTTCTGGTACGCTTGACGAAGCTCCTTTATTTTCACGCGGCGTTGCTGCGTGTCCCTGGTGTAGCCCTTCTCCCCTACGGCCCGCACAATCTTGGCATACATGTCAGCGTTTCTTCTGCTGGATTGGAGCTCTGCCTGCACAAACTCTTCTCTCATAGGCGCCAACTGCGTGGGTGCTGCAGGACTGGAGCACCCACAGAAAAAAATTAGTGGTTGCCAGTCTTGGTCATCAGCGGGCCAACAGGTTTAGCAAGTGCAAGACATTCCCTTTGGGTGCCTGTGGATGCCAACATTTTGCAGTGATGCAGAAGCAGCATCTTCAAAACAAGGTACGATTGTCGGGGCAAAGGATTGGTAACACTACTTTCACTGCAGAAAGGTTATTGTGATTCTGGGGGAAATGCATCAGTATTCAGACTGTTTGCTAGAGACCAGTCATACCCCCCTCCTCTCCCATGAGCTCAGGACTGGCATAAGCTGAGGGTTGAATTCCCCAGAACCCAAGAGCGAGGGGTGTGTGTGTTTTTTACATTCCTTGGTAACCACTTCCTTCCCGTTAGCTGATCCAAGAATGTTTGTACAGCGATTTGTCGTCCAAGTGAATATAGACAAGACCTGGATCCTATTTCAGTGGAACTGAACCCGCCCCATTTTAAGCGGCTTTATTCCTAGTCCTCCATACGCTGCCCCCTTGGCTCTAACACGGTTAGCGGGCAACGGCCCTGGGTCGGGAGAGAGAGAGAGGATTGAACTAGCCCCGATAGGTGTTTGTCGCTGGAGGGCGGAGCCCCGCGCGGGAGACGCAGGGGGTCGATGGCTGCGGAGGAGGGGGGAGGCTGTTGCGCTCCGCGGGGGGCACAGAGCGGAGGGAACCCGCGGCCGGCCGGGCACGTCACTTACACTCACCCTGATGCGCACAAGCCCCGCAGCCGCTCCGAGCCCGGGGGCGGACCGGCGCGGTTGCACTGCGGGGGGGAGCGGAGTTGTGCGGGCTCCGCGCTGGGGGGCCCGGGGGCTGGAGGCGGGGAAAAGGGGCTGAGGGACTGGACGCTCGAACAGCCGGCGCAGGTTAGATCCGCCGCCCACGGAACCCACGAACAGCTGCCCTCGCTCCGTGTAATGGGCCCACGGCCGCGCGTGGGCTCGGGCAGGGCCTCCCACGGTGCAGGCTGGGCGCTGACCCCGGGGCCGAACCAGTGACCCCGGCCAAGCGCGCACCCCCCGCTGCCCGGACAGCACGTGGGTGCCAGGCAATGACACCAGCCCCGCCCCCGCCCGGCTGAGACTCCGCCCCTTTCCCACATGGCCCCGTCCCCTTAGACCCGAGTGCGGGCTGCTCTGGGGTTGCCGCAGACGCGCCGCAGCCTTCGCTCCGCCAGTGCTCCCCGCCCCCTGCTGCCGCTGCCATGGTCTCGGCTCCGCGCTGCCCGCCCGGCGCTCGGGGGCTCCTGGCGCTGCTGCTGCTGCTGCCCCTGCCCGGGGCTCGCGGTGAGTGGGGCGGGACTCGCCTTCCCCCCTGGCTCGGTGGTTTCGGAGCCTTCCCTGTCCCGCTTCAGGCTGTTCCCGCCCCAAGAAACCGTGCCTTGCCGCGGGAGCGGAACCGGCTCGTGGCCGGCTGGGATCGGTAGAGCGGGATGGACCGTAACGTGCACAGTCTGCCTGGGGGCTTGCACGGCGGTGCCCGCTCCTGCCGGGGTGTAACAGTGACACTCTTGTATCAAACCCTCCCGCAAATCAGCCTCAAAGCGGCGATGGGAGCAATTCATCCACATTGTCCCCAAGGAAACGAGTTACAGGGATTGCCCAGTTCGTAGAGTCTGTATCTTTTCTAGCTGACTTCTCCCCTGCTTCTGTCTGTCTCTATGGCTAGGCCAGTGTGGTTCTCCTCCAAAGTTCAGTTTTGCTGAGGTAACCAGGAGAACGTGGAGTCGCTATGCTGTTGGAAACAGTCTGAGCTACTCCTGTCGCCCAGGATACACTCTGGCCTCTGGAAAGTCTCCTGTAGTTATATGTGATGCAAATTCAACATGGTCAGTAGACCCTGAGTTTTGTGTAGGTGAGTGTCTTTGTTGCTTTTGTGTCTCAATTGTTTTACAAGCCACCTTTTCCCCAAAACAAGGGAGTCCCAATTCTGTGACCGGTTCACTGTTAACCACTGGCTTCCATGAACACTTTCTAAATCCCGTTTAGTTGGTTCTTTCTTGGATTAATAGTTGGGCTTTTTAATGACATGTTTGTTTAAAATTCCCAACACTTGTGTCTTGGCACTTGGCAGGTCACTTTAAGAGTAGCTGACATACCAACTTCCAGTCATTTCTGTTTTCTGAGTCGAATGCTCTCAGGCTTACGAGGGGGGATAGATTTACCACCTTTCTTGACCCTTTTTATGCATCAGCATGTTATAGACCCTAGACAGCAACGTCAGAATAATGCATTTCTTGCAGGGCCGGCTCTAGGATTTTTGCCGCCCAAGGCAAAAACAATTTTGGCCGCCCCCCGCCCCTTCCCCAAATCCCCAGCCCTGCCTCCTCCCCCCAGGCTCTCAAGCCTAGGAGGGAGGGGGAGAAGCGGCGCCCGCGCCGCGGCCACTCGGAGTCTCCCCCTCCCTCCCAGGTTTGAGAGCCTGGGAGGGAGGGAGAGACTCCGAGTGGTCGCGGCGCGGGCGCCGCTTCTCCCCCTTCCTCCCAGGCTCTCAAGTCTGGGAGGGAGGGGGAGCAGCGGCGCGCGAATCAGCTGTTTCGCGCGCCGTGGCAGCAGCAGCGGAGGTGAGCTAGGGCGGCCGGGGCACATTTTTAGGGGCGGCATTCTGGCGCCGGCCATGCCGCCCCTAAAAATGTGCCGCCCCAAGCACCAGCTTGTTTTGCTGGTGCCTAGAGCCGGCCCTGATTTCTTGTCACAGGGCCAGATTAACCTTTCGTGGGCCTGGTGCCAAGCATATTTGTGGGCCCCCATGGGGGCAATGGAGCATGGTGGGGGGGTTGGTCCCTGAAGCGAGGGGCCAGCCAAGGGCATGGGAGGGGTGACCCCACTCTGCCCAGCCCAGTGTGAGGGCACTATTTACAAAGCAGCCGTTGCCAGATGCACAAAGGCCCTCCCAGCCCTGTGCTGCCAGCATGCTCCTTCCCCTCAGGGGTGGTCCCATACTGCATTACACAGCCCCTCCCTGCCCAACACTGGAACACCCCCCCCCCCCCCGATTCTCTATGGACAGAGCCCCCTGTACCCGCTATGCCCAACGCCCCTGCAGACCCTGCCACAAATGCACAGTGCCCTGCACACCACCACCCCTACCCAGTGCCCTCTGCCCACACAGATCTTCCCTGCCCCCTCACAGCTGAGCACCCCCGTCAGGCCCACCAGAGACCCACTCCCCCATGCCCTGCCTCCTAGCCACACTCACTGGCCCTCTGGGAGCTGACTGTGTCTGCCGGACTGAGCTGGCAGCACAGCCAGGCTGGTCCCAGGGTGGGGAATCGCTCCATCCCCTCAGGAGTGGCGCAATCAGCCAGGCCAGGGCCTGCCCCAGCCAGGCTCCCTCAAGACGCACTTGCCTGGAGGGGCCCAGCCAAGCTCCCCCCACTGTCTCCTCCACCCCCGCAACTGGTCGAGACTAGCCAGGCTTCTGTACCAGTCCCAGGGGGTTCAGCTCCAGGGAGACAGGTGGGGCCCCACAGATGGTGGGAAGTAGAGACTGCCCAGAGCCAGAGGTGCACTGGAGTCTGGCCAGGGGGAAAGAGAATGGGGTGGGGCCAGGGGGCAGAGAGGATCCCTTGGCCTGAGGAGCAAGTGATGGGCAGCAGGGAGCCAGCGGGCTGGTGGGGTCTCAGGGCACAGAGCAAGCAGAGCAGGCCGGGGTCCCTTCTGAGCATGGGGCTGGCTTCATGATGCCACTGGCGCCATTGTAAACCCGGCACTGCTTATCTCCCAGAGACCACACTGTCCATATGATGTTCCTATGACTATTGGGAGGCATTCAGTGCCCACCGGTGGTGATGCTGGATTTTGGTATTTTACCTATGCTAGTCAGCTTTAAATGGAGGTATAAAACAAAGGACATTTTAAACCTTAACCTGCTTTAATTTCCCCAATGATCTTGGTTCTTACCATGTGACAGCTTGTCCAGTGTTCTATGCAAATACTCAAATACAGCTACAACTACAACTTCCTGGAATTAAATTCATCATGTTCATTGGTTTCAGAGTAGCAGCCGTGTTAGTCTGTATCCGCAAAAATAACAGGAGTACTTGTGGCACCTTAGAGACTAACAAATTTATTAGAGCATAAGCTTTCGTGGGCTACAACCCACTTCTTCGGATGCATGTTCATTGGATTTCCCATTCCTGGCTTGGGGAACATCACAAATTCTGCAACCAAGTGAAAAACCTTGGTGTACTATCTCTTTTTTGAAAAATTGAAGTCACTCATTCCCTAATGCCTATGTGAGGAGAAACTATTTATTTATTATTGGTTATTATCTTAGAAAACTAATGAATATAGATTTTAGCCATATTAAAATCTCTTTACTAAAAGTAAACCCAGTATTGAATAACAATGTATTACAAACTTGGTAAAATACTAATTCATAATAAAACTCCCCGATTCCAGCCCCACTCAGGTTTGGCCCAGCTGCCAAGATGACAACAGCCTGGATAGGCGGAGGCAGATTAGGGGTTTGTGGGGCCCTGGGCCAGAGCAAGTGGGGGCCCCATGCCACCCCTTCTACCTGCAGTCCCCCATCTTCCTCCCCAGGTGCTCCAGCCAGGGAGTGGGGTTGGGGCACGGAAGCTTGCCCTGCCCACCCGGCACTCCTGCAAGACCCTGCACCCTGACCCTGCTCCCCAGCAGAAGCGCTGGGCAGGTGCATGGAGTGGGTCGGGGTGCAGGTGCACCTATTTTTCTGGGGTGCCCCAATTGGCCAGGGTCCCTGGGCAAGGGCCCCGTTGGGTCAGTGGCTAATGTGCCATTGTGGGTAGGCCAAATCTGAGTGGCACTGCAACCCCATGAGCCAGGTCACAACTCCACTCACACAAATTTGGTCCAGTTGAGGGGCAGGGCCCAAACCGTAGTGATGTTACAATCCTGGAGGCTGCAACGACTGAAGCAGAGAGACCAACTCAGCCAGCCCCTTGGCACAGGAACTGCAGGAACCACCACTGTGGGGTGAGTGCCAGGCAGGGCCCAACCCTCCTGGGATGCAGGACGTGACCGAAACCACCCCAGGGCCTCCATGCGCACACTATTTACTGGGTCACGACAGATCGTAAACATTTACAAATGGGGCCTCAGCCCAGAAAAGGTTAACCACTGGATTAGACCATTGGCTTGATCTGCCATAGTATTTGCTATGTTAGGGGATGCAAGTTAGCATATCCCTTTTTCTTTTCCCCATTAAGGTAATATGAGGTAACACTAATATTAGTCTTGTTTTCTTCTAGGAAGACCATGTAAACCACTAGAACTAAAAAATGGCAGAGTTGATTTAACCAATTTCCGGTTTGGTGAAACAGCAAACTTCTCCTGTAATGAAGGGTGAGTGGCAAGTTGCTGCTTTGGACTAAATAACAAAACCTAGATTGGTGTAATACTGCTAATGAAGTCTGGCAAAATGAGACTAGAAAGCCTGCGTAACTTCAAGAACATAAGTGAGTGGTGTGCTATAAATCTGTAGCTATGGGCTGGGCCCTTGTTAAGAATTACGCCTGTGACTTTCAAAGGTGTTGAAGGAAGATAGCCACCCATTTATGGCTGGCCTTCAGTGGGAGATGGGCACTTATCTCACTCAGGTGCTTTTGGAAATCCCAGCCAAACCTTCAACAGGTCATCCCAGCAGCTGCTGGATCATGAGTCCTAAGGGAAAGCCCCACCTGAAGGGTAATGTGGCACTCACTGATTGGTGCCATCCCTGCTGTGTTACAGGGACTGTTATTGGTCAGTCTTAGCATCTTGAATCGGTGCTGGGATTGTGAGGCAGAATATTGCCCATAAAAGGCAGCACCAGCTAGAAGCAGTCTTCTTCCTACTCTACAACAGCAAATATTTGTTTGTCCCTTTGTTATAGCTGTAGATAGTTATCAGGGCAGTGTCAAGTTCAGTTGTGGCTTTTGTCCATATGGGTTATGTGACAAGCCTGGGGGAATCATAAATCAGTTTTGGCCTCATTCCATTGAGCAGGTGCTTTCTGGGTGTTGAGATAACTGAATAGATCGCATTACATGGGGACAAAAACACAACCAACAAGTGCCGGTGTGTGTGGTGTGTGTTTGTTTGTTTGTTTCCCCACCCCACTATATCACAACCCCTGCTGCCAGGTCAAGCCCTCTAAAGTTAAGTCCTCTCGGAAGAGGAGTCAGATGTCTCTGGGTGGCAGCTGACCCCCAGTCTGAGTGAGGAGACATGGTCGCGGAGGTAACTCCCTGATGGTGGCTGACTTGCCAAACCCTATGCAAGTTAAATGCCTTTTTCTGTGGATTGGTTGTCAGCCTGATTTCTGGGTGAAGTAGGTTGATCCACAGTTGAAGGATTTGTAGAGGTAGGGTTTCTTTGCAGTAGCCTACATGGACTGAAGGGCTTGGATTTGTGCAGTTCCCTGGGTTTAGGGTTAGGTTAGGTCTTGGACAGTTAAGATGCTCAGGTTTTGAATATGGAAGGGAAATGGGGTCAGGTGGGTGACAGCTCAGGGCAGCTGACTTCTCCCCATCGCTTCTGTCAGGATGGGTTGTCTTTAGGTCTGATTTTTATTTTACAAAACATTGCTGGGGAGGAAAGGTAAGGGGAGCTGCTTAAGCTGAGTCATTGACAACTGGGGTAACACAACCGGGTGTTCAGAGAAGAGGTGTAGAGTACTGCTGCAGATAAAAGGACAGTAATTCTAAGGTGTAGAATGGCGACAGCTCGCATTTCAAATGCTCTCTTAAATCTTAGAAACATCAGATGAGGCACAGCCTCCTACCCAGCAAGCCCTTTTTCCCACGTGAGAGCACAGTGAGCAGACCAGTCATGTCTAAAATAACATGGTTTCCTGGGCATTTATTAAGTTTTATAGCAGGGATGATTAGAGCCTTCTTCCACCTGTTAGAGATTTGCACTCCTTAATATTTGTATCTCCAGTTTAGAAGAAGGATCACTTGTTCCCCTTTGCAAAGAATTAACAAGCATTCCCAAGCATCTGACTAGTGTAGATGAGAAGTGAGGGCATTCTCTTAACAGTTGTGCAAGTTTATACTCACTGGTTTAGCTCTAGATTGCCTTTAGTTACTTAGAGTTCCTTGGTCTTATAGTGTTAGACATATCATGTTTTATAGCAGAGATGACTTTGGTCAATCATTTGTCTCCACCTACTGGCATAAAGAAACCATGTTCCATCTTTCTAAACTGTAACCTAGTTCTTTCCTTACTTCAGTAACAAATTTGAACCTTTTTTCTTTAGTTACAAATTAATTGGACCGACTTCTGCCCAATGTGTACTTGTGAGAAATGGAGTTGATTGGGATAAGGAGGTTCCACTTTGCCAAGGTAAACTAAGTTAATGATTTTAAGAACCGTTCACGTCTGGAGATGATGCTGCAGAGCTGGTGCTACAGAGGAGTCTCTGTTCTTACATCTTTTAATCCAAATAAGAGTAAAACTTGAGGATGTATGTTTGGTTGGGGAGAGAATGAAATCATTCAGGTATCTAAAAGGGTTTCATAAGGAGGAGGGAGAAAACTTGTTCACCTTAGCCTCTAAGGATAGAACAAGAAGCAATGGGCTTAAACTGCAGCAAGGGAGGTCTAGGTTGGACATTAGGAAAAAGTTCCTAACTGTCAGGGTGGTTAAACACTGGATTAAATTGCCTAGGGAGGTTGTGGAATCTCCATCTCTGGAGATATTTAAGAGTAGGTTAGATAAATGTCTATCAGGGATGGTCTAGACAGTATTTGGTCCTGCCATGCAGGCAGGGGACTGGACTCGATGACCTCTCGAGGTCCCTTCCAGTCCTAGAATCTATGAATCTATGAATCATACTGTGGTTCACCATGGTGTTTGGATGACTCCTACAGAACCAATGCTTAAAACAAAGTCCCTTCTAGATTGTTCACCTGGCACTGTTTAATATTCATAATCCAACAGGCCTCCTGGCACATCTTCACTATAGTATCTGTGTAATCCTGCTGTTCGCTAAGTAAAAGGCATGATATTGACTTCAAGAAGTCTTGACCCTTCCCAAACCTGACTACCCACTTAAAATCTGAGGCTCTTTTGGAGTGAATCACATTTAATTTGCCTCTACTTCGATCTCTTGGATGATTTCTGGGCTTGGTCTGTCAATCATGTCCAGTTTCTAGAATCAGCTGCTGATACTAGAAATGTCCTAACTTAGTTTTCTGCTGGTGGAACAACACTACATCTAGAGATGGCAGGGAAGAGGTTCTGGCTCCCTGAGGCAAATGTTGGGGAGGGGCATGCTCTGATAAGGTCATCTTCTAGAGCTGGTGTTTTATGGAGTATCCTCCTTGAGCAATGGACGTACTGGGTTGGGTCAAGCCTAAAAGCAGAAAAACCTTCAGAATCTGAAGGGGAAATCTGCTTCAAATGTGTTAGTGCAATGTTAAGTACCCTTCCAAATGGCTAAATAGCTTTCTGGGGGGATCTGAGACAATTTTCTTAGTGAAACTCTTCAGTTCACCTTCAATGTGAACTTTAATTTTCATGTTGACATTCTTTGCTTCAGCAATACCTTGTCTTCCACCTCCTGATATCACCCATGGATCCCATAATGCTCTGATTGGAGAAGAGTTTTTCTTTGGCTTAAAAGTAACTTACAAATGTGATCCGGGCTTCTCTCTTATTGGAGAGGCCTCCATTCATTGTACAACGAAAGATAATGTCAATGGAGAGTGGAGTGGTCCTGCCCCTGAATGCAAAGGTTAGTAGCATCTGTTTTCATCCTCCTCTTAATTTATTATCTCCTCCCAGGAACAACTATATTTTGATTGCTAAGCAAACCCATAAACCTTAGAAAAGTCCATATTTATTTCCTATAAATACATAGTTTGAAAACTAGCTACTGTTGGAAACCCAATCTCTAAAGAAGGAATGTCACTTCATAAATGATTTCTGGAAACCATTTTGCCTCTTGTACATCCTGTGGTTGTCTTGTCTCCCCTCAGTGTTCCAAGACTGCAGTTAATTCTCATGTCAAACAGTTTAAGAGTTTCTCTCTACCTAAAGAGAACTATGGTTCTGCTTTTATGCCAGTACCCTACTATTTGAGTGGTGAAGGGGAAGACATACAAGCAGGATGGTTAGGCAACCCTCTTTTTCAGAACTCTCTGGGAGGGCTCCTTGGCAGTGAAGGCTCATGCCTTTTTTGGTGGGGTGGGGGCAGTGTGAGAAATAAAGATCACTATGCAATCCTCATGTTGTGACTGCAGTGCAGTGCTCACACACACACTGCATTTAGCTAACAATGCCTTTATATACTTGGTGTCCAAGCAGCTCCACCATCTTGGGCTTATTCTTGATGGGTTGCCCATCTTAACTGGGATTGAGGCATGGTTTGGTGGGCTGCTAACTTCACTACAGAATATAAAGCTCCCAAAAGCAGGAATGTGAATGTAAGCTCACTTTAATGGTTTCATGAATAGTCCATGACTGGAGATGCTGCAGTGTAACTGATATTAAATGTTTGAGTGATTGTCTACACAGATTGCACTTGTGGAGTGCATGAGCCCCATGTGTGTAAAACAGGATCTTTTGAATAGCAGTGTCCACTGGGGCAGTGTCTGTTCCCTGGATGCCCTCTCACCATGTAGGTGTAGGTATAAAGGTTAGAGCACCTCAGCTGTTATAAATTGGGTGGAGACCCGGGGCTTTGTCCCTGCTGACTGGAGTATCTCCAGGCAGCACTGTACCCGCCTTTCACCATATATTTCCCAGCACAGACAGGTTGCCCAGGGACACTTGCCTGCTTTCTCTTCAGAGGGTTTTTAACAGGTATAATTGCTACTGTTATACGTACCTCACAGTTGTTCCTATGCAGGTCAACTTTATTTTTAAGTTAAAAAGCATTACAGGGAGAACGTGCATGCATGCTAATAAGCTTCCCAGATTTAACCCAACCACGTCTCTGCATTCTGGCAGGCATAGTCCTTCATCTCCCACCCAAGGGGGATTCCTTCTGGTTATTAATTCATCACAGCTCTAGCTCAGAACAAGCACCTGATCCTTCCAACCCTTTCTAAAGGATTGGGGCCCTCCATGGACAAGGGGTCCTATCCATTTGCTGGATGAGGAAGAAAGCTCTGAGGCTGTTTAAAAAAAACCAAGCTATTTATCCAAAAACGCTTTCTTTGTCGGTCCCTGGAGACTCCAGTATGAACTGGTATATGCACCTCTCTGGGGGCTGGCTTCAAAGGCTGATAACCAAGGAAGTACACTAGCATCCCCCTCCCTCTAGAGAAGGTACATGCAGTGCCACTACACATTCACAATTGCATTTAATACAATGGACCCCAAGGTATTAACCCTAATTCAATAAGATGAAACTTTATTGAATTAAGTTAATCTTAATTCTATACGGTTTGTTCAGGATATTGTCAGCCTGTCATCCGTCTCCAGGTTTCTGGTTTCCCAACTCAGCTTTCCTGGTATCATCCCTTTAGGTATGTGGTGCCCTCTGGATGTGACATCAGGGAGTTTGTGAAACAGCCTGACTCCAAAAAGTGGGAATAACCTGCCAGTCATCCCAACATCATTGAAAATCCAGTGCAGGAAGAAACTATTTCCTTTAAAAAAAAAAAAAAAAATTCTAGGAAGAGGTTAAGCTTTAGTCTGCTGTTCCTGTGTGGCAGGGCTTTCAGTGTGAGTTGCCTGGGAAATAGGTCAGCTGCCATAAGTGCACTAGCTTTGGTTGTTCCTTGATTCAGACATAACATGAACCTCTGATGCTTGGATTCTGTGCCCTGCCCTAGAAGAGGCTGCATTTCAGTGGGGAAGGGGCTCCTGTAAAGTGCAAATCCGTGTAGTATCTAGAAAAGCCCTCTGGGATCCTTCAAGATGAGTCACTATAGGAGCATAAGACACTGTTAAGGAGCAAGTTCTGCTCTTCATTCCACCAGTGAAAAGCCCAGGTGACTCCACTGATTTCCGTGCACTTGTCCCTCGCTGCAGAGGAGTCCGACTGCAATAAAGGGAAGAGGTTTTTACCACAAGTGTGCACAGGAACAAACTGCATGTTAACGATCCCAAAAACCACCTGTGCTCTGTTGCCCCAGCTGTGGTGACACCTCCACAAAATGCCAGTCAATAAAATACTGGGTGGGATTTCTGTGTTTAACTCAAATGCTTTTCTTTAGGTCTTGGTTTGGTAGAATGGTGGGGCTGGAATCTAATGCCTCATTGTAGGTGTTGATTGGATCACTTGATACTCACTCTGAGCTGAATCCTGAAAGGTGCTGAACACCTGCTATTCCAATTCACTTCATGGTTGGCTCCACACTCAATCATGGACCCTCTTTCTCTATTGAGAGAGATATTCACAGGATATCTGGTTTTACGGGTTGTTTATAAACCAGAACTACAGTGAAATACACTCAAGACCCTTTACCCGCAGTTTCTGTTCTCTTCCATTTCAAGCAATAACCAGCATTCACAGTGCATCTGCTCCTCTCAATGAACTGCCTTCTCTTCTGCATTTTCTTTTCAGTTGGGTGTCTGAAGCCAGAGGTGCAAAATGGAAACCTGCTCAATGCATTGGATGAAAAAATGTGGTACAGTGTGAATGAAACCATTCCTTTCAAATGCTCTCTTGGGTACCAGTTTTCAAGCCATTCCCGCCTGCCTGCAACAGACAGATTTAGTATTACTTGTTTAGCGGATGGCAGCTGGACAGCATTACCGAAGTGTGTAAGTATCACTGTCCAGTTGGGTTTCTTGATGCACCCTGCCCAATTTCTAATATAAAAAATAGTAATAACCATGCTTTGATTTAATGAAGCAAAGACTTAACTTCATGAGGTCTTTGCAATCAGGTAGGAACACGTGCCATTGATATACCATATGGTGAAAAAACATGTTTATCTGAAAACAAAACACATTTTCCCTCACTACATCTTCTCCTATTTAAAAAAAAAAAAAAAGCGATCTTCCTTTTATAGCAGCTGTTCCATGCAAAAAGTAAAATTTGGTGGGTAAAAATCACAACAGGAAGAAAACTTCCCTATGACAAAACAGTCAGATTTTTCTAGGCAATTCAAGTGTGTTACTACTGTAATTAGTGAGATTGCAGTGTGCTCAGCTCTACGTAAAAGGAAGGCTGGTTCCTGCCCAATGTGTTTATAATCTATGTGCCAGAACCTTATGTTGCTCAAAACCTCATCACTGTTGCTTAGTAGTGTCAGTTTCTGTAGAATTGACTAGGATGTGAGGGTGTGCAGCATGCTCAGGCCCTGAGGCAGATACATGTGACATACACTGGGTCAGACTCAAAGGAGCAAGCATACTTGAGAGGGCAAGTCCTTCTCTTCTGCAGCATAACCATGTTCCCTCTTTGATTTACAGAATAAGCAAAGCACTTCTGATGTGTGTGAGATGGTTCCTGAGAGCAGCGAATTCAAAGAGTGTGGTGTGCCTCTGGAGAAACTGAGAACTCTGCTGGAAGTGCAGAAACTGTATCTGGAGATTGAGAAACTGAAGCAGGAGCTAAAGTCACAATGAACAGCTGAGACCTGTGATCCGTATTGTGATAAACTGTCTCCCCTTTGGATGCAGTTTATATAATTACACTACACAAAGGATAATTTTTACTGATTTTATAGATCTTGCTAATATAGCTAGTAACTCAGAATAGGCAGTAAATCAGGGATCAGATTTCCTTCCTGGGTGCTGTTTTTAGGATTTTTTTTTTTTTTATGTTCTTTCCCCTTGAATTTCACAAATTTTGAGTTTCCACTTGATGATAAACTAGGGATTTCAGGTCCTTATACAGGTTTTAGGGGTTATAGTGAAGGATTAAGTTGAGATTTGGTTTTACTTGGGTAAATTAACCAAGTAGCATGGAAGCAAATTATCAGTTGATACGAGCTTTAGCTCCTATGCAAAAGGAAACTCAAGACTAACTTCAGCTTTGTAGACATCCCACAATTGCTGCTTACATTTAACTTTAATGCACCAAAACGTACACATTCAAAGTGGTGAATGGGTATTTAACTGCCCGATTTCCCCACACCTTAAGAGCAGTGATGTTAATAAATTCCTGCACCACTCTAAAAATGTGTAGGGGCTGAGAAGCAACCGTCTGAGCCATTTCCCCAATAAACGATAGGGGTGTTCTCTAACCTACACCTGTGTAATCAAGTAATTATTCCTGCTCTGCAGGGCTACAATAAAATGCAATTGTAATAACTGCTGATTGTCTTTGTTTTTATAACTTTGTCCCTTTGGCTGTAAGGCAGGGAGACGCCCAGCGTGTTTAAAGGATCGTTTCACTGAGAGTGAAGAACTAATTCCTCCTCCTCCTCCAGCCCAGTGAGCCCATGGAGACTGATCCTTCCCCTCGCACCTAGAGTGGTCCGGGTTGAATTGAACTGGCAAGGTCTTGGAAGGGAAGCTTGTCCTGTGGAATAAGGGGGGCGTGCCAGTTTTTAGCATTTTTACCATTGTTGATGGACCCAGAGGGATCACGGATTCAGCTACATTCCTGGGGTAACAGCAGGGATTAATTTGGCCAATAGGATAAGGAGGAAAGATGGCTGGTAAATGATTCTGTCTCAGAAATCATTACTGCAATGGAGGCTTTGATCAGGAAGGGATAGCATAGCGCTGCTTTGAGAATAACGTCACTTGTGATTGTCCCTATGCCAGAAATGTAACGGTGCTGCAGTCTCCTCCAGTGAGAAACCTTAGCTGTATAAAGCCAGGAGCAGCTAATGGAAAAAGAACAGCAGCAGACAAATAACCTGCAGACTCAGCCTTTGCAGGTTGGGGAATCTTCTGTCTCCTTGGACCTGCGAGCACTACTGAGCTCAGAGTGGGGCAGGGGTGACTTGCTGTTGGGAGAGCTAGTGGTGTCAGGGAGCAGGAAGCAATTTAAATCCACCCCAGGGATCCTTAGGAGCTCAGCCCAGAAGTTGCACTGACTCAGCACATCCAAGCTCCGTCTCTGGCTGTTAGCTGTGCTCTGGGGGGTTCTGGCTGCTTGTCTCACCTGTCCTCTGCAGCATCCCATTGCAACACGCCCGCACACCCAGGCAGTCTCTCTAATTGCGGAGAGTGAGGTGAATTTGACCCACAGCCTCTGACTTCTCATCACGGCTGCTTTCCTGGGCTATCCTGGATGAAGGTAGGCAATGTGATCTATTTATGTGCCCATCTAAATTTGGCAGTCTCTAAGGTGCCACAAGTACTCCTGTTCTTTTTGCGGATACATACCTGGTCTACACTGGGGCGGGGGCAGGGGGGGATCGATCTAATATACGCAACTTCAGCTACAAGGATAACAGGGTATTCAGGTAGGTATGGCAGGGTACGCTGCCTGTTGTTGGCAGTGTGTGTGTTTTCTTTCAGTGTGCTGTCCCAGCTCTGTGCAGCTAGGGGACACAGCAGACCTCCATCGAATTGCCCAATAAAACCACAGCCCCGTTTCAGTAGCAAAGGCACCTATCCAGGTTTATTGTTGACAAAGCATGGTCCTCGCGCCCCCGATCAATGTCTACAGTTACACTAGCACATGTATGCCTGTAACAACAGACCAGCTCAGTGAATGGCAGGACTTTAATAGGCAGCAGATTTAAAACAAACAAAAGGAAGAATTTTTTCACACAATGCACAGTCAAACTGTGGAACTCATTGCCAGAATATGTTGATTCAAAAAAACTAGATAAGTTCATGGAGGATAGGTCTATCAATGGCTATTAGCCAGGATGGATAGGAATGGTGTCCCTAGCCTCTGTTTGTTTGCCAGAAGTTGGGAATGGGAGACAGGGTATAGATCACTTGATGATTACCTGTTCATTCCCCCTGGGGCACCTGGCATTGCTCATTGTTGGAAGACAGGATAGTGGGCTAAATGGACCTTTGGTCTGATCCCATACGGCTATTCTTATGACTTTCTGTTCCCTCCTCGGCCAGACTAAGATACTCCCTCTGAGACCATTCTTTATACACCGATACAAACATATTACGTATTGCCTCTCTGACATGGTTAGTTACCACCCTTTACCTGGTACGTGCTGGTTCAATCAAACACCTCTTTCCATCAGTGTCATCCTGACCTTATCTCCTTATCCGTTTAGGAGGGGTGAACATGTTCCTTTTATCTTTGGGGAGTGCGTTTGTAGCATACTTGATATGGGGTGTTCTGGTACCACCCTTCTGGAATGTGTTTCTGTGAGTGTCCTGTCACTTCTTAGGAATGTGTGTGGTTTTGCAATACCAGCCCTGTTCTTTCAGGTTCTGTGAGCTTGCAAGCAGGCATGTATTATAACAGGGCCAGATCACATTTGCTAACTTTGTTTTTGTATCAGCAGGGCCTGACTACTACTTTAGTTCAGGCCTCTTGGCTCTGATACCAGGCCTCATGTTTCAGGCTCTCCCTTTCTACTACACCTCTGATGGCCTGTGAGCTTCCTATACTGTGAACACAGGGCCAGATTCTCAGCTGGTGTAAATAGGCACAGCTCTAACTTCACTAGGGTGAGGCCAGTTTATATCGGCCGTGAATTTAGGCAAGACTCTTTGCACTGTAGTTTCCGTCTCCTCCCAAATTCAGACTTCAGTGTCTTCACATTATGTAGCAACCTTCTTTGCACTTCCCCTCCCATTTTTCATCATGCATAAAAATCCCAATTCTTTTGGCACCTCTCTGGACAAGTCTTCCCCATCCCCATCTAAATTAAGCCATTCCATTTCCCATTGCAGTACCGATACAAACATTGTGTAACGTTTGCATCTCTGCCAAATACCTGCCTGCTCCAAAGCTAAAACCTTTTATCAGGAAGCAGTCAGCAAAGGAACAAATCCACAGTGTTGTTTGGTTTTGGTATGTCAGTTCTTTTGTTGCTTTTGTGTTTTGCTGGAGATGGGAGACCAAGTCTCCACCTGTGTTCATCATAACAGACAAATTCAGCTTCAAAGTGGTGCTTTTAGAACTCTGGGGTTCACTTTGTCAGCAGGTGCACTTTCTCTGATGGAGAAGATGATCTGCACATTCAGCAGTGTGGTGATGCTGTCGTGCTGGAAGGTGTTGGCGGTGCTCAAGTGGGTCTTTGTCTATAAATCAATCACAGATCTGGTTAAAACGTGTGTGTGGTAAAAGCTTTTTTTCAGACTAAATGGTAGGGACAATTAAATGCTCCTTTTATGTAGTGAGGTAGCTGGAAACAACAGAAACTACCGCCCAAGGCAATGGGCCACATTGCAAGGCCAGATCAAATAAAAATGTAACCTCAGGAAATTAAGAAGGGTTTCCCCTGGGAATGGTTGCAAATGCAGGGGAAGGGTACTGTGTTTAGTAAGCTGTATGTGTTAGAGGCAGAAAGGGCTGTGATAAGGAACTGAGACACCGAGCATCTTGGGCAGAGGACACCCTGGAGAGGCAGACTTGGAAATAATGAGAAACATCCTTCTGTTTGTACTGTGTTCAGGGGGAAAGCATTTGGTGTATGTTCTTTGTAAACAGGACTTGACCAAAGACTATATCCAACTCCTATCGGTTTCTTCTCCTCAAGTTAAACCACCTTGCAAGACTAGTATCAGAGGGGTAGCCGTGTTAGTCTGGATCTGTAAAAAGCAACAGAGAGTCCTGTGGCACCTTTAAGACTAACAGATGTATTGGAACATAAGCTTTCATGGGTGAAGACTAGTGGCTCAGGCTAAGGAATAAAACTGTATTCGCACACTCAGTGACCAGCGACATCAGGCTGAGCAACTCTGAGTATTTCAGGCAACCCAAATAGCATCTCTAATGTATGAGTACTAAGTAACTCAAGTCTTCAGTATCTTTTTACCAAGAGTTTGAAAATGTGCTTCAACTGGCACAAAACATGGCAAAATGCTGTTTCCGCTCAGAGCAGGAGAGGCTCGATAGAATTTCACTCCTGTTGCTTAAGCAACAACTGGCTTTTACTTTTTGTTGGCTAGTCAATTTAGTGCTGCTTAAAGGGAGGGAAGAATAGCACTGAGCAGAGGCACATACAGGCAGGCACAGTGCAATCTTCCCCCACACAGCTTTGTCAGCACCTTCAATCCCCTGCTGTTCCTGGCAGGAGCTCCCGCGGGGCTGTGTCAGCACTCCTTAATTCTATCTACAACATGCCCTTCTATTTAACAGTAAATCCCTCCTTCCACTCCCTGTTTTACCCAAAGAATGGGATTCTTACCAGCACTCTCTCCTATTAAATCCAGGGCCTCTTCTCTGGAGAAACTACTGCTGATGTTTGCAGTGTTCTGATGGATTGCATAAATGGGGACTGGGATGAAACACACGAGATTTTTGGGGGGGAGGGGTGAGTGGGTTGGCTTTAGAACCCAGATTTCCACACACAAAAATGTAAGGAAAATGCTCCAGTCCACTGCCCCGAGTTCCTTGAGTACTTATCGTACGTATTAATTGTACAAGTGAGGTGGTTTGATCTGTAGTTTGTGGTTATAGCCAACAGATTAACATGCACAAGGTGTTGCTCCAGTGTGATTTGTGCGTGTTAAATGGATGTAGTCCTTGGTGTATAATAGCGTCTCCCTGAGGATGGAAATCAGCAGGGGGTTGAGAGCTCTTTCCTCAGAAGCCTTTCGGGCTGGCTTCAAAGATTCCAAAAGGGCTCTACAGTGTCACTAGCAGCTTCTCCGGGGAATTTCCACTGTCCGTCTCCCTACTTGTTTTAGCAACACAGACCTGTTGCCATAACTAGCCCAACAGTTATAATTGCTGTTCATGTTTTGGCTTATACCTCCCAGGATCAACTTAGAATTGGGAAATCATGTGAAATGCATCTAATTATAATGAAGAAAATTTCACTTGCATGTATAAAAGACATTCTTAGCTTGTTTGTCGCTGGCTAACTTGCCAAGTCAGATGTGGCTCTCCTGCATTTGTATAAAAATACATTTTGCCCACACATTCCTTAGCATCTAATGTTACTTGTGTCCTCTGTACCTTTCTGAATAGCACTCAGATTTCATCTTAGAGATTGTTGATTATTGGGAAAATATATGCACCAATTTCTTGATGGAAGCATTGCAAAAGTTAGCAATCGATATTAGTCATAATTGTTTTAATGCATTCTCAGATACTAAAGAGCGCGTCAGATCTCACCAACTACACAGTGTTGGATCTGGGTTATTACTTGGATAGGGGACCTGGAAAAATCATTTGCTGCAAGAAATGATGCTAGTGCTTCCGTAGGAGGTGCTCTTCCCTCTGGATGTGGCCCATGAATCCTTGCATGATGCTGGCTGGTGCTGTGTTTCAGATGAGAGGTAAAGCCAAGATCTTCACTGCTAGTGGCCATTACAAATCCTAAGGCCCTTCGTGCAAGACTAAAAGCATTAAATCTGGTGTCTTCAGTTCCTGCCCTAAACTTATTATGTAAAGTTGCTCTGTGCTGTTTAACAGGAATCACTTTGCTTCCCAGAGGTGGCTGCTCTGGGCTGGGGGTTCAGGGAAAAATTATTCTTACATGTGTAGTTTGTGTAATCACTTTGGATCCACTTGGATGAAAGACTCTGTATGATGCTGTGATGTTATGAGTGTAATATAATATCTCATTGAAAGGTGACAGGGCCAGAAAGAGTTAATTACCTCCCAGACTGACCTAACCCATGGCTGAACTTTAGTGACTGGTTAGGAAGATATGTCAATGAATAGAGCTTTGAAATGCAAGTCTGCATTGTTAGAGGTAAAAGGGTAGATGTTTGCTCAGGGCTTGCGATGTAAGCAAACAAGTCTTGTCTTGCTATAGGTTTGATTCAAAGATCAAAAGAGGAATATTAACATTTAGGAAGATATTTGAGTGAAATAGTATTATTGTCTATATGTCTCTTTGAAGGTTGTGGTAACCTGTATCTGAACTGTTTAATAGATAAATTACCCTGTGCTAATTGCCAGGATGTTTGGAAGGAGAGTTAAGCCAATTGTTTTCTCAGGCCAAAAGGCTGCTGGAAATGTATAAGAACCCTGGGACACGATCCTGCTTCATCTCAGCTCTGCTTTGGGTTTTAAGAGGGAGAAACCTTAAACCATAAGGACTGAGATCCCCAGTCATTGACTGGAGTCACCCTGAATATGGACATTGGACTATAACCTATGGACTATTTCTGAAAGGACTTTTGGTAACTACAAGCTAATCTCTGCTATGTATCTGAATCTCAAGAATTGAATTCAAGTCTGTATGTATATTGATCTTTTAACCAACACTCTCTCTCTTTTCTTTTTTAATAAATTTTAGTTTAGTTAATAAGAATTGGCTATAAGTGTGTATTTTGGGTAAGATGTAAGTTATAATTGAACCTGGGTATGTGGCTGATCCTTTGGGATTGGAAGAACCTTTTCTTTTATATGATGAGATAAGATTTTCAGTAATCATCATCATATGTGATGTGTGTGTCTGGACGGAGGCCTGAGGCTGGGTACTTTAAGGGAACTGTGTGGTTTGGACTTCTAAGTAACCAGTGAGGTACTATAGAAGTTGTTTTGTGCTGGTTTGGTAAATCTAAGTATTGGAATATCCACCAGCGTTTGGGGATTGTCTGCCCTGTTCTGTTTGCAGTTCACCCTGATTGAGTGACCTCAGCTGGCTCCCACGGGCAGCACCGTCACAGATGGTAAAATTAAGTCACTCAAGAACAATTCACAGGCTTGGACCTTGATATAAATTTCAGCAGACACACCAAAGTGCAATTTGTTAGTCTGGAACACCAGCTGTCACCTTCAAGCTATGTAGAGTTAACCCTTAGCTCTCCCTTTCAAAGCGTGATCCTTCCAACCAAGGTTTGCTCTGGCAACCACTTTAAAAAAAAAAAAAAATTCCTTGCACTTGTTCTTTCTCTACACAAAAGCCGCAGAGATCAAGTGTTAGCTTAGTCAGTGCTTGCATGACACTTTTTATTATCCCTGTTTTCTACAGAATGTGGGTAGGATTAAATGAAGATAGTTACCTTAGGAACTTTCTCTATAAGCAACCTCCTTTAATCAGCTGTGACTTTCTGTGTAGGAGTCCAAGGACAGCCCATCCCTTGTGTGCCAATTATTACTCTCTGCCAGGCTAAGCTAGTGAGTCTGCTTCATTAACCTGCTGGGGAGTCCTTGATCACAGTACTAGCTCCTGCCAAATGCCTATCTCTGAACTGCTTCTGCTGAAGTCATGGGTATTTTTGCTATTGACTTCAATGGGCACATGATCAGACTTATTTCTCAAGTAAACAAAGCACTTCAGGTGCCAAACTGAGCTGTATTTTTAACAAGTTGAGTAGGCTGCTACATGTTGTCCCATGGTTGTCAAGGGGAGTTGCATTTAACCCTTGTGGACCATGCTGCAAATGTCCCGTCATTTGTGTCTTTGTTTAAATTCTCTCTGAGTTAAACTAGATGGCTACATAGTTATTTGCATCTTGTTTTTCCATTGAAGAGGGAACTTGCTTTTATAGTGATGAATCTCTCTCTAGATTGCTCACTTTTAATTGTGCCACCTTTGATCTATTTGGTACAACCCTGGTTAGAACCTAAGTGTTCAAAATTATCTTGGCAGTCTGACACTTAAAACAAATAAACAAAGGTGCTGCCAAACACCATTGTTTATCAACACTTATCCCTCTGTATAATGTCTAAGGGGCACTGTTATGCACATTGAAGTATTTTTATTTTTAAAAACTGATTTTTTGGGAATATCTAACTACAAACAAGAGGCTAATGGGAAGCTAAGTGGCTTCTGAAGAGGACAAGTGAGAAGCTGGACATGAAGTAAAGCTAAATTCAGAGTAGAAATAAGGTGTAAATATTTAACTGAGGGTAAATAACCAGTGGACCAATCTACTTATGGATGTGGCAGATTCTCCATCACGTAACACTTTTTTAATATCAAGACTGGACATCTTTCTAAAGATATGCTGTAGCTCAAATAGAAGTTATGCACTGGATAAGGCTACAGAACCTCTACAATGGTAGCTGTTAGTCTGTATCAGCAAAAACAACAAGAAGTCCTTGTGGCATCTTCGAGGCTAACAAATTTCTTTGGGCATAAGCTTTCTTGGGCTAAAACCCACCCATCAGATGTATGGAGTGAAAAATACAATAAACAGTATATATATATATATATATATATATATATATATATATATATATATATATATATATATATATATATATATATATATATATATATATATATATATATATATATATATATATATATATATATATACTGTTTATTGTATATACAGTCCATGAAAAGATGGGAGTTGCCTTACCAAGTGGGAGGTCAGTGCTAACGAGGCCAATGCAATCAAGGTGGATGCCAGCCATTTCCAACAGCTGACAAGAAGGTGTGAGTATCAGCAGAGGGAAAATTACTTTTTGTAGTGACCCATCCACTCCCAGTCTTTATTCAGGCCTAATTTGATGGTGTCCAATGGTGTAACAGTCTGTAGTAGCTACACTGCACTCACTCTCTGGTGAAAATCTGACCTACAGGTTGTGACAGATACGGTCACAGAGACCCCCTTGGGACTGTCACCGGATGTGCTGAAACTACCTCTGAGCCCATCTTCCCTGCCAGCTTGGGACTCTAGAACCCTGTCTTCTTGAGCCAGACATGCAAGCCTGCTGCAACACAGACCCAGGGTCTGAACCACATCCTCAAAGCTGCAAACTTAACTGAAAACAACTCAGCAAGTATTCCTGAGTCCGACACCCAGCTCCCAAAGGGATCCAAACCCCAAATAAATCCGTTTTTACTCAGTATAAGATGTAAGAGGTGGCTCCGGGCTGAGCCTGGGGCAGGAGGTTGGGGTGCAGGAGAGGGTATGAGCTCTGGGAGGGAGTTTGGGTGCAGAGTACGGGCTCTGGGCTGGGGCGGGGTTGGGGTGCGGGAGGGGGTGAGGGGGGCAGGCAGCGCTTACCTTTGGCAGCTCCTGAAAGCGACTGGCACATCCCTCTGGCAGCAGCTCCTAGGCACAGGAGGGCCAGGGAGCTCCACATGCTGCCCCTGCCTGCAGGCCCCAACCCTACAGCTCCCATTGGCCACAGTTCCTGGTCAATGGGAGCTGCAGAGTCAGCGTTTGGGGCAGCATGCGGAGACCCCTGTTCCACCCCAGGGGCCACAGGGAGGGTGCCAGCTGCTTCTGGGAGCAGCGCAGAGCGAGGGCAGGCAGGAAGCCTGCTTTAGTCCCGCTGAGCTGCCGGACTGCTAGCCCCCTAATCTCCCGGTTTGGCTGCAGTCGCCTCCGGGAAATAGGGCCTGATTCCAGGAGACTCCCAGTGAAACCGGGAGGTTTGGCAACCTATAACAGAGAGAAATATTAGAGACAATGAACTGGGAAAAACATTAAGAAGGGATTCTCTCTACTAACTAGGGGTGCTACCGCACCTCCTGGCTTGAAGTAGTTTCCATTGTATGCAGAGTTTGCAGTTTGGTTGAATGGCTCATAGCACCCCCATTATAAACATTGTTCCAGCACCTCTGCTACTAACAATTCAGGTTGACAGTTCTTTCATTGATGGGCTCCAGGGCTTTCTCACTGGCCTCTAGCTCCTGCCCAGTGTGGTGCCCCCATAGTGGGAGATGATCTGTAGCAGCCCATGTTTAGTGGTCATGTGATTGAATGAAGTGAGAGTGATTGAATGGAGCTCAGCCTGCTTCTTTTCTTCCCTGCCCTGTGGCAGCTCCCAGCCATTCCCAATGCATGGGCTGAGTCTTAGAATAGTCCTGTTTGATTATTGTGTCAGGTTTAAACATTTTCCTGGGTATGTTTCACTGACCTTTTCAGTAGTTGATAACTCAGCCAAAGTCCCATGATTTCTCTGCTCACATCTCATCATTCAGCTGTTTGGTGAGTCAGCGCATGGAATCAAACAGCGTGAAGGAGGCATAGCTGGGCACTGGGGCCAGGCGCTTGTTAATGCATAGAGGCTAATGCACATGTGTGACCGAATGCTCCCTGTATTCACCCCCTACATGCTATTGTAATAATCTCTGCACAAAGGATGCCTTGTAAGGTATAATTTGAAAACTCATAATTCATTGGTCAATATCATGGTAAAATGTGTGTGGCATTATATGTAAAGTTATGAATTCCCCCCTGCATGACATTGGTGGGGCATATTCAAACTCTGCAACAATTAGGCAAAACAGGTCAAGCAGGTTTTAAAGGGATGTGTGTTTACCTCAAATTTACATGTAAACAGAGTCCTCAGACAGTGAAAGGGGGAAGGCAGAGGAGAAGAGAGGTCTGCATTTCAGCAAACAGGGTAAGAAACCACAGCATGGGACTTTTTACCAGGAGATTTTGCTGCCTAACTCTCACATGGAAGGAATCTGTACTAGAAAGCACTTTCAAGGGCTTGCATTTCCAAGGGCGAATTGAAATATAAAAGTGAGGGGCAAACACCCCAGGTCACTCCTCTCTCCCTGTCCATCTCCCTCTTTGTACCTGAGAAGACTGGAAGAAACAGCTGCTGGACTTGAGGGAGGTGTCCTGACCAGAAAAATTCAGTCTGTAATGCTGATAGGATGGGGTAAAGACTTCACTTTTGAATCAAGTATAGTTTAAGTTAAGCACCAGGAAGCTTTTCATCTTTATTTTTCATGTAACCATTTCTATCTTTCATGCGTCATCACTTGTACTTCCTTAAAATCTCTCTCTTTGTAGTTTAAATAAACCTGTTTTTATTCTGTAATTGAAACTAATCCAGTCTGCTTAAGTTAAATTATCTGGGTAACTCTACTTGAGGTGGCAAGTTGTTGTGTGTTGTTCCCTTAAAGGGAACAATACACAACTATCTCTGGACTGCCCAGAACCTTTTGGGGGATGAGAGGGGGATATCTGGAAGTGGGAGTGTCTTGGGTTTACCCTAAAGAAGTAACCAAGGCTGATAAAAGCCAGAGTGTAACCCCAGTGTAGCTGGCAGGTTGTGACTTTCATGAAGGAAGGCTGTTTGTGGATGGCCCAGGTGGGAGCTACTTCCACAAGGCATTGTAAGGCATCCTAGGTTGTAGGACAGGGTGACACAGCCCTCACCTTGCCATGTCTCAACATGTATTTGGAATCACACACATGGGTGGCTCAGAGGACTTTGTCCTCACCCACAACTATTTCACATTTGGGGACAATATATACCTTCAAGTCAGCGGCACTGCTATGGGTACCCGCATGGCCCCGCAGTATGCCAACATTTTTATGGCTGACTTAGAACAACGCTTCCTTAGCTCTCGTCCCCTAACGCCCCTACTCTACTTGCGCTACATTGATGACATCTTCATCATCTGGACCCATGGAAAAGAAGCCCTTGAGGAATTCCACCATGATTTCAATAATTTCCATCCCACCATCAACCTCAGCCTAGATCAATCCACACAAGCGGTCCATTTCCTGGACACTACTGTGCTAATAAGCGATGGTCACATAAATACCACCCTGTACCGGAAACCTACTGACCGCTACACTTACCTACATGCCTCCAGCTTCCATCCAGGACACACCACACGATCCATTGTCTACAGCCAAGCTCTAAGATATAACCGCATTTGCTCCAATCCCTCAGATAGAGACAAGCACCTACAAGATCTCTATCAAGCATTCTTAAAACTACAATACCCACCTGCTGAAGTGAAAAAACAGATTGACAGAGCCAGATGAGTACCCAGAAGTCACCTCCTACAAGACAGGGCCAACAAAGAAAATAACAGAACACCACTAGCTGTCACCTTCAGCCCCCAACTAAAACCTCTCCAGCGCATCATCAGAGATCTACAACCTATCCTGAAAGATGATCCTTTACTCTCACAGATCTTGGGAGACAGACCTGTCCTCGCTTACAGACAACCCCCCAACCTAAAGCAAATACTCACCAGCAACCACACATCACTGAACAAAAACACTGACCCAGGAACCTATCCTTGTAACAAAGCCCGATGCCAACTCTGTCCACATATCTATTCAAGTGACACCATCATAGGGCCTAATCACATCAGCCATACCATCGGTGGCTCGTTCACCTGCACATCTACCAATGTGATATATGCCATCATGTGCCAGCAATGCCCCTCTGCCATGTACATTGGCCAAACCGGACAGTCTCTACGCAAAAGAATTAATGGACACAAATCTGACATCAGGAATCATAATACTCAAAAACCAGTGGGAGAACACTTTAACCTGTCTGGCCATTCTTTGGCAGACCTGCGGGTGGCTATCTTAAAACAGAAAAACTTCAAAAACAGACTCCAACGAGAGACTGCTGAGCTGGAATTGATATGCAAACTAGACACAATCAACTCAGGGCTAAATAGGGATTGGGAATGGCTGAGCCATTACAAACATTGAATCTATCTCCCCTTGTAAGTATTTTCACACTTGCTTCTTATCAAACTGTCTGTACTGAGCCATCTTGATTATCACTTAAAAAGTTTTAATTGGCCTCTCAGAGTTGGTAAGACAACTCCCACCTGTTCATGCTCTCTGTATGTGTGTGTATATATATCTCCTCAATATATGGTTCACTCTATATGCATCCGAAGAAGTGGGTTGTAGCCCACGAAAGCTTATGCTCTAATAAATTTGTTAGTCTCTAAGGTGCCACAAGTACTCCTGTTAACATTGAGACTGTGTGGGAAATGCATCAATATTCAGATTAAATACCAGCCATGTCTGATGGCTGAATTTCCATCAAAGAAAGAGGAAGTCGTTTTTAAATAAAAATTTCTAAATAACACAGTCCCTGTCTAAGCCCCCTGTCTTAGTCACTTTTGGCCTAATATAATAACAGTGACATACAGCTTGTTCACAAAAGGAAAAAAATGTGAACAGAGTTGGGTTAGTACAAACAATGGGTTTTATATCTTTTGAAAGAAACAGCTCCGGCCAGTGTAGGAAGCCCGCTCCTGGCAGCAGCGCCGGGGAAGGCTGTTGCACTCAGGGATACAGACTGGGCGGGAAACCCATGGAGGGCTTTAAATGTTTCAATTTTACACCCTAATGAACAAAAGCAAACGAGGGTTAGATCTGGTGGGTGACTCCAGGAGCAGCTGCCCCTCTGTGTAATGTGCCCACGGCTGCACCCACAAAGACACACGTGCAGCGGGGCGAACCGGCCCCCTCCATGTGTGTGTCTGGGCAGTTCCCCCTGCCTCCTGGGACACAGGCTCGATGCTGATCCCTGGGGCCAACCAATAACTCAGGGCCCAGCGCAGCTTCTTCTCCCGTCCCCCCGACCCCAGCACTGGCTCCCCGGACAGCGCCTGGGGGCAAAGCAGTAACACAAGCCCCGCCCCTTTTGAACGCTCCCCGCCCCCACTTCTCAGGCCCCGCCCCATCGTTCCTGGCCACGCCCCTGTTCCCCGCCCCCTTTCCTCGCTGTCCCCGAGCTCCTGCACCCGACGGAGCCGGAGCGAGCGGTTGCGCCCCAGAGACTCCGCTGCCGGCCCCGCCATGGTCTCGGCTCCGCGCTCCCGGCCCGGCGCCCGGGGGCTCCTGACGCTGCTGCTGCTGCTGCCCCTGCCCGGGGCGCGCGGTGAGGAGGGGGCGTGCCCGGGAGGGGGCGTGGCGAGGAGGTCCCCCCCCCGGCGGCTCCTGTCCGGGCACAGAGTCCCCTCGGCCCTCTCCCCCCCCCCCCATCGGTACCGGGCTGGGCGGGGACCGGAGCCGCAGCGGCTCCTCCGGGTCCTCCCCGTCACACGGGGCCTGCCCCCTGCCCCCATCCAGCCCCTCAGCCCGGGCTGCGTCTGGCTAGGCCCGCGGGGGGGGCCGCGCGGAAACGACAGGTCCCCGCTGCCCCAGGCCAGCCCCTGGGGCGGGTCCCGCACCTCTGCGAGCGTTGAGCCCCCGGAGCGCTTCTGCCTGAGAAGCTGAACTCTGTCCCCCTAGTGAGAGTGTTAATGCTCAGGGCCTGCTGCTGGGGGTGTCTCCTGTCCGTGGTTGGAGGCAGGCTGTACAACGAAGTTTGGGGTATAAGACTCCTAAAGATTATAAAATGAGCAAGTTCCCCTGTTACAGCCTTAGGTTTGTGACTGAACAGAAATAGATTAAAAATGTTATTAAAATTAACGTTAAAATGATCTAGTACACAGGTTAAGAAAGGAGTGTCTGTACATCAGGATATAACTCTTAAATTATCCAAAAGTACAATGATTTGACAGTCATAAGGTACATAATGTACATAGTCTGCAGTATCCCAAATTAAGGTTAATAAATTCAGTGATATGGTTAAGGTATTGGCATCCAATTATTCGGGTACATTGCTCATAAAAGGTTATACTAAGAGTCGTTTGTGAAAAGCAAATATAGCAACCAGTGACGAATACCCCTCAGTAATTGAGAATTTAGGATCGGTTGCCCCTTAGACAATACAATACAGAACATCGGGAAGTATTTCAGTTACTTTCCCGACTTTGCTTCTCATTGGCACTTGTCCTCATGCCTGTCATACAGTTTCCATGCATCGCATGAGAAATATGAAAGTCAGCTGTCTCAGAGAGAGCTTTCCACCAGCTTTTCTCGCTTGTTTCTAAACCCATACGTGTTTCATGTACTCTTCTATGGATTGCTCCCTTGGTCTCCTTTGCCCTGTACGTCACCTTCTTTCATGTCCCTCTGTATGGTTGCAACACTCTCTCTGAGCCTGTGCTGTGTTAGATCATAAAACCTGTGAGGTGGAGGAATGTCCCGTTTTGCACAATGTACTTACCTTACGTTACCATACATGGTCAGGGTGATGTATACATAGTAAATAATGTAACATTTTAATGTACTGCAGTTTTGTATCAAGCCCATTCAGTAAACTAGCTTCAAGGCTCTAATGAAAACAAGTACATCCAAATTGTCCCCAATAAAATCATTTGTGGCTTCTCAAAAAGGAATATTCCGTTACAACATACTACTGAATATCTTTCATAGTTAACTTTTCCCCTTCCTTGTCTGTCTCTATTGCTAGGTGTTTGTGATTCTCCTCCACAGTTGAGTTTTGCTGAGCTGCCTGGGGTAGTGAACAATTCCTATCCTGTTGGGACCCAGCTGAAATACTCGTGTCGCCCAGGATACGTTTTGGGCTCTGGAAAGTCTCCTTTAGTTACATGTCTTGCAAAATCAACATGGTCAGTAGACCCTGAGTTTTGTGTAAGTGAGTATCTTTGTTGTTTTTCCCTTTCAATTGATGTCCAAGCTATCTTGACACAGTTAGGAATCTCTCTTCTATTGGGTAAATGGTTCACAATTTAACACTGGTGTGACATTGCACTCCATAATGTTTTATGGAAATATGCTTATGAGTGTAAATATAATGTAACTAGAATATGCTTTATGCAAAAGGTCTCTTGTAGGGTATCATTACAAAGCTTATAATCTACTGCGTGTGTTCATCCTATTTGTATGTATGTATCATTCTTGTATCTAAAACCAGAAATATGAAGCATAACTCTGAGGTCCTATTGTAATTATGCAAAGTGTGGGCCATTAAGGGTGGCTTAGAATCTTGATGGCTCCCATTGACTAGGACAATTGACTGTGAATGGGTTTGTTTACCTGCAAGCCTTCCTGTGTACCTGTGGGGCAGTTCCTAGGTAATGAAGAAGGAGGTTTTACAGTGACATGTGTTCATGTCACCTGAACTGGAATCCATCTTAAACCTGGTACTTTTCCATTTAGAAGTAGGGGTGAGGACCCAGAGAGACAAAAGATTCCCACCTTGTGCCAAAGATATAAAAGGGGGTGGAATAGAACAAAAGGGGTCCCAGTCATAAGAAAGTGCCTGCTTTTCACCTAAGATGCCTGCTGGAACTAACAAGGTCTGTGCCAGGGGAAAGGATTGGGCCCAGACTAGGGAGGAGGGTGAGTTATTACCTAAAATCATTAGGCTTAGACTTGTGTGTTTTTGCTTTATTTTGCTTAGTAACTTACTTTTTTCTGTCTGTTATTACTTGAAACCACTTAAATCCTACCTTTTATAACTAATACAATCACTTTTTTGTTTATTAGTAAACCCAGAGTAGTGATTAATATCTGGGAAAGAGATATGCACAGCTGTTTGCTCCATCAGTGTTATAGAGGGTGGATAGTTTGAGTTTATCCTGTATAAGCTTTATACAGAGTAAAATGGATTTATTTGGGGTTTGGATCCCATTGGGAACTGCGTGTCTGGGTGCTGGAAATAGGTGACCTGCTTAGCAGTTTTTTGGTTAAAGTCTGCAGTTCTGGGGGCGTGGACCAGATCTAGGTCTGTGTTGCAGCAGGCTAGCATGTCTGGCTCAACAAGGCAGCATGCTGGAGTCCCAAGCTGGCAGGGAAAGCAGGCTCAGAGTTAATTTCAGCACATCAGGTGACAGTCCCAAGGTGGGGGCTCTCTGTGACTGAACCCGTCACAACTGGTATCCATAAACGCTTTCTACATACCTTTTGGACAGTGTGACAATGGTGCCCGTGGGAGCCAGCTGAGGTCACTCAGGGCGAACTGCAAACAGAATGGGGCAGACAAACTCCCAAAGCTGGTGGATATTCCAATACTTAGATTTAGCAAGCCAGCACTAAACAGCTTCTATATTACCTCACTGGTTACTCAGAAGTCCAAATAAAGTTCCCTTAAAGTGCCCAGCCTCAGGCCTCCGTCCAGATACACATGTCAGAAATGATGATGATTGCTGAAAATCTGATCTCATCATATAAAAGAAAAGGTTCTTCCAACCCCAAAGGATCAGCCACACACCCAGGTCCAATTATAACTTAGAGCTTACCCAAAATAAACGCTATAGTCAATTCTTGTTAACTAAACTAAAATTTATTAAAAAATAAAAGAGATAGCGTTGGTTAAAAGATCAATATACATACAGAGTTGAACTCAATTCTTGAGGTTCAGATACATAGCAGAGATGAGTTTGTAGTTGCCAAAAGTCCTTTTAGAAATAGTCCATAGGGTATAGTCTAATGTTCATATTCAGGGTGACTCCAGTCAATGACTGGGGACCTCAATTCTTGTGGCTTAAGGTTTCCCCCTTTTGAAACCCAAAGCAGATCTGAGATAAAACAGGATGGTGTCCCAGGGTTTTTATACATTTTCCAACAGCCTCTTGGCCTGAGAGAATAAGCTTAATCTTCTGTCTCCCAAACATCATGGCAATTAGCATGGTATAATTTATCCATTAAACAGTTCATATACAGTTTATCACAACCTTCAAAGAGACATATAGAGAATAATACTATTTCACTCAAGTGTAATCATAAATGTTAATATTCCTTTTTTGATCTTTGAATCAAAGCTATAGCAATAGACAAGACTTGTTTGCTTACATCGCAAGACCTGAGCAAACATCTACCCTTCTATCTCTAACAATGCAGGCTTGCATTTCAAAACTCTGTTCATTTATACATCTTCTTAGTCAGTCTTTAAAGTTCGGCCATGGGTCAGGTCAGTCTGTGAATTAATTAGGGCCAGAAAGAGTTATGTTACCTTTTAATGAGATATTATATTACACTCATAATGTCATAGACAGCTCTTTGTTTTATTAGTAGTTGATTTAAAAAAAAATAGCAGAACACTTCCTTATCTTTGTAGGCTGCTGTAAAAGCAGCTAAAATACAAAATTCCAGTAACTTCAGCCTTCTATGCTGAATACTCTCAAATAGGATTAATAGGAGGAATAGGTTTACCACATTTCTTCCTGGTTTTTAGGCCATGTGCTGAATATCTTGTTATGTAGTAGTAGATCTAAACTTAAGAATGGTGCAGTTCTTCCCTACCAGAAACCCCATTGTCCACAGAATGGTCCTGTGACTGGGAGGCGTTCAGTGCACACCAGTGAAGTTACTGGAATTTGATACTCTACCTATGCAGGTCAGCTTTAAATGGAGTTATAAAATAAAGGACATTTAAGCTTTAACCCTCTTCAGTTTCCCTAATGATCTTGTTCTTACCATGTCACATCTTTCAACTTCATTAAAGTGGGTGCCACAGAACACTGGACAACTGCAACTTGGTGCGGTTAAATTAAACGTGTTCATAGTATTTTCTGTTGATAGTATAGGGAGCATCACAAATACTGCAATAAAGTGAAACACTTTGGCGTGGTAAGTGCCTGTCTTTGAAAAATTGTAGTTGCTCTATCCCTGATAACGAAATATAGAATTCAGCCATACTGAATTAATTCACTGTACTAAAAGTAAACCCAGTATTGAATAATGTGTGTTACAAACTTGGTCAAAATACTAATTCATAACAAAACTTGGAGAATACTTCTCTTGGCTTCGTTGCTAAGAGTACAGTAAGATTGTTGCATGTTTCCTCATAGTTCTAGGTAACAGAACATAAACGCACCTTCACACTGAGGAGGGGGAGAGCTCCACGTTCCGGATGCCGTACAATAATTAGATGCCTGCCCAGTTAGGCAGTAGCCAGGCTCACAGCTGTATTTTCCGGACATTCCACTAGTGATCACTGCCAAGGCCTGGACGCTGAGTTTCCCATTGGTGATGGCTGGAGGAGAGGGACACTCCAGCACTACAGGAAGGGAAGAGAACCTTAACTGAAGCAGAGGTCATGCTGGCTAATCTATAGAAGGGAAAAGACCCTCATACACATATTGAATCATGCCCAACACAACAGCAGTGAGGCTAACACACACCTGGGGTAAAGTGACCTACCTCCATTCCCTCCAAGTCATTCACATCCCCCCCAAATACCTATATAGCGCCATGATTGAGTCATGCTTCTTGACACTCACAGACATGTTCCCAGCCATTTTAGTAACGCTCCAACAGCTATTTCCACTATATATTTTGTGTTTACATAGGGAATGCTGCCATCTTGGGACCATTCATTGGATGGTTGGTTGGGTGTGGCCTTCTCTAAGTTCCCTAAACTTGGGAGGTTGGGTAAGTGGGAAGGCTGGCCAGGACTCAGATCTTCAGGGATCTTTTTGGAGAGTGTAAAAGCCCAGATACTATGGAGAGGAGCATGGGAAACACTGGGATAGCTACAGAGATATTTGCATTTCCCTTTTCAGATCTCAAACTAATCCCACAGTCCTTTTGGCCTCCATGCTCTGTCCTCCCAGATCTTACTCCACACAGCGGGATAATTGTTGCATTGAAAGAGAGAAGCCTAATCCTAGCCTTGTTCTCTACCAGAGAAATCGTGTGGTCATCCCAGAGAGCCGGAGAACGGCAGAGTTATTATAACAGATGCCCTCTTTGGGTCAACCGTCAACTTCACGTGTGAAGAAGGGTAAGTGTCAGACTGCCTGAGCTGACTGCTTGTGCTTAGCTTGCAGCTGTGGAACACAAATGGATATCCTCGTATTCCCCCAACTCCTGAAAGCAGTTTACTCTTCTGTACTAAAGCAGCACTTCATCTTCTTGGCTCAATCAATATCCTATTATTATGCAGGGAAAGATGGATTGGCGTAAGTCTCCCTCTTTTCTTCATTCATGCTCTGCCATTTATTGTACAAACTTTAATTGCAGTGTGGCCAGCTGAATGCTCTGCCTTCAGGTGTTGGCTGAGCACAGATGTCTCCTGTGGAGAGTAGGATCCAAGTGACCAGGGCAAACCTTGGAATCTCATGGATTTTACCCCTGCTTTGACAGGGGAACAGTTCTTCTTCTGAATAACTGGAAATGGCTGCCTTTCCGTACAGAGTTGGGTGGAAGAGTTTTCACCGACTAACTGCCCACCTGCCAGACTGATGACCTGTCTCCAAGGGAAACCCTGCTGGGGACGGTGCCCGAGTGAGAGCGCTGGGGATACGGTGGCAGAAGAGGGCGTCACTCGCCCTCTCCATTTGAAGATTAGGACTGTGCTTCGGGGTCTGAGAACCAAAGGTCTGCAGCTGTAGTGCTGGCTTGTGCCATTGTAGAGCGTGTCATATGTGGGGGCGAAAGGGAAGAGCCTGTGACTGCAGAAAGTCCCATAACACAGACACTGCCTGTAACAATAGCTGGCTGCTGAACTCCAGAGCCAGCTCAGCTGAGTTTTGCTGTACAGTGCCTTTGTATTTGGACCTCTCTGCTGGGGTGGGGTGTTACTCCTGCATGGGTTACAACAGTCATGATTGACTTAGTTTATGAATCTCAAGGTAGCCAGACCCCAGCTGGGTCTCCCTGGCCCACTCCCTCAAAAACTTATCTCATCCATAATGAGAAAATCAAAACCCCTCTTGGCAACCTGCCTGAAAGCGCCAGGGGAAATGCTGTTACTCATTTACATGTGGCTTGTGGTTCAGTGGTGGGGAATGATCCAGCTGATGTGATGAGGAGGACTTGAGGACACAAGAAGGAGATTTGGATCCCCTGGCTCAAAGAATAGCAGCTCATTGGTCCTACGTAGGCTTCTGTACCAGAGATTAATTCTACAAGGGGCTGGGGAGTTCGGCTCTGGCAAGGAGCATTTCTCCTGTGATGGTCACTCAGAAGTCAGTGGTGTTGGTCCCCACCTGCTGAGGTTGGGGAGAAGAGCTTTCCAGAAGAACTGAGCCTCACAGTAAAGCTCAAACACCAAAGAAATAGATAAGAACTGATAACCCCCTCTGCCTAACTCCAGGCACCGGTTGATTGGACAGCCTTACAGACGATGTGAGATTTCTGGCACGCGTGTTGCCTGGAGCGGTGATATTCCCATTTGTGAGCGTAAGTAGGTCACAGCTGTCTGTCGAGGTGCTTAGGTGCCCCTCTCTCTTCTCTGAATAATCTCACAAATGTGAATAAACAGATATGGAAGAATTACGATCCCCACCCCGGAAGGTCTCACCTGAGGCACAGAGTGGTTATGTGACATATCGTTTAGGGAGTTAGTCAGTAGCAAAACCAAAAGGTCTCCTGAGTCCAATCCCAGTATTTTAAGAACAAAACCGTATTGAAGGGGGTTGTACCTTAGAGAGAAATGTGTTTGTGTCAAGTTCCTGGCAATCAGAATTTGGTCTTTCTTTGATAACTGAGTAACTGCCAAAGGCACTCAGCTTGGTTTGGCAAAAATGCCCCACCAAGGTGGTTATTGGCCCTTCTGGATTTCCAAGTAGCGTAACAGGTTTACCTGATACCCACTTATATTAATCCAAAACCAGACATGGAGCTCATTACCTGTGCTTTAAGCCATGCACATGCCCTGGCATGCTCACCAGCTTATGGTGCAGCAGGAAAATCATGCATTTTTCAACAGGTTGATCTTAAAACAGTCCATATGAAGGAAGGTTGTAGACCATTTAGACGTTATCCTAGTAAGTCTCTTTCGCGGTTTACAGACCATCAGTGCTCAAGAGAATTGGGTATAATTACCTATGGTGCATTACCTGTTGGCCTTGCTCATTCTAGTGGTTTCATACCTAGGGCTCCTAAATTTCTTTATCAGGTCAAGTAGCTGGAGCTGCTTCTCTACCAGTATTGATTCTAAAATACACTCCTCCTGTGTCTCTCCAGGTATTCCGTGTCTTCCGCCTCCAGACATCCCCAATGGAAAACGCACTGGCAAGTTCATGAAAAACTTCTCTTATGGGTCAGCTGTAACCTACAAATGTGACAGTGGTTACCCACTCACTGGAGAGGCCTCTATTCACTGCACAACTGAGGACGGGCTAAACGGAGTGTGGAGTGCGCGTCCCCCTCGGTGTGGAGGTAGGTTTTGCATAGGTGAAAAACCCCTCCCTGCTCTGCTGTTCCATGTATAGAAAGTCCAGGTTCAGAC
Source organism: Emys orbicularis (assembly GCF_028017835.1). Classification (NCBI taxonomy): domain Eukaryota; kingdom Metazoa; phylum Chordata; order Testudines; family Emydidae; genus Emys; species Emys orbicularis. The sequence continues at coordinate 144,976,509 of NC_088686.1, forward strand.
AAACCCACAAAGGTGAGACTCCAGTTAAATCCCTGCACTTAGTGTGCCTGCCCGTGGCAACATCTCCACAAGATTTCCATGATTCATGTTAAGACTGAATAGCTCTGGAGCAGGGCTAAAGATTTGAGATGGAAACTGGTGTCACTGGATGCACCCATAGAGGAGCTCTGTTTTCAGCCCATGTAGGGTCACAACTTCTATTAAGGCTGTTAAAGACCTTTGATCCTAGCCACAAGGGAATGAAAGTGGGGGATGTTATGGTAGCGCTCTATTTCCCATTAGTATGAGGATTTCTGTTCTTGGCATTTGAAGGGACAACTGAATTCACATCAGAAAAATCTTCCTTAAAAAGAAAAAGACTTCATCCTGCGAGATCTCTCCCTGCAGAACTTGCATAGCATTTAGTAGTAGTTCCTTCAGTGTGGATGCAAAGTCTACCCCCCTATGTGTGAAGGACACAGGCTTGATGGTGCAGAGGATAATGGGCTGGAGTAAAGCTGTGTCAGTCCCAAACATTTGACCTCTTATTACTAATGCACTTGGGATAAATATAAGCCAGATTTGTAGAATTTTATATTTGGAGGAGTTTGGTAGACAGGTTGAAAGACGCTGGCACTTCTAACGGTAATAAAGAGAGGGTACGTTGCTGAGACCACCAGCTTCCTCAAGCATCTCGGGCTTGACTGTGCAGATTGCTGAGTTCCCTCAATGTCTGAGGTCACTGGCTGTGAAGGGCACTTGGTTCCTTGTAGGACTGAGCTCCTTGGCTTTACTCTGGGGGTGCGCCCATGACTTGGAGATTGGTGCCCTGCTCACACCTTGAGGAGAGAATCCTTGTAAAGTTGCTATGAAGGGACCTACGCTGTTACCAGTGTATCTCCATCTCCTCCTCTCAGGGTGGCCCTCCACATTTCCCACAACAATCTGTAGTTTCAAGGAGGAATAATATAGGCTAGTGCCTGAGATTGAAGCCAAAGCCCGAGCCCCTCTGCCTGGGGTCGAAACCAAAGTCTGGGTCCCACCGCCCGTGGCCTAAGCCCGAAGGATTCAGCCCTGGGTGGCAGAGCTCAGGTCACAGGCCCCCTACCTGGGACTGAAGCTCTTGGGCTTTGACTCCCCGTCCTGGTGCGCTGGGGCTCATGCTTTGCCTTTGGTCCCCCTGCCCGGGACAGCGGGGCTTGGGCAGGCTCAGGCTTTGTTCCTTTCTCCCGGGTCGTGTAGTAATTTTATTGTCAGAAGAGGGTCGTGGTGTAAAGAAGTTTGAGAACGCCTGGGCTAGTGCAACAAGTTACGGAAGTGTAAAAAGGGTTCAGATCTGCGTAGACTGCAGAAATGTTTTTCTTCCTCTCTGGCCCTGTTTCAGCTAAAGCGTTTCTTTTTCAGAGGTTAGATGCCCACCCCCACAAATCCAGAATGGAAGAAGAGTATCTGGTGACAGACATGTCTATTCGTATAAAGACAGTGTTACCTTTGAGTGCGATCCCGGCTACACCATGAAGGGTCACAGTCTGAGTCAGTGCCAAACTGATGACACGTGGGATCCACCTTTGCCCGTCTGTGAGCCAGGCAAGTGTCAAAACTCTGATTTGTTCATATTATTCATCTAGAAACATACAGAGGGTCCTGTGGCACCTTTAAGACTAACAGAAGTATTGGGAGTATAAGCTTTCGTGGGTAAGAACCTCACTTCTTCAGATGCAAGTAATGGAAATTTCCAGAGGCAGGTATAAATCAGTATGTAGATAACGAGGTTAGCTCAATCAGGGAGGGTGAGGTGCTCTGCTAGCAGTTGAGGTATGAACACCAAGGGAGGAGAAACTGCTTCTGTAGTTGGATAGCCATTCACAGTCTTTGTTTAATCCTGATCTGATGGTGTCAAATTTGCAAATGAACTGGAGCTCAGCAGTTTCTCTTTGGAGTCTGGTCCTGAAGTTTTTTTGCTGTAAGATGGCTACCTTTACATCTGCTATTGTGTGGCCAGGGAGGTTGAAGTGTTCTCCTACAGGTTTTTGTATATTGCCATTCCTGATATCTGACTTGTGTCCATTTATCCTCTTGCATAGTGACTGTCCAGTTTGGCCAGTGTACATAGCAGAGGGGCATTGCTGGCACATGATGGCATATATAACATTGGTGGACATGCAGGTGAATGAGCCGGTGATGTTGTAGCTGATCTGGTTAGGTCCTGTGATGGTGTTGCTGGTGTAGATATGTGGGCAGAGTTGGCATCGAGGTTTGTTGCATGGGTTGGTTCCTGAGTTAGAGTTGTTATGGTGCGGTGTGTGGTCCCTGGCCACACAATAGCAGATGTAAAGGTAGCCATCTTACAGCAAAAAAAACTTCAGGACCAGACTCCAAAGAGAAACTCATGTCTGTCCCATCTTGAAATGGGAACTGGAAGTGATTTAGAAGATGATATTCAATAACTTCTTGGTCCACCGCAGCTTTTGCAGGTACTTCTGCTTCCGCAGCTGAATTCAACAATTAACTTGAAATTTTTATCAATTTTGAGCAGTCCTTCCAGTAACTACACAGGCTTTTCACTCTTCCTTTGGAGGTGGAATTCGACCCTCTAGTTCCTGCATGCTGAATAATCATGGAACCATTTTTTGTTTTCCCCCCTCACACTGGTCTTTCAGTCAAGCTCTTTTCTACAATGGGGTGGGGATGAGATTGTTACAAATGAATTAAAGATTCATAAAAAGCTATAGGCATTAAGTACTTTCAATGTAACACACTAAATAGTGAGCCTAAATTGTCCAGAGAGTTTTGGTTGCCCAACTTGAGATTCTTAGAGGAGCCTGATATTTTTTTTCTGGGTGATGAGTGTCTGTAAATTACCGTTGTAATCCTGGCTCCTCCCTTTTTGGGGAGGCATCACTTCACTGTACAGTGTCTGGAGCTGGGAACTGCCTCTTCCCTCAATGTGAAGGTGCGTTTCTGTTCTGTTTGCGGCTTCCCTTTGTCTCGCTTGGTATGTAAAACACACAGGAGGATTTAAATTGAGACAATGAGAACTTTGAGACAAGCCACCATTTCAGCAAATTGCACAGCTGGGGACTAAACTTCTAGCAAGACACACGGGCCAAAGTCACTGCTGGCAAGAGGAGCTCCTTTAACTTCAGTGGCTTTGCATCCACTCGTACCATGAATTATGATTCTGCAAGTGCAGCTGGGTAATGTTCATGCTGAAAGAATTGACACAGGTGACAAGAGGACGTCAGAGTGTAGAAATAGCTATGAAATTGAAGTACAGTAAAAGACTTATCAAAGGAAATGGCTCAGTCCATTCCATCCTACACGTGTGTTAGAGTCTAAAGGGCTTCTTATGCTTTCCCTTTCAGCCACGTGTGTGAGCCCAGAAGTGGAGAATGGAAGAACAAATGGGGTACAGCCTGCCTACAGACCCAGAGACATTGTTGTGTTTGAATGCAACCCTGGTTACATTTTGAGCGGCAGCCCTGAGACTCAGTGCCAAGTTAATGGTAGATGGGATCCTCCTGTCCCTGTCTGTGAAAGAAGTAAGTGTGACTAAGGGTATGTCTATACTATGAAATTAGGTTGAATTTATAGAACTTTGTCGCGGGTGGTTCTGGGTACATGTTGTCAGGCCCCCACCCCTCCGTGAAAGCAACGGCAGACAATCGTTTCATGCCTTTTTTCCAGGGTCCTGTCCACTGGACCTACTCAGCCCGCTGCCTGCCTGGATGATCGGAACCCCAGGCAGGCAGTGGGCTGAGCGGGTCGGCAGATGGAGCCCCAGACCGGCAGCGGGGAGAGCGGCTCAGCCCGCTGCCGGTCTGGGGCTCCGTCCGCTGGCTCCTGCCAGCCGGGGTCCCGCTCAACCCCGCTCAGCTGGCAGACCTCGGTGAGGTCGATCAGGGGTGCCTGGACAGACATGGCTATCCTCCTCTTAGAGCGCCGAATGGGAGAGACTCCAGGTCCTTCTCTTCTTTAAGTTTTGTCTCATGGCGATTCAGTCCTGTCTGGAATATCGTGCGAGCTGGAGGCTTCTGCCTCAGGCTGCTCTCTCAGCCAGCATTACCGCGCGATCGCACCTACCCCAGCCTGCCCCTTGCTCCCATGGCTCATGAAGCCTGGACAGTAGTAAGGAGCAGTTCTACTTGTGGACTGACAAATCCAGAACGAAGGATTGCACTCTATGGGCCATGTTAAGATTATTTCAGAGTCCTAGATAGCATTAGTCCCTATAAAAGTCTTCATGAAAATTTCCCCCCGCCCCTAACAAAAATGTTAATTTATCAGAGCAGCTGAAAGGGTAAGGAACCTGGGACTATAACTGAGAGAGAGCTTCCATATTATTTAATTCATAATTGATATAATTCAAAGTAAAATTTCACAGTGCGGTCTGTTGTAAGACTAAAAATGCAGGAGGGGAGTCAGAAAAAGGAACAGTGATCTGTTTCCGCCCGGTTTCGAAACAGTGACATTTCATGTGTTAGGTGAATGTGATAACCGCTACACTACGGGGCTTCTCTTTTTTCGCCACAGACTTTGCTGAATGCACAGGAATGATTTCTCTAGCTACAGAAGCTACCTAATGCAATGTCTATATCTATGGCCTTCCTGCTCACAAAGCGGTCATGCCCCAGCTCAAGGCTGACACAGTGACCTGGCTCGGGCAGGATCGCTAGCGAGGCATGATACTTTTGCCGTTAAGCAAACACAGCAATTCTTTCCTGGCCTCTGCCACTGAATGCCTCCATGCATTACTCTGTGCCCTATCAGTGCAGGAGGACTGCATGAACTCAGAAAACATGTCATTGCGAGTTCATTTTTTTCGCCTTCTAATCTGCGATAACCTCAGGGATGGAGATGATAGGGGAAATGTAGAAACATTCTGGGGGGACTGTATGGTCACCTGTGCTGCTGAGTTCGCCACGCTGGCCAAACAGGAAATGAAATTCAAAAGTTCCCGGGGCTTTTCTTGTGTACCTGGCTAGTGCATCTGAGTTCAAAGTGCTGTCCAGAGCGGTCACAATGGAGCACTCTGGGATACCTCCTGGAGGCCAAAACCTTAGAATTGCATCCACACTACCCCAAATTCGACCAGGCAATGTCGATTTCAGCGCTAATCCCTTTGTCAGGGGAGGAGTACAGAAATTGATTTTAAGAGCCCTTTAAGTCGAAAAGAACGGCTTCGTCGTGTGGACGGGTGCAGGGTTAAATTGATGTAACACTGCTAAATTCAACCTAAACTCGTAGTGTAGACCAGGGCTAAGGCTTTGATGGTGGGTTATCTTTGATCCCATTGTGTTGAGTAAGATCTGGGAGGGTTGAGCATGGAGGCCAAAAGGACTGTGGGATTAGTTTGAGATCTGAAAAGGGAAATGCAAATATCTGTGTAGCTATCCCTGTGTTTCCCGTGCTCCTCTCCATAGTGTATGGGCTTTTCCACTCTCCAAAAGATCCCTGAAGAATTGAGTCCTGGTCAGCTTTGCCAACTTAACCCCCCTCCCAAGTTAAGGGAACTTATGGATGGCCCCTACCAACCAAGAAATAGTCCCAAAGTGGCAGCATTTCCAATGTAAACACAAAATATAAAGTGGAAAATAGCCCTTGGCAGCTGGGAAAATGTCTGGGGGTTACAGGAAGCATGACTGAGTCATTGTGCTTTATAGGTATTTGGTGGGATGTGACTGGCTGGAGTTAGGTAACTTTACCCCTGATGTGTATTTGCCTCACTGCTGTTGCGTTGGGCACGACTCAACACAAGCATGTGGATCTTTTCCCTTCTGGAGATCAGCCTGTATGAGCTCTGCTTCAGTTAAGACTCTCTTCCCTCCCTGCAGTGCTGCAGTGTCCCTCTCCTCCAGCCATCGCCAACGGGAAGCCCAGCGGCTGGGACTTGGCAGTGTTCACCACTGGAATGTCCGTAAATTACAGCTGTGAGCCCGGCTACTCCCTAACTGGGCAGGCATCTATTTATTGTACGGCATCCGGAACGTGGAGCCCTCCTCCTCCTCGGTGTGAAGGTGCGTTTATGTTCTGTTACCTAGAACTAAGAGGAAGAAGCTCCTACCACAGGATTTAACTCAGAAGATAAGGTCACCGATGCAACAAATTTAATAGCAGGGAATTAACGCTCCATTTAATTAGAGACAGAGTGAAATAAATGCTTTTGAAAATAAATGTGCTGTATGCAAACTCTGCACTCCTATGCACACATACACACCACGTTAGTGAAATATTAAAAAGCTGCACCTGTCTGATACCCTGGGTACCCTTAACATAAATTAGAAACACTAGCAGCTAAGCTCCACGCTCCCCTCACACTCACAGACAGACACGCTGTCCCCGCCCTTGCTACACACTGAGTGAAGAGGAAAGTGTGTCCCCCAAAGGCCAACAGGCCAGTACTGTTTAAGACCAAGGCGCCAAACTCAGGGCCCCTCACAGGGAGCTCTCCCACCAGCCCTGCTCTCTTTCTCACTGAGAGGGAACCATCTGGGGCATCTATTCACCACGAGAGGAGCAGTATGGTACCCGTGGGATGTGGTTTTAGGCAGGCTAGCACTAAAGTGTTTGCATTTTAGAGGTTAAAAGCAACACCATCAACTCTCCCCAGAACAGAGGTGAAAGTAAGCCGGTTCGGTCCGGTACGGCATACTGGCAAGAGCCAGTACACCGTGCCGGACCGCACCGGCTTCTGCGGCGGGGATTTAAAGGGCTCTGGGCTCCCCGCAGCTGCAGGGAGCCCAGAGCCCTTTAAATCCCGCCAGCAGCTCCGGCGGCCGGGCTGGGGCCGGGATTTAAAGGGCTCAGCTCCGGGCCCTTTAAATCCCGACCCCAGCCCGCAGGACTGCCCAGAGGATTCAGGGGGCCTGGGGCAAAGCAATTTTGGGGGCCCCTTCCATAAAAAAAGTTGCAATACTATAGAATACTATATTCTTGTGGGGGCCCCTGTGGGGCCTGGGGCAAATTGTTCCACTTGTCTCCCCCCCCCCCCCCCCCGGGCAGCCCTGGCTGCCCGGCAAGGCTTGGGGCTCCCCGCAGTGGCGGGAGCTCCAGGCCCTTTAAATCCACGGCAGCCGGGCTTGGGCGGGGATTCAGAAGGCCCGGAGCTCCCGCGGCTGCGGGGAGCCCCAAGACCTTTAAATCCCCCCCCGCAGTGCCGGCGGCTGGGCTGGGGCCAGGATTTAAAGGGCCCGGAGCTCCCGCCGCTGCGGGGAGCCCAGAGCCCTTTAAATCCCTCCCGCAGCTCCGGCTGCCGGAGCTGCGGTGGGGATGTAAAGGGCCCGGAGCTCCGCGGCGGCCGGAGCCCCAGGCCCTTTAATTTGCCACTGAGCCCCAAGGGCTCCCAGCCACCGCTGCAGCTGGGAGCCCCTGGTTGATTTAAAGGCCCTGGGGCTCCCAGCCACAGCCGGTGCCCCAGGGCCTTTAAATCTTGAGAGGCCCAGCCTCTTCCGGTTGAGGCCACGCCTCTTCCGGTTGAGGCCACGCCCCTGTCAGGACTCCGGCAGTACCGGTAAGTCCTGTAAGTTACTTTCACCCCTGCCCCAGAAACTGGTAGGGAGCCAGTGCAGAGTACAGGTGCCAAGTGCCCACTGAACAGCACCCCTTGCCAGTGCATGCTGACTCCTTCTGCACCTTTTCAATTTCAGAGGTTCTCTGCATCACCCCAGAAATCCAGAATGGAAGAAAAGTAGCTGGACGTGGACCTGTCTATAGACCCAGGGACACAGTTAGGTTTGAATGTGATCCTGGCTATACCCTGAATGGCAGTCGTCAGATTCAGTGCCGAGATGATAGAACCTGGGATCCTCCTCTTCCAGCCTGCATACAGGGTAAGTGTGAATCTAGGTTGACTCCTGAGTAACTGAGATAATCAACATCTGGTAGGGATGTGCCTGGAGGCAAAAAAATAAACATCCTTTGAATCCTGGGGTCACTTTTCAGCTGTGAATGGGGAACATACAAATATCCGCCCACCCCCTAATCTCTTGACTGTGCTAGTCACTGTGATAGCTGATCGCCTGCCTCCTACCCTGCCCTCCTGACAGACAGAGATCTGGCAATGGTCTGTCTCACTGAGCGTCCTAAAGGTGTGAATGGAAACACAAATCAACAAAACTCATCCCCCCTCAACAAATTCTATTTTGGATTCTTAAGGCAGTCAAGGGAGATTTGTAGGAACAGAAAAGTAGCAGATTGGGAAAATCTGAGTTTGTGGGTGAAGGGGGATCTAGGTAGCTGATATTGGATGTGTTGCATCACTGGTGCAATGGAGGGTTTGGCATAACTCATGCATCCTGGGCTTAGGTCCTTTGATAGATGATGCTGTATGTGGATATTAATTCCGTTGGGTATTGCTGAACCTAGAGAGTCATATGCTTTAAGGCCAGAAGCAATTATTGTGATTCTTTAGTCTTTCGCTGACAGTACTACTGAAAACTGGCACATTTAAGCATCCTGGGAGTATGGCAGGCCAAGGATGGATACTAGGACCAGAGGTAAACAGGGCAGGTGCATATGTTGTTTTAGTTGATTAGGAAATAGAGGTTCTTGTGCCACCGGTGAGTTTGGCCCAGTGTGTATGTTATTTGAGATTCAGTCTCCAGCTATGGATTTCTCTCTTTCCCTCGGCTTTAATCCTAGTGTAACACCTAGAAGAATATTTATAAAGCGTGGTACATACCAGTACAGTAGATATGGTTCTTTTTTCTCATGTGTGTTTTCTTTCTTGCTAGATGGCTGTGGTGTCCCAACGAGGTTTACCTTTGCTGAGCTGAAGAGCGAGTATAAAAATCAGTCTTACTTTCCTGTTGGGAAGACTATAAACTATACTTGCCGGCCTGGATACAGCAGACAGCCGCAGATACCACCCACTATTACATGCCTTCAGAATCGAAGGTGGTCAGAAGCACTCAAGTTCTGTAAAAGTGAATATCTTCATGGATTTTGTTTCCGTTGTTCGATAAAGGTCTTAATGGCAATAACATTTTGCAGCGTGGATACAACTAATGTGCCTTTAAATAGTTAATAGTAACTAGTCAAGTTCTCTAGCTGTGCTGATTCTGGGCCTTCTAAATGCCTTCTTTGTGGAGTGTGTTAAATAGGGACAGATCTTGGGGATAATTGTAGCATTGAAAGAGAGAAGCCTAATCCTAGCCTTGTTCTCTACCAGAGAAATCGTGTGGTCATCCAGGAGAGCCGGAGAACGGCAGAGTTATTATAACAGATATCCTCTTTGGGTCAACCGTCAACTTCACTTGTGAAGAAGGGTAAGTGTCAGACTGCCTGAGCTGACTGCTTGTGCTTAGCTTGCAGCTGTGGAACACAAATGGATATCCTCGTATTCTCCCAACTCCTGAAAGCAGTTTACTCTTCCGTACTGCCTGAAGGTGCTGGCTGAGCACAGATGTCTCCTGTGAGTAGGATCCAAGTGACCCGGGCAAACGTTGGAATCTCTTGGATTTTACCCCTGCATTGACATGGGAACAGTTCTTCTTCTGAATAATTGGAAATGGCTGCCTTTCCGTACAGAGTTGGGTGGAAGAGTTTTCACCGACTAACTGCCCACCTGCCAGACTGATGACCTGTCTCCAAGGGAAACCCTGTTGGGGACTGTGCCGGATTGAGAGTGCTGGGGATACGGTGGCAGAAGAGGGCGTCACTTGTCCTCTCTGTTTGAAGATTAGGACTGTGCTTCGGGGTCTGAGAACCAAAGGTCTGCAGCTGTAGTGCTGGCTTGTGCCATTGTAGAGCGTGTCATATGTGGGGGCGAAAGGGAAGAGCCTGTGACTGCAGAAAGTCCCATAACACAGACACTGCCTGTAACAATAGCTGGCTGCTGAACTCCAGAGCCAGCTCAGCTGAGTTTTGCTGTACAGTGTCTTTGTATTTGGACCTCTCTGCTGGGGTGGGGTGTTACTCCTGCGTGGGTTATAACAGTCATGATTGACTTAGTTTATGAATCTCAAGGTAGCCAGATCCCAGCTGGGTCTTCCTGGCCCACTCCCTCAAAAACTTATCTCATCCATCATGAGAAAAACAAAACCCCTCTCAATCAGGCATCATAATACCCCTCCTGTAGCAACCTGCCAGAAAGTGCTGGGAGAAAATGCTGTTACTAGTTTGCCTGTGGCTTGTGATTCCATGGTGGGGAATGATTGTGCTGATGTGGTGAGGAGGGCTTGAGGGCACAGGAAAGACATTTGGATCCCCTGGCTCAAAGAATGACAGCTCATTGGGCCTACATAGGATTCCGTTCCATGGTTTAATTCTACAAGGGGCTGGGGAGTTCTGAGTTGGCAAGGAGCCTTTTCTCCTATGAGCATCACTCAGTAGTCGGTGGTGTTGGTCCCCACCTGCTGTGGCTGGGGAGAAGAGCTTCTCAAATAACTGAGCTTCACAGGAGAACTCAAACACCAAAGGAATAGGTAACAACTGATAACCCCCTCTGCTTAACACCAGGCACCGGTTGATTGGACAGCCTTACAGACGATGTGAGATTTCTGGCACGCGTGTTGCATGGAGTGGTGAAGTTCCCATTTGTGAGAGTAAGTAAATTACAAATGTCCGTCCAGGTGCTTACCTAAGTAGGTCACAGCTGTCTGTCCATGTGGTTACATTGCCCATTTGCTTGCCTCACAAATGTTAATTAAGAGGAGGGAAGAATTATGATCTCCACTTTAGAGAGGGAGAAATGAGGCACAGAGAGATTAGTTATCCAGGGTGATATACGGAGCTGGTCAGTGGCACAGCCAAAAATTTAAACCAGATCCCCAAGTCCCGAGCCAGTACTTTACCCACAAGAGCCCCTCAGGATTATAGGCGTATCTGAGGGGGATTGTACAGAGGACACTCTTTGAGGAGAGAATACTTGTAAAGTTGCTATGAAGGGACCTACGCTGTGACCAGTGTATCTCCATCTCCTTCTCCCAGGGTGGCCCTCCAGATTTCCCACAACAATCTGTAATTTCAAGTAGGAGTAATATAGGCTAGTGCAACAAGTGACATGGAAAATGTTGAAAGCCTAAAAAGGCTTGAGAGCTGCATAGGCTGCAGACATTTTTTTCTTCCTCTCTGGCCCTGTTTCAGCTAAAGCGTTTCTTTTTCAGAGGTTAGATGCCCAGCCCCACAGATCCGGAATGGAAGAAGAGTATCTGGTGACAGACCTGTCTATTGGTATAAAGACAGTGTTACCTTTGAGTGTGATCCCGGCTACACCATGAAGGGTCACAGTCTGAGTCAGTGCCAAACTGCTGACACGTGGGATCCACCTTTGCCCGTCTGTGAGCCAGGCAAGTGTCAAAACTCTGATTTGTTCGTATTATTAATCTAGAAACAGGTTTCTCTTTTGTCTGATCTGTGAGCATCTCCAACACTAACCCAGTCTGGATCTGTCCTGCCTGATGCTCACCTCAAATCAAGAGACTTTACAGACTGGTTTGAAGGGAGAGGTGGCCAATCCCAATAGATAGGAACACACGCAGAGAATAAGAAGTGAACCAGGTTGGGGGCAGTGCTGGCAGGGCTCTGAGAGCAGTGGGGATGCCAGATGAGTAATTTTGTCCCTTCTGTTTTATTGCAATCCCTGTGCTTTCCCACAACGCATTCCTCAAACTGCACCAGCTGTGAGAAGTGACCCAAATTGGCAAGAGCTGTGAGTCTGCTGAGGTGAATTTCTGTAACTTAAATATGAAAGCAGAGCACTTTTATCTTCCTCTGCTCAGGATCCTCATGTCTGTCCCATCTTGAAATGGGAACTGGAAGTGATTTAGAAGATGATATTCAATAACTTCTTGGTCCACCGCAGCTTTTGCAAGTACTTCTGCTTCCTCAGCTGAATTACACTATTTTTATCAATTATGAGCAGTCCTTTCAGTAACTACACTCACTTTTCACTCTTCCTTTGGATGTGGAATATGACCCTCTAGTTCCTGCATGCTGAATAATCATGAACTAACTTTTGCTTTTCCCCCTCACACTGGTCTTTCAGTCAAGCTCTTTTCTATAATGGGGTGGGGACGAGATTGTTACAAATGAGTAAAAGATTCAGAAAAGCAACAGGCCGTTAGGACTTGCAATGTAACACCCTGAATAGTGAGCCTAAATTGTCCAGTGATTTTTGGTTGCCCAACTTGAGATGCTTTAAAGTAGCCTGATATTTTTTTCTGGGTGATGAGTGTCTGTAAATTACCGTTGTGATCCTGGCGCCTCCTTTTTTTGAGAGGCATCACTTCACCGTACAGCGTCTGGAGCTTGGAACTGCCCCCTCCCTCAAGGTGAAGGTGCGTTTCTGTTCTGTTTGCGGCTTCCCTTTGTCTCGCTTGGTGTGTCAGACACACACAAGGATTTAAATTGAGACCATGAGAACTTTGAGACAAGCCACCAATTCAGCAAATTTCACAGGTGGGGGCTAAACCTCCAGTGAGGGACTTGGGCCAAAGTCACTGCTGGCAAGAGGTAATGTTCATACTGAAAGAATTGACACAGGTGACAAAAGGACGTCATAGTGTATAAATAATTATGAAATTGAAGTACAGTAAAAGACTTATGAAAGGTAATGGCTCAGTCCATTCCATCCCGCACGTGCGTTAGAGTCTAAAGGGTTTGTTATTCTTTCCCTTTCAGCCATGTGCATAAGCCCAGAAGTGGAGAATGGAAGAACAAATGGGGTACAGCCTGCCTACAGACCCAGAGACATCGTTGTGTTTGAATGCAACCCTGGTTACACCTTGAGCGGCAGCTCAGAGACTCAGTGCCAAGATGATGGTAGATGGGATCCTCCTGTCCCTGTCTGTGAACGAAGTAAGTGTGACTAAGGCTTTGATGGTGGGTTATCTTTGATCCCATTGTGATGAGTAAGATCTGGCAGGGCCAAAAGGACTGTGGGATTAGTTTGAGATCTGAAAACGGAAATGCAAATATCTGTGTGGCTATCCCAGTGTTTCCCGTGCTCCTCTCCATCGTATTTGGGCTTTTCCACTCTCCAAAAAGATCCCTGAAGAACTGAGTCCTAGTCAACTTTGCCCACTTAACCCCTCTCCCAAGATAAGGGAACTGATGGATGGCCCCTACCAACCAAGAAATAGTCCCAAAGTGGCAGCATTTCCAATGTAAACACAAAATATACAGTGGAAATAGCCCTTGGACCCTTACTAAGGCGGCTGGGAAAATGTCTGGGGGTTACAAGAAGCATGACTGAGTCATCGTGCTTTATAGGTGTTTGGGGGGGATCTCAATGGTTGAAGGTCGATAACTTTACCCCTGATGTGCATTTGCCTCACTGCTGTTGTGTTGGGCACGACTCAACACAAGCATGTGGATTTTTTCCCTTCTGGAGATCAGCCTGTATGAGCTCTGCTTCAGTTAAGACTCTCTTCCCTCCCTGCAGTGCTGCAGTGTCCCTCTCCTCCAGCCATCGCCAACGGGAAGCTCAGTTTAATTAGAGACAGGGTGAAATAAATGCTTTTGAAATTAAATGTGCTGTATGCAAACTCTGCACTCCTATGCACACATACACACCACGTTAGTGAAATATTAAAAAGCTGCACCTGTCTGAAACCCTGGGCACCTTTGACATAAATTAGAAACACTAGCAACTAATCTTCATGCTCCCCTCACACTCACAGACAGACACGCTATGCCCACCCTTGCTACACGCTGAGTGAAGAGGAAAGTGTTTCCACCAAAGGCCAACAGGCCAGTACTGTTTAAGACCCAGGTGCCAAACTGAGGGCCCCTCACAGGGAGCTCTCCCGCCAGCCCTGCTCTCTCTCTCTCACTGAGAGGGATCCATCCGGGGCCTCTATTCACCACGAGAGGAGCAGTACTGCATTTACTAGTAAGGATCCATACAGTTGGATGCTGATGAGCCTTACCTCTGCCTCCTTGTGCATATGTTTTAAATTATGATTTAATTTGTCGTATTGAATACTGATGGGACTTTCTTGAATAGCCTTAGACTCACCTACTCTGGCCTGCTGTCTTGAGAAAATACTTTATATATAGGCCCTGATTCAGCAAAGCACTTCGTGCGTTCTTAAGTCCCAGTGACTTCAGCAGGACTTGTTTTGCTGAATCAATCAGGCCTTAGTAAATAGGTCACAATTTTTACGTGCCTTGTCTGCATTGAGAGATTTTTCCCAGTACAGTCATAAAAAGTGCTAACTTTATCTTTGCATGGATACAGTATATCTATGTTGAACTCCATATAGATATGGTGAATTTTTGATACAGTTCATTCTTCGTGGGAATAAGTCTACTGCGGGAGAAAGCATCACAAATAACTCTTGTAGGGGCAAAGAAAAGCTCTTCCACTGAGCTTGACTGAGGAATGTGCAGTTTTTAGTGGTCTAAAGTCAGGATTCACATATCAAGAAAACTACTAACAAATATTTACAAAACGCATAACAAGCCTGTGGAACATACTGCCACAAAATGGAGGCAAAGAACATGGTAGGATTCAAAAAAGGATGAGACACTTAGAACCTGGTCCAGCAAACACAAATGTGCTTAACCATATTGATTGGTATTACTTACATTTCTGTTCTTAATTCCTTATGAATTGGGAAAATTTTGCCCTACACTGCGCTAGAGGTCGGAATAGATTTGCCCTTGGGATTGATGAATCCCACAATACCTTTAAATTATTATGCCTGTGAGTGAGATCATGTTAACTAGTGTATAGTTTCCTAGGTCCTTCTGCTTGCCCTTTTTGAATACTGGTACAAAATCAGCGTTCTTCCATTCTTCTTGAATTTCCTGGTACTCTAAGATTTATTAGAAGTTAATCAGTGGGCTAGAGATCTCCTTGGCCAACTTTTTAGGACGCTTGGGTGCAAGTTATCCCAAGAGTTTGATTTAACAATGTTTATCCCTAGCAGATGTAGTTTACCTTCCTCCTTAATTACTAATAGACATGAAAGTACTTCATCATACTCTTGTGATGAGACTACGTTGTCATCTTTCTTTCCAAATACAAAAGGGAAATATTTACTGAACACGTCTGCCTTTCCTGCATCATAATTGTTTTACCATCTCCATTTAGTAACAGGTTTGTACCATTACTAGGCTCAATGTGGTATACTCAATGTATCATCCAGACTAATGAGAATCTGTCACTCCTACCCTCTAACCTGGGTGCCTGTTAAAATGCTTTGCTGCTGTAGCCTCCAGTCTGGACTCCTCACAAACAGCCTCCAATGTGCAAGTCACTCCCAGCTAGGTCTTAGCCAGCCACACCTTGGCTCTCACCAGCCTTGGTTATACTGCAGGGTGACCCCAACAAACTCCTAGTATTCGTTTTGTTTTTTTCCCCCTCCAGAAATGTATGTCTTGTATTGCCCAGCCCTTTCCTGGACAATACAAATTCATATCAAGTCTCTATTTCTTCAATAGAAATAATATGCACACACCTTGTTACCCAAATAGAGTTTCACAGACACTTCAATTTAAACACACTGGATTAGATCAAACCAGTTTATTAACTACAAAGAGATTTTAAGTGAATGCAAGTAATGAAGCATAAGTCCGAAATGGTTACAAGAGAAGTCCAGATAAAACACAACTGGTGCCCAAGTTAACAAACTATGTTAAATTCAAAATAAAGGTTTTCTTACCACGTGCTCTCAGCAGTCTTACTGACCAAACTTCTTAGGTGAGGACCCCTTCTTCAGCTTAGTGGCTGCTTCCTTTGTCTCTTTAGTGCAGTGATTCGATGGACGGAGTGAGAGGGAGGAGGGGTGCTTGGAGTGTTTATCCCTCCTTTTTTATAGTGTCAGTCCTGCCCCTTGGAAAACATTCCCAGCTGACAAACTCTGTAGGGAAAAGATCTTCCCTGCTGCCTTTTAAAAATTTTTTGGAGTTTGTTTTTTTCCGTGCTTGATGACTGTTTACTGGTTAAATGCAAATTAAGCAGAGCACACATTCCTTTGAGACAGACCTGTTTGCTGCAGATTATAAACTGCTTTCCTGGGAATACAGTCAGTTTTACTGGATAGTATTTGTTACAGGGCCAGCACCTGAGACTCACATATGAACATAGAAATCACCCTCCCTAGGTTGGGTTTGATCTGAACTGACACTGATCTGACAAAGGTCTGTAGAGGCACATTTCTGCCATGCAGTTAACTCAAAACAACCAAACCAGATGTATAAACCATGTAGCCTCGTAGCTCAAATGCTTCCCTAGAGCTCCCTGCCCTGGTTTTGGTCAGCACAGCCACCTTCTCTCTCTCTCTCTCTCTCTCTCTCTCTCTTCCCTCTTTGAAGCCTGGTGTATCCATTGTTGACAATAGGTGTCAGCAGCAGGTGCAGCTGAATCACTGTTGAGCATGGTTAACTAAGTATAACTGAGGCAAATTGTGGTTTTGGTACCATTTCAGAGACCGTGGTCATTGCCAGCAGTGAGTAGCTTTCTTAAAGGGGCCATGGCCAGAGAGTCACACGTTTCTTTTGCAGGGCTTTCAGCCTAAAGAAGCTCAGCTGCCCTTAGCTTCCTGATCTTCCTCTATTGCCTGGCTGGTCATTAACCCAAATTATGCCACGCTGATGGCTGGCTCATCAAGATCTCCTCCAAGTGACACCACGGGGGTGAGGTGTGGGGTGTGACAGAGCTTCAGATCCCCTACCGGGGTTGCCCAAAGACCTGCACATCCCATCACAGTCCTCTAGCTTCCTGTGAAGCCATGGGAGCAAAATAAATGAGATAAGGGCTTGATTGTACCCACAGAGAAATAAATACCAAGCAAATGTGTCTATGCCCTTTGCCCAGTGCCTCTGCTGGGGAGGGGTAGGGCAAGACTAGCAATGTGGCCAGAGTACGTCCCTTATGTCACAGTTGATGACACCCTAGCAATCAAGAGTCTCACAACAGAGTTCAAACTCTGGGCAGGGCCTCGCTGACACGTGTGATTTGCTGCAGAAACTTTCCTAGTTGTCACTGTGCTGTTGTAAAAGCCAGGGCAGGTCAGACTTACTTTGCAGCGTCTGCACTGGAGTGGAGAGCACCACAGGCCTTGGTTTACATGATCTGCATTAACGTAGACAACACTTTACACTAGGATCTATGCTGTTGTGTGTGGCATTCTCAGGATCTTTAAGTTTCTATTACTCTCCCCCCACACACACACACATATATCCGATAATATAGAGTTGTTAATCACTGGAGAGTGTGTTACAATTCAAGTGTGTAGTTACTAATTAGTGAGAGATTGCAGTGTGCTCAGCCCTATGTAAAAGGAGGGCTGGTTCCTCCCCAATGTGTTTCTAATCTATGTGCCAGAACCTTATGTTGCTCAAAACCTCATCACTGTTGCTTAGCACAGTCAGTTTCTGTAGAACTGACTAGGATGTGAGGGTGCGCAGCATGCTCAGGCCCTGAAGCAGATACATGTAACACACTGGATGATGGTTCAGACTCAAAGGAGCAAGCATACTTGAGAGGGTAAGTCCTTCTCTTCTGCAGCATAACCATGTTCCCTCTCTTTGTTTTACAGAAAAGCAAAGCACTTCTGATGTGTGTGAGATGGTTCCGGAGAGCAGATAATTCACAGAGTGTGGTGTGCCTCTGGAGAAACTGAGAACTCTGCTGGAAGTGCGGAAACTGTATCTGGAGATTGAGAAACTGAAGCAGGAGCTAAAGTGACAATGAATAGCTGAGACCTGTGATCCATATTGTGATAAACTGTCTCCCCTTTGGATGCAGTTCATATAATTACAGTACAGAAAGGATGATTCTTACTGATTTCATAGAACTTGCTAATATAGCTAATAACTCAGAATAGGCAGTAAATCAGGGATCAGATTTCCATCTTGGGTGCTTTTTTTAGGATTTTTTGTTCTTTCCCCTTGAATTTCACAAATTTGAGTTTCCACTTGATGATAAACTAGGGATTTCAGGTCCTTATACAGGTTTTAGGGGTTATAGTGAAGGATTGAGCTGAGATTTGGTTTTCCTTAGGTAAGTTAACCAAGTAGCATGGAAGCAAATTATCAGTTGATACGAGCTTTAGCTCCTATGCAAAACGAAACTCAAGACTAACTTCAGCTTTGTAGACATCCCACAATTGCTGCTTACATTTAACTTTAATGCACCAAAACGTACACATTCAAAGTGGTGAATGGGTATTTAAATGCCCGATTTCCCCACACCTTAAGAGCAGTGATGTTAATAAATTCCTGCACCACTCTAAAAATGTGTAGGGGCTGAGAAGCAACCGTCTGAGCCATTTCCCCAATAAACGATAGGGGTGTTCTCTAACCTACACCTGTGTAATCAAGTAATTATTCCTGCTCTGCAGGGCTACAATAAAATGCAATTGTAATAACTGCTGATTGTCTTTGTTTTTATAACTTTGTCCCTTTGGCTGTAAGGCAGGGAGACGCCCAGCGTGTTTAAAGGATCGTTTCACTGAGAGTGAAGAACTAATTCCTCCTCCTCCTCCAGCCCAGTGAGCCCATGGAGACTGATCCTTCCCCTCGCACCTAGAGTGGTCCGGGTTGAATTGAACTGGCAAGGTCTTGGAAGGGAAGCTTGTCCTGTGGAATAAGGGGGGCGTGCCAGTTTTTAGCATTTTTACCATTGTTGATGGACCCAGAGGGATCACGGATTCAGCTACATTCCTGGGGTAACAGCAGGGATTAATTTGGCCAATAGGATAAGGAGGAAAGATGGCTGGTAAATGATTCTGTCTCAGAAATCATTGCTGCAGTGGAGGCTTTGATCAGGAAGGGATAGCATAGTGCTGCTTTGAGAATAACGTCACTTGTGATTGTCCCTATGCCAGAAATGTAACAGTGCTGCAGTCTCCTCCAGTGAGAAACCTTAGCTGTATAAAGCCAGGAGCAGCTAATGGAAAAAGAACAGCAGCAGAGAAATAACCTGCAGACTCAGCCTTTGCAGGTTGGGGAATCTTCTGTCTCCTTGGACCTGCGAGCACTACTGAGCTCAGAGTGGGGCAGGGGTGACTTGCTGTTGGGAGAGCTAGTGGTGTCAGGGAGCAGGAAGCAATTTAAATCCACCGCGGGGATCCTTAGGAGCTCAGCCCAGAAGTTGCACTGACTCAGCACATCCAAGCTCCGTCTCTGGCTGTTAGCTGTGCTCTGGGGGGTTCTGGCTGCTTGTCTTACCTGTCCTCTGCAGCATCGCATTGCCACGCGCACGCACACCCAGGCAGTCTCTCTAATTGCAGAGACTGAGTTGAATTTGACCCACAGCCTCTTACTTCTCATCACAGCTGCTTTCCTGGGCTATCCTGGATGAAGGTAGGCAATGTGATCTATTTATGTGCCCATCTAAATTTGGTAGTTTCTAAGGTGCCACAAGTACTCCTGTTCTTTTTGCGGATACATACCTGGTCTACACTGGGGGGGGGGGGGATCGATCTAAGATACGCAACTTCAGCTACGAGAATAGTTTATGGCAGGGTAGGCTGCCTGTTGTTGGCAGTGTGTGTGTTTTCTTTCAGTGTGCTGTCCCAGCTCTGTGCAGCTAGGGGACACAGCAGACCTCCATCGAATTGCCCAATAAAACCACAGCCCTGTTTCAGTTGCAAAGGCACCTAGCAAGGTTTATTGTTGACAAAGCATGGTCCTCGCGCCCCCGATCAATGTCTACAGTTACACTAGCACATGTATGCCTGTAACAACAGACCAGCTCAGTGAATGGCAGGACTTTAATAGGCAGCAGATTTAAAACAAACAAAAGGAAGAATTTTTTCACACAACGCACAGTCAACCTGTGGAACTCATTGCCAGAATATGTTGATTCAAAAAAACTAGATAAGTTCATGGAGGATAGGTCTATCAATGGCTATTAGCCAGGATGGATAGGGATGGTGTCCCTAGCCTCTGTTTGTTTGCCAGAAGCTGGGAATGGGAGACAGGGTATAGATCACTTGATGATTACCTGTTTTGTTCATTCCCCCTGGGGCACCTGGCATTGCTCATTGTTGGAAGACAGGATAGTGGGCTAGATGGACCTTTGGTCTGATCCCATACGGCTATTCTTATGACTTTCTGTTCCCTCCTCGGCCAGACAAAGACACTCCCTCTGAGACCATTCTTTATACACCGATACAAACATATTACGTATTGCCTCTCTGACATGGTTAGTTACCACCCTTTACCTGGTACGTGCTGGTTCAATCAAACACCTCTTTCCATCAGTGTCATCCTGACCTTATCTCCTTATCTGTTTAAGAGGGGTGAACATGTTCCTTTTATCTTTGGGGAGTGCGTTTGTAGCATACTTGATATGGGGTGTTCTGGTACCACCCTTCTGGAATGTGTTTCTGTGAGTGTCCTGTCACTTCTTAGGAATGTGTGTGGTTTTGCAATACCAGCCCTGTTCTTTCAGGTTCTGTGAGCTTGCAAGCGACATCGTTCTCCCACTACGAGAAAGGGACCAAGTGACCTTCTCCGTTGGATCATATGAACTGGAACCATAAACTCCCTAAACATTAAATCTCACCAAATGAGGGTCAATCCATCCTTATCATATCCACTCAGTATAATCCACACCCGAACATAGCCACTTTATGAACTTCATACCCTCATATCTCAATGTCTGTACTTTGACCCATCAACCTTTTACCCCCAATCGGGGATATTGCAGATTATGTATTCCTCATGCCACCTTATCTTAAACCAAACTTTGCACCCTCTATAATCTGTATGTTATTCCCTGATAACCAGAAACTTCTATGCTCAAACTCTGTTCACTATTTTTTTTTAACATCATCTTAATAAAATTTTAAATCTGTTCTTAACAGGGCCAGATCACATTTGCTAACTTTGTTTTTGTATCAGCAGGGCCTGACTACTACTTTAGTTCAGGCCTCTGGGCTCTGATACCAGGCCTCATGTTTCAGGCTCTCCCTTTCTACTACACCTCTGATGGCCTGTGAGCTTCCTATACTGTGAACAGAGGGCCAGATTCTCAGCTGGTGTAAATAGGCTCAGCTCTAACTTCACTAGGGTGAGGCCAATTTATATCGGCCGTGAATTTAGGCAAGACTCTTTGCACTGTAGTTTCCGTCTCCTCCCAAATTCAGACTTCAGTGTCTTCACATTATGTAGCAACCTTCTTTGCACTTCCCCTCCCATTTTTCATCATGCATAAAAATCCCAATTCTTTTGGCACCTCTCTGGACAAGTCTTCCCCATCCCCATCTAAATTAAGCCATTCCATTTCCCATTGCAGTACCGATACAAACATTGTGTAACGTTTGCATCTCTGCCAAATACCTGCCTGCTCCAAAGCTAAAACCTTTTATCAGGAAGCAGTCAGCAAAGGAACAAATCCACAGTGTTGTTTGGTTTTGGTATGTCAGTTCTTTTGTTGCTTTTGTGTTTTGCTGGAGATGGGAGACCAAGTCTCCACCTGTGTTCATCATAACAGACAAATTCAGCTTCAAAGTGGTGCTTTTAGAACTCTGGGGTTCACTTTGTCAGCAGGTGCACTTGCTCTGATGGAGAAGATGATCTGCACATTCAGCAGTGTGGTGATGCTGTCGTGCTGGAAGGTGTTGGCGGTGCTCAAGTGGGTCTTTGTCTATAAATCAATCACAGATCTGGTTAAAACGTGTGTGTGGTAAAAGCTTTTTTTCAGACTAAATGGTAGGAACAATTAAATGCTCCTTTTATGTAGTGAGGTAGCTGGAAACAACAGAAACTACCGCCCAAGGCAATGGGCCACATTGCAAGGCCAGATCAAATAAAAATGTAACCTCAGGAAATTAAGAAGGGTTTCCCCTGGGAATGGTTGCAAATGCAGGGGAAGGGTACTGTGTTTAGTAAGCTGTATGTGTTAGAGGCAGAAAGGGCTGTGATAAGGAACTGAGACACCGAGCATCTTGGGCAGAGGACACCCTGGAGAGGCAGACTTGGAAATAATGAGAAACATCCTTCTGTTTGTACTGTGTTCAGGGGGAAAGCATTTGGTGTATGTTCTTTGTAAACAGGACTTGACCAAAGACTATATCCAACTCCTATCGGTTTCTTCTCCTCAAGTTAAACCACCTTGCAAGACTAGTATCAGAGGGGTAGCCGTGTTAGTCTGGATCTGTAAAAAGCAACAGAGAGTCCTGTGGCACCTTTAAGACTAACAGATGTATTGGAACATAAGCTTTCATGGGTGAAGACTAGTGGCTCAGGCTAAGGAATAAAACTGTATTCGCACACTCAGTGACCAGCGACATCAGGCTGAGCAACTCTGAGTATTTCAGGCAACCCAAATAGCATCTCTAATGTATGAGTACTAAGTAACTCAAGTCTTCAGTATCTTTTTACCAAGAGTTTGAAAATGTGCTTCAACTGGCACAAAACATGGCAAAATGCTGTTTCCGCTCAGAGCAGGAGAGGCTTGATAGAATTTCACTCCTGTTGCTTAAGCAACAACTGGCTTTTACTTTTTGTTGGCTAGTCAATTTAGTGCTGCTTAAAGGGAGGGAAGAATAGCACTGAGCAGAGGCACATACAGGCAGGCACAGTGCAATCTTCCCCCACACAGCTTTGTCAGCACCTTCAATCCCCTGCTGTTCCTGGCAGGAGCTCCCGCGGGGCTGTGTCAGCACTCCTTAATTCTATCTACAACATGCCCTTCTATTTAACAGTAAATCCCTCCTTCCACTCCCTGTTTTACCCAAAGAATGGGATTCTTACCAGCACTCTCTCCTATTAAATCCAGGGCCTCTTCTCTGGAGAAACTACCAGCCATGCTGATGTTTGTAGTGTTGTGATGGATTGCATAAATGGGGACTGGGATGAAACAACGAGATTTTTTGTGGGGGGAGGGGTGGGTGGGTTGTCTTTAGAACCCAGATTTCCACAAAAAAAGTAAGGAAAATGCTCCCGTCCACTGCCCCTGAGTTCCTTGAGTACTTAATATGTAATAATTGTACAAGTGAGGTGGTTTGATTTGTAGTTTGTGGTTATAGCCAACGGGTTAACATGCAAAAGGTGTTGCTCCAGTGTGATCCATGTGTGTTAAATGGATGTAGTTCTTGGTGTATAATAGCGTCTCCCTGAGGATGGAAATCAGCAGGGGGTTGAGAGCTATTTCCTCAGAAGCCTTTCGGGCTGGCTTCAAAGATTCCAAAAGGGCCCTACAGTGTCACTAGCAGCTTCTCTGGGGAGTTTCCACTGTCCCTCTCCCTACTTGTTTTAGCAACACAGACCTGTTGCCATAACTAGCCCAACGGTTATAATTGCTGTTCATGGTTTGGCTTATACCTCCCAGGACCAACTTAGAATTGGGAAATCACGTGAAATGCATCTAATTTTAAATGAAGCAAATTTCACTTGCATGTATAAAAGACGTTCTCAGCGTGGTTGTCGCTGGCTAACTTGCCAGGTCAGATGTGGCTCTCCTGCATTTGTATAAAAACATCTTGCTCACAGATTCCTTAGTATCTAATGTTACTTGTGTCCTCTGTATCTTTCTGAATAGCACTCCGATTTCATCTTGGAGATTGTTGATTATTGGGAAAATGTATGCACCAATTACTTGATGGACGCATGCAACAGTTAGCAATCAATATTAGTCACAATTATTTTATTGCATTCTCCGATACTAAAGAGCTCATCAGATCTCACCAACTACACAGTGTTGGATCTGGGTTATTACTTGGATAGGGGACCTGGAAAAATCATTTGCTGCAAGAAATAATGCTAGTGCTCTTCCCTCTGGATGTGGCCCATGAATCCTTGCATGATGCTGGCTGGTGCTGTGTTTCAGATGAGAGGTAAAGCCAAGATCTTCACTGCTAGTGGCCATTTGTGCAAGACTAAAAGCATTAAATCTGGTGTCTTCAGTCCCTGCCCTAAACTTATTATGTAAAGTTGCTCTGTGCTGTTTAACAGGAATCACTTTGCTTCCCAGAGATGGCTGCTCTGGGCTGGGGGTTCAGGGCAAAATTATTCTTACATGTCTAGTTTGTGTAATCACTTTGGATCCAGTTGGACGAAAGACTCTGTATGATGGTAAAATTAGTCACTCAAGACCAATTCGCAGGCTTGGACCTTGATATAAATTTCAGCAGACAAATCAAAGTGCAATTTGTTAGTCTGGAACACCAGCTGTCACCTCCAAGCTATGTAGAGTTGACCCTTAGCTCTCCCTTTCAAAGCCTGATCCTTCCAACCAAAGTTTGCTCTGACAACCACTTTTTTAAAAATTCCTTGCACTTGTTTTTTCTCTACACAAAAGCCTCAAAGATCAAGTGTTAGCTGAGTCAGTGCTTGCATGACACTTTTTATTATTCCCATTTTCTACAGAACGTGGGTAGGTTTAAATGAAGGAACTTAGGAACTCTCTCTATAAGCAACCTCCTTTCATCACCGTGACTTTCTGTGTAGGAGCCCAAGGACAGCCAACCCCTTGTGTGCCAATTATTACTCTCTGCCAGGCTAAGCTAGTGAGTCTGCTTCATTAACCTGCTGGGGAGTCCTTGATCACAGTACTAGCTCCTGCCAAATGCCTATCTCTGAACTGCTGAAGTCATGGGTATTTTTGCTATTGACTTCAATGGGTACAAGGTCAGACTTATTTCTCTGGTAAACAAAGCACTTAAGGTGCCAAACTGAGCTGTATTTTTAACAAGTTGAGTAGGCTGCTACATGTTCTCCCATGGTTGTCAAGGGGAGTTGCATTTAACCCCTGTGGCCCATGCTGCAAATGTCCCGTCATTTGTGTCTTTGTTTAAATTTCCTCTGAGTTAAACTAGATGGCTACATAGTTATTTGTTGCTTGTTTTTCCATCAAAGAGGGAACTTTCTTTTACAGTGCTGAATCTCTCGCTAGTCCAAGGGCTGAATGTGGTACAAAGAATGGTTGTTTAACGAGACTGATCACTTTTAATTGTGCCACTTTTGATCTATTAGGTTCTAACCAGGGTTGTACCAAAGTGTTCAAAATTACCTGGGCAGTCTGACACTTAAAACAAATAAACAAATGTGCTGCCAAACACCATTGTTTATCAATGCTTATCCCTCTGTGTAATGTCTAAGGGGCACTGTTATGCACATTGAAGTATTTTTATTTTTAAAAATTTGATACTTTGGGAATATCTAACTACAAACAGAAGAGGCTAATGAGAAGCTAAGTGGCTTCTGAAGAGGACAAGTGAGAAGCTGGACACGAAATAAGGCTAAATTCAGAGTTGAAATAAGGTGTAAATATTTAACTGAGGGTAAATAACCAGTGGACCAATCTACTTATGGATGTGGCAGATTTTCCATCACCTAACTTTTTTAAAAAATCAAGACAGGACATCTTTCTAAAGAGATGCTGTAGCTCAAATAGAAGTTATGCACTTGATGCAAAAGTCTTGGATGAGGTTCTATAGCCTTTAGAGTGGTAGACATGTTAGTCTGTATCAGCAAAAAGAACGAGGAGTCCTTGTGGCACCTTACAGGCTAACAAATTTATTTGGGCATAAGCTTTCGTGGGCTAAAACCTACTTCATCAGATGCATGGAGTGAAAAATACAGTAAGCAGTGTGTGTGTGTGTGTGTGTGTGTGTGTGTGTGTGTGTATATGTGTATATACACAGCACATGAAAAGATGGGAGTTGCCTTACCAAGTCGGCGGGGGGTGGGGTGTCAGTGCTAACAAGGCCAATTCAATCAAGGTGGAAGTGGCCTATTCTCAACAGTTGACAAGAAGGGGTGAATAATATCAAGAGAGGGAAAATTACATTTTGTAGTGACCCATCCACTCCCAGTCTTTATTCAGTGAGGGGCAAACACCCCAAGCCACTCCTCTCTCCCTGTCCAGCTCCCTCTTTGTACCTGAGAAGACCAGAAGAAACAGCTGCTGGACATGAGGGAGGTGTCCTGACGGGAAAATTCAGTCTGTAATACCAATAGGATGGGGTAAGGACTTCACTTTTGATTCAAGTACAGTTTAAGTTCAGCACCAATAAGCTTTTTATCTTTATTTTTCATGTAACCATTTCTAACTTTCATGCATCATTACTTGTACTTCCTTAAAATCTATCTGCAGTTTAAATAAACCTGTTTTTATTCTTTAATTGAAACTAATCCAGTCTGATTAAGTTAAATTGTCTGGGTAACTCAATCTGAGGTGGCAAATTGAGTTATCGTTCCCTTAAAGCAAGGGGGCAGGCAAACATTTCGGCCTGAGGGCCACATCGGGGAATAGAAATTGTATGGCGGGCCATGAAAGCTCACAAAATTGGGGTTGGGGTGAGGGCTGTGGTTGGGGGTGTGGACACTGGGGTGGGGCTGGAGATGACAGGTTTGGGGTGAAGGAGGGTGCTCTGTCCTGGGATCGAGGGGGTTGGAGAGCGGAAGGAGGAGCAGGGCTGGGACAGGGGGTTGGGGCGTGGGGAGAGGTTCAGGGGTGCAGACTCGGAGCAGCGCTTATCTCAAATGTCTCCCGAAAACATGGGCATGTCCCTCTCTGGCTCCTATGTGGAAGCAGAGCCAGGGGGCTCTGCACGCTGCCCCATCTACAGGCACTGCCTGTACAGCTCCCATTGGAGCCCCGGAGGGGGTCATTGGAGCATGTAGGAGCTATTGCGCAGCTTCTGGGAGCCACGTAGTGCACCCCCTGACCCAGCGCCCTGGCTGGAGCACCCGAGCGGGGCAATCTCCAGACCCTGCTCCCCAACGGGAGCTTGGGGGCTGGCTTAAAACAGCTCATGGGCCATAGTTTGCCCACCCCTGCCTTAAAGGGACAACAGAGCTATCTCAGGACAGCCCGGAACATTTTGGGGGGGTGGGGAAGGAGTGGGAGTGTCTTAGGTTTACTTGGGAAATCTGGGAGTGGGAGTGTCTTGGATTTACCCTGAAGAAGTAACCAAGGCTGATAAAAGCCAGAGTGTAACCCAACTGTGGCTGGCAGGCAGGGCTGTCCTTAGGATTTATGGGACCCTACACAGTATTATTAAACTGGTGCCCCTATGCTCGATGGCAGCCTGGGCTCGCAGCCCGGGGGAGAGGGACAAGGCAGCAAAGGATACCAAGCCACCCAGCCGGCTTCACAGCGGCAGAGAGTCTCAGTTCCCCGCAGAGTCCCCCGTACCCTCTGCCTCACGCAGAATGTGCGGCGTGGACGGCCCCTGCCTAAGGAGACTGCAGAGTGTGTGGGAGACGAACTGCTCTTACCTGCTGTTATGGGCTGTGGGTGAAGCAGCCGCTTGGGGAGGTTTGTTCCCCATCAACTGTAGCCCCGCCCATACTCCAACCCTGCTCTGCCCCAGGCCCTACCCCTACTCTGCCCAGGCCCCGCCCTCTCCCCACTGTCTCCCTCTCGCTCCCTGATCACCCCCTTCCAGCCAAATTCCTGAACCCAAATGAAGCAAATGACATTTGAAAAAAACCACTCTTCTGTGATTTCTTTTCCACTGCAAGCCAGAAGGTGAAGACTGGACATGCAGAAGGTACCTAATTAAAAGCACTAGACGTATTTAAAAACAATGGGTTTTATATCTTTTGAAAGAAACAGCTCCGGCCAGTGTAGGAAGCCCGCTCCTGGCAGCAGCGCCGGGGAAGGCTGTTGCACTCTGGGATACAGACTAGAAGGGAAACCCGTGGAGGGTTTTAAATGTTTCAATTTTACACCCTAATGAACAAAAGCAAACGATGGTTAGATCTGGTGGGTGACTCCAGGAGCAGCTGCCCCAGCGTGTAATGTGCCCACGGCTGCACCCACAAAGACACACGTGCAGCGGGGCGAGCCGGCCCCCTCCATGTATGTGCCTGGGCAGGGCCCCCTGCCTCCTGGGACACAGGCTCGATGCTGATCCCTGGGGCGAACCAATAACTCAGGGCTCAGCGCAGCCTCTTCTCCACTTCCCATGACGCCAGCACTTGCTCCCTGGACAGCGCCTGGGTGCAAAGAACTGACAAGCCCCGCCCCTTTTGAACGCGCCCCGCCCCGTCCACTCCTGGCCACGCCCCCTGCTCCCCGCCCCCTTTCCTCGCTGTCCCAGAACTCCGGCCCCCGACTGTGCCGGCAGAGCCGGAGCGAGGAGCTGTCGCGCCCCTGAGACTCCGCTGCCGGCCCCGCCATGGTCTCGGCTCCGCGCTGCCGGCCCGGCGCCCGGGGGCTCCTGACGCTGCTGCTGCCGCTGCCCCTGCCCGGGGCTCGCGGTGAGTCGCGGCGGCCCCAGCAGCGGGCGGTGCCCCGGGCTGCGCGGGGCCGGCGGGCGGGGACCTGCTGCTGCCCCGCACTGGCTGCGCGGGGTGCGGAGTAGGGGGTAGCGAGCCCCGCCCGAGGCGGCACCGCCCGACTGGCTGCCGGGCGCAGGGGCTCGGCCCGGCCAGTCGGGGCCCTGGGGAGCGAGCGGCTGCGGGACAGCCCGGGCCGGGTGACAGGTGTGAGCGGGCAGGGCAGCGGGCTTGGCCCCACGGCCCGTCGGGGCGGGTGTTTCCGCTGCCAGAGACCCGCTGTGTTTCCGCTACAGGAGACAGAACAGGGCCATTATAGAGTGACCCATCGCCTGTCCTCCAGTGCCTGGCAGGCAGAGGTTTAAGGACACCCAGAGCATGTGGTTGCGCCCCTGACCATCTTGGCTAATAGCCATTGATGGATCTGCCCTCCATGAACTTAACTAATTCTCTTTTGAGCTCAGTTATACTTTTGACCTTCACAACATCATGTTCACTGATGTTAAGGGAAGGGAGGGAGGGATGTGGGGCACTAGTTGAAGGGATTGGTGGGATCAGAGGAGGACTTTTGAGATTGGGGGAGACCAGAGCTTGTTCACATTTGATTCTAGTGAGCTGGCTACGTGTCAGGGGATCCCCTTTTGTGAATGGCACTCCAGGCATATTGACTAGGCCAAACATTATCCATCTCTAAAACTGAACTATAATCCTCATTGTTGTGTGCAGAAATAGATTGTTTATGGTTCAAAGAGTTAATTGATGGTGTGGCTACAAGGGCAGTACACTTAATGCATGTGGACATCTCGCACTGTGCAGTCTCAGAAATATTAAGGAAAATGAAATGAGTAAAATTAGTTACATTTTTTCCTGTTTGTCTTAGCGATGTTGTTCAGTGGTACTTTCACTTGTGTGTTAGGAGGCAGAGCTTTGACATATTTGTAGGAGAGAGAAGGAGCAAATCTGGGATTGGGCCTCTTTTCTTTTAGCCTGTTTTGTCAGATACTAACCCTGTAAAAGTCACTCTAGTCATCTTACGGCATCTGATGTTTTTCCATTAGTGGCCGGGCTGTTTATCTGATGTTCAGAACAGTCAGATGAGTGAACTGATCTTTCCTTTTGCAGAATTCCTTTTTCTACAGTGTCTATGCTGAAAACAATCCCAGGCACCCCGGACAAAAACCCCAAATAAAACTGGTGATTGTAAGGGGGAGAAATATCCATTCTCGCTCTGAGCACAGGATTCATGGTGGTCAAAAGAAGCTTTTGTTTAAGGACTAATTTCTCCAGCTCGAGTTGGCCACTAGTTGGCCCACTTGGAGTGTGGGTGGGAGCTGGAGAGTTGCTTAGGCTGGAGCTCGTCATGCAGTGGGGACTCAGCTACTCGGTGCTGCTAATCCAATCGCTCTCTGCACCTCCACCGTTATTGTGCAGCGTGGTCGCTCTCGCTCGCCTAATTCCTGTTTAGAGAACTTGACCTAGCACAGCAGTGAAGATGTTGCTAGTTTAAACCCCTGGCTGTGGGAAGCTTGTCTGTTCTCATAGACTACTAGAGAGAGGTAGGGATAGCTCAGTGGTTTGAGCATTGGCCTGCTAAACCTAGGGTTGTGAGTTCAATCCTCGAGGGGGCCACTTAGGAATCTAGGGCAAAAATCAGTACTTGGTCCTGCTAGTGAAGGCAGAGGGCTGGACTCAATCACCTTTCAAGGTCCCTTCCAGCTCTAGGAGATAGGTATGTCTCCATATATTATATTATTATTAAAACCTGAGGAACCCCCCACAACAGGGCTCAGCTTGCCTGTGGCAGGGCCCTGTAGCATCTAAGGCATGTCAGGATCCTTTTCAACGAAGGCAGCTGTGTGAAATTATTTAAAATAAATCTCTCTCCCGTTAAAATGAGAGTCTGTTCTTATGTTTTTCTGATAGGTCTGTGTGGGGCCCTGCCAAGGCTCAGTCGTGCCGTCCCCCGTGATACTAGTCGCACAGAGGGCTTCCCTGTCGGCACAGAAGTGACATACAGGTGCCGTGATCGCTTTGTTAAAATCCCTGGAAAGTCAGACACTGTCGTTTGCCTTTCAAACTCAGAATGATCAACCATTGGAGAGTTCTGTAATGGTAAGTATTTTATTTTCTCTGGAACAAATTTGCTCAGGCCACCCTTCGCTGATGGAAATGTCAGACTTTCCCCCACTGAATAGGTCTACTCAAAAGTAGCTTTAATAACTAGGTTCAAGTTCTTGCTGGTTCAGTGACAATATACAATTAACCTGCTTATTCATGGATCTTGTTGCAAAGCAAACTGGGAACATCGATCAGTGAGAGGATTTGTGCTTGATTCAGGAATGTGCAGTTTAGATGGACAGGAATGGGAAGTAATTTTCTATTTGAGTTTTGACTGCCCAGAATTAGGTGGGGATGCTTTCATCCTTGGGATGCTCATACAGATTTGCTACACCACCAGGCAAATATGAAATAAAGCTGTTTTGAAAATGATTTACCTGAATAGTACCACTTATATTACAAAATTGCATAAATGTCTTGGCCAATGGGAGCTGGTGGCGCGGTGCCTGCGGGAGAGAGTCGCGCGGAGCCAATTGCGCGCCTCTGCCTAGGAGCTGGACCTGCTGCTGGCCACTTCCAGGGTGCAGAACGGTTCGCGGTGCCAGGACAGGCAGGAAGCCTGCCTTAGCACCACCGCTGCACTGCTGACGGGGAGCCGCCTCAGCTCCCCAATCCCCTGCCAGGCATGAGCAGCTGAGAGGAGGATGATTTTGTTCAATCAGTGGTGACTGAGACTTGGAGAAGGAAAGATTTGCGAGGGAACACAAGCTCTGTTTTTGCCATGTGCAGTTTAAGCTACTGGCAGGGAATCCAAACAGGAGTTTTGTGAGTTGTCAATATAACGATCGCATCCAAAGCGGTCAGAGCAGATAGGATCCCAAACACAGGGTGCACAAGGAAAAGAGGGTGGGCCAAGGAGAGAATCCTGGCAGATTCTCGCTGATGGGGCGGGGATGGGGGAGAGTTGGAGGATCCAGCAAACTAGACCTGAAAGTACGAAATGGAAGAGTCAGGAGAAAAACCGTGAGAGGATGGAGTGACAAAAGCCAGTAGATGATGGGATTAAAAGAAATAGAAATGTTTGATGGTGTCCAAGGCACTAAGAGGTCAAGGAGAATGGGGTGGGGTAGAGGCCCTGGGAATTGTGTGAGACTTCAATAAAGTGGAGAAGATGAACACAGACTAGAGAGGGACACAAGGTTAGAGTTGAAGAAGACAACCGTGCTGTGGTTGTAAACTGAATGTTCAGTTAGAATTGGAGATGAGGAGCAGGGAGAAAATCTGTCTCTCTCTTTCTACATGCTTTAATCTACTAATTCCTTTCTCTCTCTTAGCTCCTTCCTTTTCTTTTTTACTCCTTAGTTCATATCACCCGCTGCTTGGAGCAGCACCCAGTTAACTTTGTCCAAGTTGTTTGCGTCTCTTCCTTAAAAATAATTTTAAAAAAAAACTCCCTTCCCCTACATATTTTGTAAAGTATCCTGCTCTAATGCTCATATGCAGTTCTGTGGCTGTACTGTAATAGCTGCTGCTGCCTCTAAATAGGGTTACCAGATAGCAATCGTGAAAAAACGGTACAGGGGATGGGAGGGTAATAGGCGCCTATATAAGAAAAAGTCCCAAAAAATAGGACTGTCCCTTTAAAAATGGGACATCTGGTCACCCTACCTCTAAATCATAAACTTTTCGGTCAGGGTATCTTCACTTACGTTACAGAGCTGTGTTTCTGTTTTTTAAAAATATATGTGTGTGTGTTTATATATAAATAGAAAGCTAAAAGTACAATTTTTATGCCTACATATTTTAGACCCTGTGTCTTCTTTTTTTTGCTAGATGGCTGTGGTGCCATACCAAGATTGAAATCTGCTGTCTTAAGTAAGGAAGATGAGAGGAGGAATTACAGTCCTCCTGGGACCACTGTGAGTTATGTCTGTCATCCAGGATATGAGAGGACCGAACTGAGACCTGTCATTACTTGCCTTGAGAATTTCACATGGTCAGAAGCCCCTGAGTTCTGTAGAGGTGGGTGTCTTTTTTGTCACTTTTCTCTCTCTATTGAGCGAGTGGCCCTCTGTGAGCAGATAGGAGTGTTTTGTGTTAAGCAGCTGGTTCACATTTCAGCACCGGCTTGTCAATGTTAGTTTGAAAACCCTTTTTGTCAGGTTTTGATTTTAAATTTGAATTCAGCTTTAAATGTAGAGAGAAAGCAAAGTGAGTACTATTGAACGTTAGACAGCGCTTGCAGTAGCTAAGCTTTTCATTGTGTTCGTTGTGCTTCCCAGCAGCAACGACTCATTCAGCAAACAGTTCAACCAAACGGACTCACCGGATTAAAAAATAAATGCAATATTTAATAACTATATGTATGTTCAAATATCAAAATACATAAAACTTAAATGACAAATGGTCTGCATTGCGAAGAATACCATAAGTGTTGGCAAAGCTTCCTATATTGAGTCTGTATCTGTTGTATTCCGTTCAAAACCTACATTAATACAGGGTGAGAGGAAGGAGCCAACTGAGTGATCACCCTTAACCGCAGCTCCTTGCATGTATGTGTTATATTCTGTTTGACAAACCTAGGCTATATCTTAATACTGATGTGAATTTCTTGTGCAGTGTTAGACTCAAGTAGTCTGGCATGCCTGATTAGCAAAATACTTGATGTATATAACAGGCCATATATTTTTATGTGCAAAAATCCTTGTCCACATCAAGGACAGAGATATTTTCCCATATACTCATTAGTGCTGTTTGTAGCTTTCTGTGTGGCTCCCTGAATGCAGCAGGTCTCTTCTGTTTGGCATGTGGACGTGGTGAATGGCTGATGGTGTGTTCTGTCTGGTAATAAGTGCCTGGCACCAGAGGAAGCATCACAAATAACTCCCTGTACCAGGAAGGAGGAGTCTCTGCCATTGAAGTTGACAAAGTGATAGAATTCAACACTTAATATGGACAATAAGAATATCCACAGTTAAGTAGGAAAAAACCCCAGAGAGGAGAGTGAACTAACTGCACTGCTAGTCTGCCATTGCCATAGTCCAGGGGTGGCCAAACTTACTGACTCTTGGAGCCGCATACAACAATCTTCAGAAGTTCAAGAGCTGGAGGCACCTGCTGGGGCTCGGGGCCTCACCCTGCTCCTGCTGAAGCCCTGAGACCCGCCGCCCTGCTGGGCAGAAGCCCCCAGCCCACCTCCCTGCTCCAAGGCAGAGGTCCCAACCTCCCCCACACCCAAGTCTGGTGAGCTGCACTTTCACTGTAAAAGGGCCACAGTTTGGTCACACCGGCCATAGTCTCTTCTAAGTCTGTTAGAGTTTTTTGCATCAAGATAACACGCTAACACTGATCTTGTTCTGTGCTAGGGAAATCGTGTGGTGTTCCAAAAGGACCAGCACATGGCAGAGCTGTTGATATAACAAATGACCTGTATGGTGCAAGAGTAAACATCATTTGTGATGAAGGGTGAGTGTTGGGCAGCCGGTGCTGATTAATTCACAGAGCTTAGTTTGGTGAACAGTGGAAAATTAATAATAGAAATTCCGATCTAATTGAAAAACCTAATCTGAGCGTGTTACAGATCTGCTGTCCTGGCTTCAGGGCCCTATTGAAAAAGTATAATCTTCAATCTGAATTTGGCCAAGTGTGAATCATGATCCCTCAGTCCTCCAGCTGAAAGATTAAGTTGGGAGGAAGCAGGTGCAGCTACGGTATCATGGGGTGTGCTTCAGTTTCTTCAAGCTACTGTTGGAAAAAACTACCATAATATATGATTGGGTTTTAGTTTCATTGGATTGTGCAGGTACTTTCTTGGAATCAGAGTAATTGAACAGGGAAGCACATGTCATGAGCATGGATGCTTTCGTTTTAATTAATATATCATTTTGTTTTTCACTGTATCACCCATTTCGGTGGTATGTGCAGGCAACAAGGATTAGATTCCCTGTGCTGGGATCAGGATGATTGGGAGGGGCTGGTTATGGAATAAATTGCCTATGGAAGTTGTGGAATCTCTGTCGTAATTTTTTAAGAGCAGGTTAGACAAACACCTGTCAGGGATGGTCTAGATAATACTTAGTCCTGCGTGAGTGCAGGGGACTGGACTAGAAAACCTCTCGAGATTCCTTCCAGTCCTATGATTCTGTGTCTTCAAACCCCACAGAGATTGGGAGACAAAGAGAATGCCTTTTCCTGTAGCTGAGCCATCAGCCTATTTCTCAGGTGATGTAATAACAACTAGCTGTTATCAGATATCAAATCACTTTACAAAGGAGGGCAGTATTGTTTACCCCATTTTATAGATGGGGAAACTGAAGCCCAGAGGGGAAGTGACTTCCCAAGGTCACCCACAGGCCAGAGGCAGAAATGAGAATGGAATCCAAGTTTCCTGAGTCCCAGTCCAGCGGTTTTTCCTCTAGGCAATACTGCATCTGAGTTGCACCCACAAGAATGACCAAGCTATTGTTGTGATACTTCACATTGTCCTATGCAGAAGTGTACAGGAGCTGCACACCTTGGAATTGTGTCCGCCAACGAAAGCTTTGGGTTTAAATGGGCTGATTAGGTTTGGACATTGAGATGTTCAGGATTTGAAAGAGTGGCAGCAGTGGGACAGCCCTTGGGCAGCTGTCTTCTCCCCCTGTTGTTGCTGTCAGCACAAGTGGCCTTTTGGTCTAGCTAAGTGGGTCTTGGGTGTGGACTGTTGCCAACTCTTTGGTAGAAGAGCAGAGTTAAAATAGGAAGAGGAATGATGGCAATAAGCAGGCTGAGCTACTGACTTCCCGAGTGACAGAGACACCCCTTTTAGTACTTTGCTCCCCATTTATCTGGGACAGTAATCCAAGGTGTAGAATGCCAACAGCACACATCCCGAGCACTGTTCTGCAGATTGGAATGAGGGAGGTGTGACACAGCCTCCTACTCTGCAAATCCAAACCTCTTTGACATACAAACACTCTGAGAAGATTAACAGTCTGAAAACTTACTGATTTCCTTAGTGTTTTTCAAATTCTGGAACTTATTTAGGGACTTCTTCCACCTTCTGGAGATGTAAGAAATAAGAAGCATTAAAAATGTGGAGAAGAGAGACTTACTTGTTTCCCTTTGCTAAGGCTTAACAAAGATATTGTCCAGAAATTCCCAAGTATCTAGCTAGGACAGACTTTAAGGGGAAGGATTTCATCTGTTAACATGGTCTCTGCAATCTTATACCCACCTATTTGCTTGTTCTACATTGACTTTAACTACTCAGCATTCCTTGATCCTACTTACAGCAGGAATGTCCCTACAGGGTCATTTACTGGCAGAAAGAACTTTTCCAAAGTTCTGGACTATTACAGGAGTAATTAGAGAGTTAGGTAAGAAACTTTTTCGCTTTTCTCTAGGTTCAGATTATGTGGGCGGACTTTCATCCAATGTTTGCTGAAGGGAGATCAAGTTGAATGGAGTCAACTTCCAACTTGTCAAGGTCATGCTATTTTTGTGGCTTTAAGAAGAACTCATGATTGGAGCTGTTGCAGAGTAACTGTTACAGAGCTTCCATGTGTGTTTATATTCACTCGATTTAGATTATGCTGATCATATAGATATTTTTGGGAGGGGGAGACATGATGAAAGTGTAGGAGGGTCCATTGTGTTGCTGGTGCCTTCTGTAGAAGCCACACTTCAAACAAACAAAAAATCCACAGCCCTCTCTATCCCTTGGGCTTGCTGTCTGGTGTATAGATTCCAACCCAACTAACCACCTAATCACAATTGAACCCTGAACACGGGGATGGTGGGGTTGAATTAGATTCTCATTCCTCACCAAATAATCTCTGCTGCTTTTGAACTCTTTCATCCAACTTTTTTTTATTTAGTGTAATTCCTCCCTGTTAACTATTCTGCTCCCTTCTCCTCAAAAACTTCTTCCCAATTTATTTGCTTTAACTGTTTTGTCCTTTTGGACACTACCTGGGATGGATCTGTCAACCAGGCTATCGCCATCTGGTCTAGAACCAGCTGCAGTTAGAAGGAAAGTTCTAATTTAAGCTTTCAGCTGCTGGAAAATTGTAGAAGCACAACTATTGTCTTTCAAGGATGTCAATCAAAGAGTCTCAGCTCCTTATATATAATGTGGGGGAGGGATGTGTTCTGATAAGGCTGTTATCCAGGATTTGTTCAATGCAGCCAAAAATCTTCTAGCTGAACGGATGTTGGGAGTAGAGAAAAGTTTGAAAGCAGAAAGTCTTGTAAATCTAAGGAAGGTAATGCCTCACATTCTGTTAAAACACAGTACTAATTACACTGAGATGATTAATTCCCCCCCACCTTTTTTTGGGAGGAATTGTAAACAAATGTTTACTTAATCCTTACAATTCACCTCTAACTGAAATGTGCATTAATATTCATGATGCCATTCTCTTTTCCTGCAGCAATTACTTGTTCTCCTCCTCCTAATATTGCCAATGGGATGCACAATGGTAGTCACCTGGAAAGCCTTGACTATAACTCATCGATAACTTACAAATGTGACCATAATTTCTCACTTACTGGAGAGGCCTCCATTCACTGTACAACTAGAGATAACATCAATGGAGTCTGGAATGGGTCTGCCCCTGAATGCAAAGGTGACTGTCTGTTTTTATCTTCCTCTTGTTCTACTTTCTCCCAACAGAAAAAACAATACTTTGATTGCTAGGTAAACCCATAAACATAAGGAAATTCAGTTTGGCATTAGTCATCTAAAGATATAACTTGTGGGAAACCTGGTTGCTGTTGGAAACATAATCCTTAAAAAATGGCTGTCGCTTCACGTACACACAAGGAGGAAAAAATAAGATCTCATGGGTAACCTTAATTCTGTGATTTCCTAATTTCTGAGTGCTTTACAATTTTAATAACTTGTTTTTGCTGTGGGTTTTATGTAACTTCTGGGCTTTTTAAAACGAAAAAAGAAGTCTATGTGAAACTAATGTTCCATCCTCCACTTCCATGTGTCATTGAGGTTTGACTCTTGGGCCTAAGATACTGCAGGATAGACCTCTGTCAAGTTAAAGAACTAATTATAATAGCTGGAAGCAGCAGTAAATTGTTATATGGACCAACCACTATAGGAGGATGCACAACACACTAAAACAATGGATTATATATGCACGAATAACCTCGGTTAGGCTAAGTGGATGAGTTTTGGATCTGCCATATTAGAGATCTGGGTTCTCTTCCTAGCTTGTGTAACTTTCATTCAGGGAGGATGGGTGGCTCAGTGATAACTTGGGTTTTGAAGGGCACAGGATTGTTAACACCAGTCAGTAGAAATAAGGAGAGTTGAACTCATCATCTCCTGATTCCCAACACAGTGCACCTTCTCCGAGGCCAAAGGATATGTTGATGTGAGGGATGGAGATGCACAGTTCTGAGTATGCACATGGCAACACCTTGCAGCAAATGCTCAGTGAGAACAGCATGTTCAGGGGGTTTAGAAGTCCCTCTAGGAAGTTTTGATGAGTAAAACTGAAGAGAAATGACAGATTTTGGCAGTTTGTAACTCATGGTGATAGCAAGAGGCACCACGTTGAGCCTTTCACGGCCCTGCTGCAAACCACAGAACTGTTAGCGTTCTTAAAAAATAAATAAATAAATAAATAAAGTGGTAGGCAGCTCAATGTAGGGGTTGCTATGGGCTTCTCCTAGAATATAGGAATGGGATCCCAGCAGCAGTCTGCAGGGTAGCTCAGGTGATAGTATATGAGCTCTCACTGTGACAACATGTCATTTTAATTTCTATAATTCTGCTATTCACAGATGCAAATAGGATGATGCTCACTTAGTGCTTGCCTAAAAACTTGACAAAGAGCTTGTTGTTAATTAGCACACTCCATGCTCTACTGGTTTTCCACCTCTCTCATTGTTCCTGCACCATTTCTTTTGGTTATCAAAGCCTTTTGGTGGGTCCTTCTCCCCCTTCCACTTTCCAAAGGATTCCCACAGTGCTCTGACCTTGGCCCATTCCTCTGATTCCTCTCAAAAGGAGAGTGACGTGGCCAATACTGTGGGTAAGGAATATTATTGTCTGGGCTGATTGATGGCAGCTCTAATGAGAGGGAAGGGGGAAGGGACCTCCTTTTTGTTGTGTGGTTCTAAAGCGTTTAGCACAGTGGGGTCCTTTGTCATGACTTGAGCCCTCATGCGCTATTGCGACACAACTAACAACACTATTGACTGCAGGAGGCGGAGGCGTATGAAAATCTGCTATTGCTCTATGCATCCAAGCACTGATCATTTCAGTGGAACAAATTCTGTTTCTTATGTGTGGATTTTCCTGGGCCAAAGACAGTTAGTCTCCAAATCCATATGGTTATCCCAAGGATGAGAATTCAGGAGTAGATAATTTACAGCTGAGAGAATTAGCTCTTGGAATGATGATCGGGGTAATGCACCTAATGTGTGTGGATCTTCTGCTTTGTGCAGACTTGAAGGAAAATTAGATACAATGAAGTGGGTAAAACACTGGGAGGGAGTTGACTCTAGCAGTTATCCATCCTCACATATAGTTCCTTGAAGAGAAGGACAGAAACCTTGAATGTGATCCAGTATTCTATGGGAAAGCAGTACTGGGGGATGGCGGTACTGGAGGGCCAGTGGGGGCTAGCGCCTCTGCAGTGGAAATATTGTGGGGCTGATCTATGTCCCCTCCCCCCCGCCAAGACAATACTTCCTCAGTGCCTGGGCAGAGTGTGAAATAGGGAAGCCCGGGCTTTGCTCTTCCTGTGTCCCAGCTCCTGGGCACTGGGGAGAGGATGTACCTGGAGGCAGGGAATGGAACTGGGCTGGGTGAAGCCACGTCATTGTGAGGGGGGCCGGCATTTCCTCTCAGGAACAGGAGACTGGGAGCTGGGTGAGCGGTTGCTCAGGGTGCCCAGGGTAGGGAAGCAGGACCAGGGACACTGTCCTGACCATTTCCTTAGCCTGCCATGCCAAGGTGAGTGCCTGCCCTGCTGCCCAGGCTCTCTCTGGGAATGTCTACACAGGAATAAAAAGCCTGGTGGCAGGCCTGGGTCAGCTGACTGGGGCTCACAGGGCTCAGGCTCCGGAGCTGAAAAATTGCTGTGTAGATGTTTGGGCTCGGACTGGAGCCCGAGCTCTGGGGCCCTGCGAAGGGGGAAGGTCCTAGGTCCCTCCAAGCCTGAGTCAGCTGACAAGGGCCCACCACGGCCATGCTAGAAGCCCTTTACCCCTGTGTAGACGAACCCTCTGAGCCTTGGACTCCTTAGTGCATCTTCCTTGCCCAAACCTCAGCCCCCCAGCTTTTCAAGTCAAGCTTCTGCTACTTTTGAGCCAGTGTGGAGAGCAGAGGTCAGGTGTGATGTGTCCCAGTAGCCTTCCGTAGTCCCCTATTAAGAGTGAAGGAGAAAATCGTATGTTGTTCTTTGGGTGAAAAATAAATATATAAACCCAGAAAGATTATAAGCAAATACAAGATTTCATCTATAAGGCGGCAGCATTGCATGCGCTAGTTCCTCAGATGGATGATATGGCGCTCTGAGTGTGTAGTTACAGTACACGGTGCTTTAAAACAGGTATGTGAACTAAAGTAATTGCTTAATTGCATTTAGTATATATCACGAAGAGCTTAACTGTGTTTAGTATCTATCATAAAGAAGCTCACGTGGACTTCATAAGGACTATGCAGTATTTTACACAGCATTCACATGGTCCATTGTTAAATAAGAATATTCAATGTGACTAGACACTGAAGAAACTAATATCCTGCTTTAAAAATGTTGTTTATGTAAATCTACGTAGGTGCCATTCCTGGTGCAGAGCGGAACTTCTAGAGGAATGTTCCAGCTCAGCTTTGTTTTACAGTGGGGAGAAGAGCAGATTCATGGATAGCCTAGTTCTCCGTTAGTTAGCTTGTGTAATTCTCAACACTTATCAGTCACTTTTGTTGTTGTTTGCCCCTTGCAGTTACTACCTCTGCTGACTAACCCTAGTCCTGTGACATCCACAATGCATGTTTTCTCCTGCTTTTTCTAAGGTTTTGCCACTAAGAAAAATATGCTATAACCTCTGCTTTAACCTGAAATGAGTTAAAATGTTTTTTTTCTATGCAGTTACACATAATATATTTGTTCCTGACAATACTGAAAATCCAACCAATGAAAAGTTTAGTCTAAATGAATACTTTGAAGTCTAAAGAAAGATGTGTGTAAGACTGAAGTATATAACTATTTTGATTTTAATTGTTTGTCTTCCTTTTGCAGGATACATGACTGATGCTGGCTGATGGCTCTGGTTTACACATTAACAGACACTGGAAGAAAATCATGGGAAAGTTAGCAGATAAGTGTCAGACATTTGTACTGAAATTTCTGTAGTGAAAATAGATCCCTCTCAAGTAACTGCTGTTACTTTTGCTACAACTTCTTTCCTCTGTTGAGCTGGACTTGTAGTAGGAATCCACTGCATTTGAGTAAAGCAGAAAGACCAGAGAGATCATTGCTCTTGCCCTTGAAAATGGCTTCTGAAGCAAGCAAGGCAGTTGGCAGCATCAAAATTACTTGCTCTTCTGAACATGCAGCTGGTTGCTTATTTGGTCTCTCCCCAGTGCTAAACATTTCCCCTTAAAGAACGTAGTCACCATCAGAGCGGGGCAAGGTTTGGATTGTGAGTTGTGGCTGTAACTGCAGACAGCAAGAGAGCCTCTTCAGATCCCTACTTACAAGCTCCCATCATGGAGTGTGTATGACTCTTTAAACACAAATGTAAAGATGACAGACACCAGGTGGAATGTCATAGATTCTTCATAAAAACATCCATCCTGGGTCAGACCAATGGTCCATTTAGCCAGGTGCTTCAAAGGGAATGAGCAGAACAGGGCAGTTATCGAGTGATCCATCATCCCCTGTCAGCCAGTCCTAGCTTCTGGCAATCCGAGACTAGGGACACTCAGAGCATGGGGTTGTATCCCTGGCCATCTTGGCTATCGATCTTGGCTATCACATTTGTTTCCTTGCAGTCCACTAACACTTTCTTATAAGAAGTAAGCAGTAAAGATCAAAAGTGTCCTCCTGAGAAGTTTCTCCAGTGGTTTACTGCCTACATTATCTTTATATGTTAGTTGTCAAAAACTGTCTTTGTAGATCTTAAAATAAGCTTTTTTATGTTCAGGAAATGTCTCACACGGCTGCTGAGAGGAGGTGTTTATAATCAAACACTTTGTCATCTGTCTTAGAAGATTTAAAGATTTAAAATGTTATTTGCACCTTTTTTGTGACCGCAAGCTGCATTGAGTTTTCTTTAGCAATAAGAAGAAATCTTTTCCACTGTGGCGGGGCTAGTGCCCCACTCCCATGTGAGAGGGGACTAGAGTACGCCAGAGAGGCTGCGCAGGCTGGCAGCCAATCAGGAAAGGGCTTACTGAGGGCCAATCAGGGATGAGATTGGGGACAGCCAATCAGGGCTCAGCTTGGCCCTATATAAGGGCTGCCCAGAAGTGCAGCAGGGAGTCTGTCCTAGGCCTTTGAGAGGGGAAGGTCTGTCTCCAGAGCTGGGAGACTAGCACCTGGGACAGCGCAGTGCTGGGCAGGCCCAGGGGAGCAGAAGGTAACTCCAGCCTGGTGTCTGTCAGGCTGCAGGCCCTTAGGGGAAGGGCCTAGCCGGTGCGAGGGGCCGAAGGGGAATCGGCCCAGGGACGTGGACAGACTGAGGGAGAGAAGGAGGGCAGGACAGCTGCCACTAGAGGGTCCCTGGGTTGGGACCCAGAGTAGTGGGTGGGCCTGGGTTCCCCCCTTTGCAGTACACCCAGCCATCGGCTGTAGGGAGTGGCCATCAAAGACTACGCCAGATCCCTGATAAGAGGGATTAGACTTTAGGGTGTGTGGTTGGACATGGTGGCTGGGGCGTAGAGAGACTGCGTATGAACCCCCCCCCCCTTGGAAGGGGGTGTGGATGGACTAAGGGGCACTGCCGGAGGGCAGTGGTCCAGAAGAGGACGCTGAGAGTTGTGAGCAATGCGGGTTCAGATGCCAACCGAGGGCTAGATGATGGATGGGACACCACCAGGAGGGGGCGCTCCACTGGACAGAGCTAATTCCCGGAGACATCCATCAGGGGGCGCCAGGTGGTGAGTCCCAACCCTGTCACATCCGCTAATGAAGAAACTATAATTGAAGATATCTGTGTTATTTACAATGTCTTATTTGGAATAGGTCTTTCTTAAATAAAAGAGATACTGAATAAAGACTCCAGCATCCTGATATTTTTTCCATACCTGTTAATAGAAACTGTCACATCACTTTTAAATAGTTAATGATGAGATCTAGCCCTGTGCCCTCCTCTAATCGCTAGCTGGTTACAGAACAGAAAAGTTCTCTCCTTTCCTCTTGCAGATAAGTGTCTTTACTAGTGTGGAGGGATTTTCGTAACGTGTCAGAAGTTGACTCAGTTCTGTTTAGCCAGACTCCCGTGGGATCACTGTCAGAGGATGGAGATCCCCACTGCTCAGAGCTCAGATCAGTGCTATGGCATTAACTACAGCTGCAGTCCTTCCCCCACCCTCACTTCCCATTAGGGTGTGAACTGGCCAGGCGCGATGCCACAGAGCTACTTCTGCAGAAGATCCTGGCATTCATAACACAGGTTTTGTCAGAGGCAGCTCTCCCCCTAGAGCAGGGGAGACATTAATGAAGGAATATACATGCTCCCCACCCTGGTTCCCTCTGCATCCCCACCTATTCCCCTAGCCCTCACACAACATCCCTGCTCCCGACAGGGATCCCCACATAATGGGGCAGACCAGGGGCCCATCCGTGTATTTGTTTTAAACAACTAAATTTTGGTCCTGTGCACTAGACTGCAGCTAGGAGGAGTTCAGTGAACTAAGATGAATTACTCTCCTGCTTCCAGATGTTTCTTTGCTATGCAGTGGCAAAAACAAATGAAGATTGGAACTTTGAAAACCGTCCCAAACCTTTTTCTAGATAGGGGGAAAGAGCCTTGCAGGCTGCCCCAGTGGTCAATAAATTAAGGCC
This sequence comes from Emys orbicularis, assembly GCF_028017835.1. NCBI lineage: Eukaryota > Metazoa > Chordata > Testudines > Emydidae > Emys > Emys orbicularis. Next base: position 145,019,690 of record NC_088686.1, read on the forward strand.
ATTATGGTCCAAGTATCTCTTTTATATGATTGCTTTGGAATATTATTTTTATGTGAAAGGCCATAGATACAAATTTAAGGAGAGGGATAGGCAGAGATTGTAAAAAAAGGGTTTGAGTCATTTCCCTTGAGTAAGGTGCTGCTCCTTTGGGGTATTTAAGTAGTTACAAAATACCCCCACTTTCTGTCACAGATGAAACCTTCCCATGCAGGTTCCACAGGAAAAGCTGGCAAAAGGAAGGGGGTGAAGAAAGCTCGTGTGCTTAAAGCACAGGACTAAGAGTCAGAAGCTATGTGGGTTCTGTTTTGAGCTGTTTTTGTCTCTCCCACAGATTCTTTGTACTGCCTCGGGTAAGTCACATGGGCCAGAATACACAAAAGGAATTAGGTGCCCAAGGCCCTGCTGTACATGCCTAAGTCGTGGTTTCAGCATCTGTGATGCCCAAACCATTCCACCTAACCCTCAGAAGGAGGAGAAGGTGGTGGTGCCAGTGCCCCCCTTATCACTTTTAGCTCCGTTTTCCACTCTAGGTATGTACTTCAATAGTCATAGAGCCAGAGAGACTCTGTAGTCGGGTGGAGCAGATGGCCATCTGGGTGGTGAGAGATACTAGCTCCAGTCACTCTCATTATTGTTTCCCCACAGTGCAGCAGCTTCAAGTGGATAGACCGAGGGAGCCCCCATCAGAATATCTCAGTCAGTGGTTACAGCACTCTGCTGAGAGACATAGGAGACCTGTGTTCAAATCCTTTCTCCCCCTGTGCCGGATTGGGGAATTGAACCTGGGTCTCTCCACATCGCAGGAGCTCACTATGGGGCTAAATGTTATCAGGTGGGTGCAGCTAATGCCACCTCCAGCCATTTTACACAGAGTGAGGCAGGCACCTAACTCATTCCGGTAAGAAAGTGCAGTTGCCTGACTCCAGAGGAGGAGTCCCCGAAGCTGTGTGAGAGGGGTGGGGCTGAGGGGCCATTTCTCCTCAACATCGCCCATTGGCCAGCTGAGGTGGCTCCCTGCTTTGCGCGCTGGCTTTGGTGGATCGCAGTCTAAGGCGCCTGTCGCCCTCTATTCCTTTGATAGAACCTGAGGTGCCGAACTCGGGCTTTGTGGATCACAGCGATTTTCAAGGGGCCTAAACGTTTCCAGGTGCTCAGCATCGCAATGCCGAACTCCTTTTGTGCATCCAGGTCCTACCCTTTCTGGGGCTCCAGTTCCTCATCTCGAACATGGGGATAAACCTTTCTCTCTCTCTCTCCGGAGCCTGGGAGGATAAATCCATGTCTGCAGCTGCAACAGGCGTTAGACCAGTGCCTGTATGGATGGTGTAAGCTGCAGTGAGGGGATAGCTGCAGGGTCAGCCCTGCAGACATGTAGCGCACCTCTCCCGGCCTGCCACCCCTGCAAACACAAAGGGAAACGGATAATTATGCTCATGTTAGTGAATGAACCCGCAGCCCCCCGGTTCAGGCAGCACCTGTTGCCCGGACAGCGCCCGAGCGCCCGGCAGGGACACAGCCCCCCAAGCAGCCTTCAGACCCCGCCCCCCCCCGCTGCTGGCCCCGCCCCCGCTGGCTCACCTGGCGGCAGATGCCGGGGCCGGTTGCTGAGTCAGACCCCGCGGCAGCGACAGGTGCCCGCTGCCCCAGCCCGGCACCTGGGGCGGCTCCCGCCCCTCTGCGAGCCTCGAGCCCCCGGGAGCGCTTCTGCCTGGGAGGCTAAACTCTGCCCCGCTGGTGAGAGTGTTAATGGCCAGGGCGGGGGGCTGGGGTGTCTCCTGTCTGTGGCTGGAGACAGGCGGGGGTGGGGGGGAGAAAAAAACACTTGGAACAGCAGAGAAATAATCTGCACCCTCAGCCTTTGCAGGTGGGGGAATCTTCTGTCTCCTCGGATCTGTGAGCACTACTGAGCTCAGAGTGGGGTAGGGGGTGACTTGCTGTTGGGAGAGCTAGTGGTGTCAGGAAGCAATTTAAATCCACCGCGGGGATCCTTAGGAGCTCAGCCCAGAAGTTACTGACTCCGCACATCCAAGCTGCATCTCTGGCTGTTAGCTGTGCTTTGTGAGGTTCTGGCTGCTTGTCTCACCTGTACTCTGCAGCATCACATCGCAACACACCCGCACACCCAGGCAGTCTCTCTAATTGCAGAGACTGAGTTGATTTTGACCCGCAGCCTCTGACTTCTCATCACGGCTGCTTTCCTGTGCTGTCCTGGATGAAGGTAGGCAATGTGATCTTTTCTATGTGCCCATCTACCACTAGAGGCCACTCTTTAACAGTCATTTTGTGCACTACCTACCCCACTCTTCTGGGTCCAATCCTGTCACCCTTACTCAGATTGAGTAATACTTCACTCCACAAGCAGCCCCATGTGCTAATTTTTCTACGCCTCTGAAGTGTAAGAAGTAAATGTGATTAAATAGAGGGATCAATCTCTAGCTCATTTCACTTTGCTGTTTCTGATAAAAATTTTAACTGTTACCTTTCCTGACTGATCATTTGCTGCTATCTGTGATATCAATGGAATATACTGAATGTGTTTGATATTGATGTATACTTGTATGACCTGGGCTGAATATTGGTAGTATAAACATCACTAATTAAGCAAACCTAGGGTCCAGAATGGCAGCAAGGTGGATTTTTTGTCAGCTGTTTGCTCAGTGTTGTACATGATGTAAATCGAGAGTCTGTCCCAGCCCCAAAGAGCTTTCATATCTCTCGGGTATTTATTCAGCATTCATCACAGTGGCATCTAACCACTGGGTCAAGGGTCAGAAGCAGGCTGGAACAGAATAGATGGGGAAGGAAGTGAAGGAAGTGACCTGTTCATTGCTATTGAAATGTTACATGGCCAGCCCTGGAGAGGGAAGTTCTTTATTCTCAGCACAAGTACAGCAAGGGTAGCAGCACTGTCAGCTTCCCTGCGCTGCCCCTGGCAACATGTCCTAAATCCTGCCCTGTAGGGACTACCTTCGATGAGATGGGAGCTCCATGTCCATGGCCCATTCAGCCCCTGGTTACTGCTGGGACTACCAGCTGTGGGTTTTGTGTTTTGCAAATTGAAACTTCCCCTAGAACTACACAAGAGTTACTGGAATTAATGTTGCTATTTTAACATCTGCAGGGTAGTTCTATGATGAAGCTCTCGCTAGTCCCTGCTATATTTCAAGTAAAATAAGCCATTAGAAATGCATAGATAAGCTATTTCCCATTTGTAATACACTAAGCATCATGTTTCAATGCTGATAACAAATGAGTTCATACTTCCTGTTGTGCCAGTTCTGAGAAACTGAGTTTGAGAACATTGCATCGCTTTCTGAACCAGACACATGACACTTGCAGAGAAACTTTCAACCATCAGTAACTGGGTCTGTTTGAGCTCATATAGGCGGGGACAGTTTCCTGTTTGTGTGTGTGTATGTCAGCGGGTTGTGGTCTGCAAAGCATCTGTTACCATGGAAGAATGTTTTATTTCAGGCAGTGTGGTTTGTTGTAGTCCTATCCAGAAAATGACAGGTTTGAATGGGGGGAATCTCAGGAAAACTCATTTCCAGGTACTTTGCTTGAGGGCTGGCTATTGTCTTAAGTATTGTGAAACATGAAGGAGAAGCAGAGATTCAAACACTCCCTAGGATTCATTTGTGCAAATCGTAACCTTGTACTCTAACTATGCAAAACTCGTTATGTACATAGCTCATTGCGTGGAGATGACTTAGAGCCACGCTTAGTGGTTCAGGGCCAGTGATAACTCTCACCAACTAAACTTTCTGGTTGGTGGTAGGAGGTTTGTAATTGATGTCAGTCGGTGCCTACTTTAGAGGCCTCTGGGTTTTCCATCTCACTGGGAGAGTAATAACATGGACATTTTGTTCTGATTTTTTTTTTTTTTTTTTAAGTAATTCACATGCTATAGGTGAGCCTGTGAATTGTATCAGCATATGCTGAGCAATGCAAATTTGGAGGGGGGGCTCCCCAGCCCCACCACCTTAAAAATCTGAGTGTCTCACACCAAGCAGGAGGTTTGCCACTGACGTTAAGGGGAGCAGGATTGAAATGATTAGTTACTAAGTACCACAACTCCCATCGCCATCTATGGAAATGCAGCTGCTGATCATCTCTCAGCATCTGCCCCTTCATGGGCATTTATTTGTCACTATCTAATTAATGGCTCTATTATTCCTTGGATTTCTCTTCCAAAGGCCCAATCCTGCAGTCCTTCCTCACAAAAGTTGTCATTTATAGAAGTCACTAGGATGATTCATGTGAGTAAGGGCAGCAGGATTGGGTCCCAGTTCTTGATTTTGTGTCTAATTAGCACCTGAAATGAGTTTGGAAGGTTATACTGTGTACTCTATGAAAGTGCATTCATCATCTTACAAACTTGCCCTGTGATTGTATAATCACAGTCTGGTGGAGATAAGACTGTTGTCCTGATCTGTTCGGCTAACAGAAGTTTTGATTATTGGTGCACATATGTGTAGCGTGGTAAGAGTATGTGTCAGGCCATTTACGGGGAATGCAGCTGCTGATCATCTCTCAGCATCTGCCCCTTCATGGGCATTTATTTGTCACTATCTAATTAATGGCTCTATTATTCCTTGGCTTTTCTTTTCCAAAGGCCCAATCCTGAAGTCATGGGTATTTTTGCTATTGACTTCAATGGGCACATGATCAGACTTATTTCTCTAGTAAGCAAAGCACTTCAGGTGCCAAACTGAGCTGTATTTTTAACAAGTTGAGTAGGCTGCTACATGCTCTCCCATGGTTGTCAAGGGGAGTTACATTTAGCCCCTGTGGACTATGCTGCAAATGTCCCGTCATTTGTGTCTTTGATTAAATTTCCTCAGGGTTAAACTAGATGGCTACATATTTATTTGCTTCCCGCTTTTCCATCGAATAGAGAACTTGCTTTTACAGTGCTGAATCTCTCGCTAGTCCGAGGGCTGAATGTGGTACAAAGAATGGTTGTTTAATGAGACTGATCACTTTTAATTGTGCCACCTTTCATCTATTACATTCTAACCAGGGTTGTGCCAAAGTGTTCAAAATTACCTGGGCAGTCTGACGCTTAAAACAAATGTGCCGCAAAACACCATTGTTTATCAACGCTTATCCCTCTGTGTAATGTCTAAGGGGCACTGTTATGCACATGATCAGTTGTGGGGTTTTTTTTTTTTTTTTAAATAAAAATACTTCTGTTTGGAAATAACTACAAAGTGAAGAGACTAATGGGAAGCTAAGTGGCTTCTGAGAAGGACAAGTGGGAAGCTGGACATGAGATAAGGCTAAATTCAGAATAGAAATAAGGTGTAAATATTTAACTGGTCCACTGGTTATTTACCCTCAATCTACTTATGGATGTGGCAGATTCTCCATCACCTAACATTTTTTCAATATCAAGACTGGACATCTTTCTTAAGCGATGCTGTAGCTCAAATAGAAGTTATGTGCTTGATGCAAATGTTTTGGATGAGGTTCTGTAGCCTGTGTTAGAAGTGACGCTGAATGGTCAGAATGGTCCTTTTTGACTTTAAAACCTAAACTCTCTTTCCCAGAAAGACACAAAGTCAAGGAGATGGATAGAAACTGATTTACTCAAAGCCTTTATTGACGTTTTCCCTTGAGTTAAAGCACTGTTCCTTTTATTGAGTTATTTAAATAATTAGTTAATTTGAAACCTGTATCTCCTAGGAGACGGACATACAGATTCCCCAAAGAGAAGGATGACGCAAGATAGACCCCTGGAGTGCCGTGGGGAGAAGGATGGCTTTGTGATTCAGGCGATGAGTGTTTCTTACCACTCTGCTGTCAGTTCTCCAACAGACTCACCATGTGGACTTGAGTAAGTCTGAATCTTTCTGTGCCTCAGTTTCTAACCTGGATATAAGACCAACGTACCTGCCTTCTGTGGAGGTGCAGGGATAAGTCTATTAATGTTTGTGTTGCGTTTCAATGGGCACCGGCAATGAACCCAACCCCACTGCGGGTTATAAACTGCTTTCCTGGGAATAGTCAGTTTTCCTGAGTAGTATTTGTTGCAGGGCCAGCAAGGGAAAGTGCACCTGAGACTCATCTATAACCATAGAAATCCCCCTCTCTAGGTTGGGTTTGATCTGAATGGACACTCATCTGACAAAGGTCTGTACAGGCACCTTTCTGCCATGCAGTTAACTCAAAACAACCAAACCAGATGTATAAACCATGTAGCCTGGTAGCTCAAATGCTTTCCTAGAGCTCCTTGCCCTGGTTTTGGTCAGCACAGCCACCTTCTCTCTCTCTCTCTCTCCCCTCTTTGAAGCCTGGTGTATCCATTGCTGCCTTCCACTCTAGAGGTGTCGACATGTCATTAGAATTCTTAATGTTCTATATGGTAATGGTGTGTACGTTTAATATAATTTCTAAAGCATGTTAAGGTCCCTCATGAAGAAAGGTGCTACATGTGACAAGAGTTTGTCTTTCTGCTATGAAAAAGAGACTTTCACTCTGAATTCTTTTTACTGGCTAGATGTGTTTCCTGAAATCATCATACCACCTTCCTTTCAAATTAAATCCTGTAATAGGATTTAACTCTACATGCTATTAGTTGAGTGATTTCTTGAAGCCTTTACAATAGCAGAGGAATTCTTCTGTTTGCCTAGAAATTACTACTACACTGAAATTATAGCTAAAATTATATCAGGGATGCATTTATTCTCCATTTCTTTTTGAATTGTACCTGGAAGCCTTGCAAAAATACACACATACAAATATATAGAATTTTCAGATTACCCAAACAATTATTTTTTGAATATCTTATGGTGCTGCAATTTTGTTTCCCTCTAAATATCATTTTTAATGCTCATTGTAGCTAATTCTCCCATGGTTAGTAGGTCAAATAATTGGCCAGTGCTTGATCACAGGGTTTTTCTTTCAACAAGTATTTTGCTTCCTCAACTGATGTGTTTTGGCTTATGTTTTGCAATATAATTAGTAATAGTGGTAACAGTCTGTAGTCTCTACACTGCACTCAGTGTCTGGTGAAAATCTGACCTACAGGTTGTGACGGGTTCGGTCATAGAGACCCCCTTGGGACTGTCACCTGATGTCCTGAAACTACCTCTGAGCCCGTCTTCCATGACAACTTGGGTCTCCAGAACCCTGTCTTGTTGAGCCAGACATGCAAGCCTGCTGCAACACAGACCCAGGGTCTGACCCATGCCACCAAAGCTGCAAACTTAACTGAAAACACCTCAGCAAGTACTCCTGTCTCCAGCACCCAGCTCCCAATGGGATCCAAACCCCAAATAAATCCCTTCTATTCTGTATAAAGCTGATACAGGGTAAACTCATAAACTGTCTGCCCTCTATAACACTGATACAGAGCGATGCACAACTGTTTGCTCCCCCAGGTATTAATCACTTACTCTGGGTTAATTAATAAACAAAAGTGATTTTATTAAGTATAAAAAGTAGGATTTAAGTGGTTTAAAGTAAGAACAGAACAAAGTAAGTTAACAAGCAAAATAAAACAAAACACGCAAGTCTAAGCATAATCCATTAAGAAACTGAATACAGGTGAATCTCACCTGCAGAGATGTTCCAATAAGCTTCTTTCACAGACTAGACTCCTTCCTAGTCTGGGCCCAATCCTTTCCCTGGGTACAGACCTTGTTAGTTCCAGCAGGCATCTTAGGTGAAAAGCAGGGGATTTCACATGACTGGGAGCCCCCTTTGTTCTGTTCCACCCCCTTTTATAGCTTTGGCACAAGGCGGTAATCTTTTGTCTCTCTGGCCACCCACCCCTCCTTCAAAATGGAAAAGCACCAAGTTTAAGATGGATTTCACTTGCAGGTGACATGATCACATGTCACTGTAAGACCTTATTCTCCAGTCTTTCAGGGCTGGCCTGCAGTACCCAGGAAGGTTTGCGAGAAAACAGAGCTATTCACAACCAATTGTCCCAGTTAATGGGAGCCATCAAGATTCCAAGCCACCATTAATGGCCCACACTTTGCATAGTTACAATAGGACTTCAAAGTAATACTTCATATTTCTAGCTTCAGATACAAGAATGATACATTCATACAAATAGGATGAACATACTCAGTAGATTATAAGCTTTGTAATGATATCTTACAAAAGACCTTTTGCATACAGCATATTCCAGTTACATTATATTTACACGCATAAGCATATTTCCATAAAACATATGGAGTGCAACGTCACACAGGTATTGCTGCATTTACTAATGTGTGTGCTAGTTAGAGCACCTCACATCAAATTTTACAACTAGATTTAGTTGAGATGTCCAGCTAATGATACCACAACCAAGAAAGAAGTGTTTAAATAGTGGTTCATTCCTATGGCTGGCCCTAGGTGTTTCGTTTTCTGATCCCCTGCAAATGGATGAGCAAAAAGCAAAGTGAGAGCAAAATTAAAGGGTGCACACAACCCAGATGTTGATTTGCATATGCTGGAAACTGGCACCCAGGGCAACTGGCCTCCTCACCCATCCCTAGGTGTAATTGCACTACAGCTTGGTCCAAAGTTTGACTGGTCTATCTATTTCCATTAGATGGGTGAGGTTTTAGCAGAATAGTTACACTGGTAAAAGCTCTAATATGGATGCAGTTAGAGTGGTATAACTTATTCCCTTGCCCATACGAGATTTACTATACCGCTATAAGCACCTTTGTACTGACATAACTGAGTCCTGTAGTGTGGACTATCTATGCTGATATAGTTAAATTGTAATATAGACAATCGCTGAGAGTCTGATCCTGAATGCCCTCAATGCCTATGGAATTCCAAGTTCCCTAATAAAGCTAACTAGAAATATAAAGAAAAAGTATCAACTATCTGGTGCTCAAAATGACTGATTGGTGAATGTTTTCTGCATGGAATTCTCTTTCATGAACTTGGCTGTGTTATTTTAAGACCCAGGACAGGAATGTGTGAGAGGGGAGGGAGCGGACTGTGTACGTACCTTTGTGGAAAGCTAAAAGCTACTTTGGCACCTCAATGTACGTTTTCTCTTGGATGATGTAGAACATTGGTTTTCAACCAGGGGTATGCAGAAGTCTTCCAGGAGGTACATCAACTCATCTAGATATTTGCCTAATTTTACAACAGGCTACATAAAAAGCATTAGCGAAGTTGGTACAAACTAAAATTTCATACAGACAATGACTTTTTAATATATCTCTGTATACTATACAGTGATATGTAAATAAATAAAATATTTATATTCTAATCGATTTAGTTTACAATTATATGGTAAAAAGGAGGAAGTCAGCAATTTTTCAGTAAGAGTGTGCTGTGACACTTACATTTTTATGTCTGATTTTGTAAGCCAGTAGTTAAGTGAGGTGAAACTTGGGGGTATGTAAGACAAAATCAGACTCCTGAAAGGGGTATAGTAGTCTGGCAAGGTTGAGAGCCACTAATGTAGAAGGTGAGTGTTCAGAGGTGGAAAAGAAATGCCTTGTCATGACCACTAACAGTTCAAACCTTCACTGACAGGAAGTGCTGCGACTGAAAGATTACGAGCAAGATTCAGTGCTACCGCGCACAGGAGGCGTGGCACACAAGGCGCTGACCGGGACGTCGGGGCTTTAAGACCCCTTTATACCTCTCCGATTCCGGGCTCTGCGGGCCTGTGCAGCCTCCTGTGTACGTTAGAGCACTACGCACCCACACAGGTCCCACCTGTTCCTGGAATAGTCACAACCCCACAGAACCCTCAGCAGCTTTCCCACGGCCACTGCCAATGGGTTTCCCTGTAGCCAAGAATTCCAAAGTATGAAGTGCTCTGGCCACTTCTCTTCATGCCTTTGGCAGTACCCTACACCAGGGGCTGCATGAGAGGCAGCTTTCGGGCAGTATATGCCAGCATATGCTTTCCCTGCACTGGGGGAATTCCCCTGGGGACAACACCACTCCCTTTGCAGCCCCTATACGCTGCAGGAGTGGCACAAAGCAATCTGGAATCTGGCCTAATATGTCCAGCCTTACCCGTTATATGTCAAGAGACAGATTCTGATTACGTTTACACTGGTGTAAAGCCGGTGATAACTCCAGTGAAATCTATGGAATAACCCCATTGTTACACTCCTGAAGAGGAGATCACCATCTGAATCTAAGCAAGGAGGGTGAGGTCTATAATTAATAGCAGAATTCAGGGACTCCAAAGCTTTTGTTCATCAGGTCATTATGCTAGTTGGCACCTGATCATGCTGCTAGACATGGTAGAATGGAGATCAGGTATGTAGTTCAAAAAGGGGTTCTGTTTGTGTTGCACTTGCTTTCATTTTTGTCCCCTTAACATGTGCCTGGCCTGATCTGTTTTACTCAGCTTACCTCTGGGGGACCATCTGGGCTGGGCAAAGGAGTTTCCAAGCAGGATAAAACATGTTGTCATAGACTCTTTCATCGGAACAGACCCAGTGCTGCTACCCAAAGGTACAGTTGCCAGTTACATATTTGTCTTGGTGGAGCTCAGTAGATCTGTGTTCACTTGGCCATTTGAAAGGAAATGGAAAAGGAAGGAGGTGAAGAGGAACATAGGAAGGCTGCTTTAGACCACAGAGATGCAAAGGGGAGGTGGTTGTGTCCTAAGGGAACAGAGCCAAGGAGGAATCAAAAGCTATAATCCTTCCCAGTATGAGGCAAAACCCCTCACTTCCCAATAGTGTTCAGTATCTGGCCACCTTCTCATATTCTGTAGTAGGGCTGATGAGCTTGACCCACTAGCCTGCAGGAGCTTTAGGGCATCTTGGTGTCTTGGGATCCCACAGGAGAAGGAGTAGAGGAATATACGTTGTTACACAATGAGGTTGGCTTTAGTATATGTCTAGTAAAAATTAATCCTGTTAACTATTCAACAAATAGTATAATAATATAACAAATAACTATTTGTTATTTGTGAATTTGCCCTTGTAAAATATTTTGGTGGTTTTGCTTAAGAATTAATATAAGAACACCTTTTGTTGCTCTGGTGCAAGAACACTCTTTGGTATATTGGTGCCTTCCTTGAAGCCATATAATTTCATCCCCAGTATATCAAACTTGGAAAAAATTAATAATCAAAACTGACAGTATTGAGTTCATTGCCTAAACGAATAATATCAATGTGTATACATATGTATTGAATTTCAATATGTATAAAAACTAAACGTATGGTAAAAGGGTATACCAGGTAAAGGTGTAACCCTCAGCTAACAAATGTAACCATGTCACCTGTAGCAACCTGAAAAAAAACTATCCTCTCATCAATAACTCCAGGGTGGGAGATGACTACACTTATATCAAAAATGTCATAAAAACCATATGTCATATCAAATTTCTGCATACAGTATACACATATAGCATAATTATGGGTTGAAAAAGCCCCACATTTAATCCAAAATATGTAGTTGCAATATAGTAATATTAAAGTTGGTTTTAAATATAAAACAAGAAGAGTCACTTGCTCTAATCCTTATTGAAAAATGCCACTGCTTTCTACGGAGTGCAGCTCAAACAGGGGGTCTGTAATACTACATCCAAATTAAAACTCTTATTTAACTAAGATGGCAATATGGTACCTCGTTAACTGGGTCTAATCCAGATGAGGATGTATTTGGTCACTTGGCAGCTCCACTCAGTAGGTCACCTGAAAAATAATGTCTACTACTATCACAGCAAAGTACCTCCTCTGGTAGTATTTCTCCCAACGTGAAAAGTTTCACTGATGGCCTGGTGTTTTAACAAGGGAATCAGTATATCAGAGTAATGTTTGAGGTGAACACACCGCAGTGTGGCCAGAAGGAAGTACCAACGAAATCCGTCGTCGTCATCATCATTGGTAACCCACCTGGTTAACTAAGTATATAGAGGGTAACATTTATCGAAAGTGGTGAGTATGGCAATGACCAAATATCAAAAAAAAATTATGGTCAATTGAAGTGTACGGGCACATTAAATTTTGTTACACTCCATAGGCATTTTTACTCATATCTTAATGGGGCAGGTGGTCCTTCCATCAGTCATCTAGTGTATGTAAGGTACAGACTTTAAACATACAGTAAAGCCCTGATTTAGGTGATAGGGTTCATTGGCAATCACCCTATCAAGGGGGGGGACTGTAGCCCAGTGGGCCAGTTTACCTGTATTATATTCATTGCTTTGCTATCCTGCTTTATTATATTTAGTAGTGATGCAAGGAACCTACAGGCTTTTATATGATTTGGCTTTAGTAGACAGTATGAGGCTTGAGGCCGATAAACTTAAGTTTCTCATAAGCTATAGGGAACTAAAAGTGGCATGCCAGAGGGAGAATTTTGTCCAAAATACTGACATCAGCCACCCACAAAACATAGGCGACACCAGCACAGAACATCGCTGACATCAGCATCTGGAAGTTTCTGAACAGAACTTCTGACCGCAAAGGTGCCGTGACAGCAAATTAACGTATATGCTAATAGGGTAACATCATACATATACTAACCTATAAAAATGGATACCTTAAGGGGATTAAATACAAATAAGAACCTCTATTAAATAGGCATTGGTCATGGCAGCGGCAGCGTAACCTACTATAAAAGTAACATCCCAGGGCAGCAAATAGGTTGGAGAGATGTAGGCCTTGGGAGGGGCCAAAATAATGGCCAGCGGGGAAGATGAGGACAATAATGGTAATAAGAAAGATAATGGTTAAGTATAAAAGATAAGGGTGTAAGTATGGACATCCAAATGTACTTTCTGTATTATCTCTATCTGCCTTATTAAGTTTAAGTGTGTGTATAATCTTTGCTAAATTATTAATAAATCATATATTTATATATAGAAAAAGTTCCTATAGTGTGAGTGTTGCACTTGTGCACATCGGGGTTCCCAAATTATATGATGATTTTACAATAATCTTACTGGGCTTAATCTTGGAACAAAAACCTGTTTATCCTTAAATTACAATTATATATACGCAACTTTGGGTCAGGCTACAGATGGCACCCCAGATGGGACTCCGAGGGGCGCACAGGGGGTAACCTCCCTACCCGGGATAGGTAACTCATCTTTGAAGATTCTAAATCAGAATCTAAATGAAAAATCCAGGCAACCTCTCAGTCAGAAGTTGGTGCCTGTCAGAAACACGCACTGTAACTCAGCAGGGAACTTCCCCTTTTTCCACTCAGCTGGTTCTTTGCCTTTAGTCTATTCTGTCCACTTTTCTTAGTAAGGAAGAGAAAGCAGTAACACAGACAAACATCAAAGAAAGGTGCACTGAACTCGAGTTTTTAATCATCGTTAACAAAGCAATAAATATAATACAAATAAGCTGGCCCACTGGGCTACAGCTGGGTGTGCACAAAAGACCTGTGCACACCCACAATCTCACCTCCCAGGCTGGGACTGTATCACCCCCTGAAACGACAATGCAAACTGGATGTTGGTCTCCAGTCCAATAATATTAGGAAGCCGCAGGGCCCGTGCTTACTCCCCTAAAAGTATAGGTATGTAATATAGCTTGCTTATTTTAGGTAGGTTCCGTGTGACTCTGGATTGGAGCCTTTGTTCTCCGTAGCTCAGGAGAAGAAGGAATAGAGAAAAGGTAGTGCTCTTTGGTTATTTTCATTAATTCTATGGCATCTTTGTTTTTAGTGTTCTTATGTGTAATCTCTTGTCATAGGATCAGCTCTAAAACCAATTGCTAATAATGATCCAGGTTTAAAAAACAAAAAAGCCCCACCTTTAATCTCTTTAAATGTGAGGTTGGCATTCATGAAGCTTAATACACAGCTGTATGACCATGGTACAGAGTAGATATGCCATGTGCAAACTGCAGTCTGCTAGGATTTCAAGTGCTGTTTTGTTTTCAACAGCCTCTTTGTGGCCAAATTTTAGAGCCTCTAATCTTTCTTCCTCCACATCTCATTTGCTTTTGACACTAAGACATGCTGTTCTTAAAACAGTGTCCTCCCTTGGTGTTCACTCATGATTTTCCTACCTTTCTCTTTGTGCCTTCACTATTTTTTTTTTTGGGGGGGGGGGGGGGGAGTGGGTCCTTCTCTCGCTTTCACTTTCCACGGGATTCCCACAGCACTCTGACTTTGGCCCATTTCTCTCTGCGCCTCTTAGATAAATGATCTCATCTGTTGACATGGTTGGTGTTGGCTACCATCTTTATCCTGATGACTCTCAGATCTACTTCGCCAACCATAACCTGTCTCCGTCCACCAAATCCTGCATTTCAGCTCTTTTTTCTGACGCTTCCTCGTGGATATTTCGCTAATAGTTTAAACTTAACATGGCCAAAGGGGAGCCCTGGATGCCATGTAATGCCAATAACTGCTTGAACTTGCCATTATCAGCTAGCTAGTTCTTTGTAGGCATCATGGCAGAAGTAGATCATCAAGAGGGGGGAATTGGGGAATGGCCTTGCAGATGAGCTCATTGAGGGTCTTTGGGCATATTAGTGTGGGGAAAGGCACAGATGGGTTTTGAGAGGGCAGAGAGCAATGCAAAACCAGGTCAGAGAAGAAGGAAGGGGTTGAGTTAGGCAGGCCTCTGTAGTCGGTTGGTAGAAGCTTGAACTTGATGCTGTGGAGCTGATGGAAGTGACATCTTCACTCATTTTCACCAGGCTGGGGCAGGGGGTTGAGGTGCGGGAGGGAGTTCAGGCTCTGGGCTGGGGGGGTGGGGACAAGGGGTTCAGAGTGTAGGAGGTGGCTCTGGGCTGAGCCCAGGGGAGGGGCTTGGGGTGCAGGAGAGGGTGTGGGCTCTGGAAGGGAGTTTGCATGTGGGAGGGGGGGAGGGGTCAGGCTCTGGGAGGGAGTTTGGGCGCAGGATGCGGGCTCTGGGCTGGGGCAGGGGTTGGGATGCGGGAGGGGGCGAGGGGGGCAGCACTTACCTTGGGCAGCTCCCAAAAGCGACCGGCACATCACTCTGGCAGCGGCTCCTAGGCATGGGGGTAGCCATGGAGCTCTGTGTGCTGCCCCTGCCTGCAGGCACCATCCCTGCAGCTCCCATGGGCCGCAGTTCCTGGTCAATGGGAGCTGCGGAGTCAGCGCTTGGGGCAGTGGCAGCGTGCAAAGACCCCTGCCTCCACCCCTACCCCCCAGGGGCCGCAGGGACGGTGCCAGCTGCTTCCGGGAGCAGCGCAGAGCGAGGGCAGGCAGGAAGCCTTCCTTAGCCCCGCTGAGCTGCCGGACTGCTAGCGCCCCAAATCTCCCGGTTTGGCTGCAGTAGCCACCGGGAAATAGGGCCTGATTCCAGGAGACTCCCAGTGAAACCGGGAGGGTTGGTAACCCTACAACAAAGAGAAATATTAGAGACAATGAAGTGGGAAAAACATTAAGAAGGGATTCTCTCTACTAACTAGAGGTGCTGCCGCATCCCCTGGCTTGAAGTAGTTTCCATTGTATGCAGAGTTTATAGTTTGGTTCAATGGCTCACAGCCCCCCCATTATAGACATTGTTCCAGCACCTCTGCCACTAGTGATTCAGGTTGACAGTTCTTTCACTGATGGGCTCCAGGGCTTCCTCACTGGCCTCTAGCTCCTGCCCAGTGTGGTGCCCCCAGAGTGGGAGATGATCTATAGGGGCCCATGTGCTAGCTAAGGGGGCTCTTGGGGCTCCTGACCCAGTGTTGCAGCTCCCAGGCATTCCTAGTGCAGCATCGTGTGCTGTAGTGGCATAGTGTAGGACTTGGGATATTTGTGTTGGTTTTTGGCAGGCTGCCAACATTTTTGGAACTGGGAGTGAGACGGGAAATGGGCATTTATTTATTTATTTATTTATTTTTATTATGGTTGATATCTCAGCCAACCCTGAATGGAATTGCCTGGGAGGGGGCACAAAAAAAGGTACCTGTCTAACCTGAGCACTTTCTTCCTGCTGAATTTCAAAGGGCTGCTGCAAACCATGGCGATGTTTGAGAAAATCTAACTTCACAAGACTCTGTTGTAATAGAAAGACATCGCCACCCTCCCACAGGGGTCACTACCAGCTCCCTCTGTGAGTTAGAAATAAAGGGAACAGGCTGTGAAACCGTAAACAGACACCACTTCCCCATGTCTCATAACTATCGGGTTACACCCTGTCTTACTAAATGTGCTTAGCTTTTGTGGTCAGTTAACAGTAATGACCCCACCCTGAGTTCCACAGAAAGCACAAGTCCAGAATAAGATGCTATTTTTAGTTAAAACGTAAAACAGATCTCAGCTCTACTCCTGCAGCTCCACTGTGTGAACAGACCCTGGAGTTGTGTGGAGCCCTCCTGAAATCAACAAAGATTCTGCAAAGGCTCAAGGGTCTGGTAGCACAGGGCCAATGCCTCTTTAGACAAGCACCTAACGCACGTTTGTGTGGTATAAAACGTCCTGTTCTTCCCCATGCTTGCTTCTGAAGCTAGTTTTTCAGTGTGGAGCATCAAAACTACAATCCATACAATCAACTAGCACTTCCTTATAAGAAGTACAGTAAGATCAAAAGTGTACTTCTCCAGAGCAAATTCCCCAGTGGTATAGAGACTATGTAGTGACTATAGTGATATTATTTTCATATTTTAGTCGTTAAAAACTCTTTGGAGATCTTAAAACCAGCTTTTTAAATTCAGGAAATGATTCTCTCTGCCACTGACGGGGTGTTGATTATAAAGGTGCATTTTTCTTGTAAGATTTAAAACGTGTTTGTTTCTCTTTGGGGGGCAACCACAAACTGCACTGAGTTTTGTTTAGCAATATGAACAAATCTTTCCACAGGTGAAGAAACTATAGTTGAAGAAATCTGTGGGATTTACAATGTCTTATTTGGGATGTCCTTTTTTAAAAAATAAATAAATAAAAGGAATACTGAATAAAGATCCTGACTCTGTTTTCATACTTGTTACTAGAAATTGTCTGGTTAACTATTTAAAAGTGAAGTTGAAATCTAGCTCTCGGCCCTGATCCAATCACTGGCTGCTCACAGAACAGAAGGAAGTTTGCCTCTTTGCTGTTGCAGGTAAGCAACTTTACTAGAGTGCATGGATTTCCTAACCACTCAGAAAGGATGTAATCTGGATGAGTATTCCTGTTTGGTTCATGTCCCACAGGATGTCCGAAGAAGAACCCACTGAAAACGAGCTCAGAACCCTATTCTGGCTTCAGCTGCCGCTCTCCTACTCTCCCTACCACCTGTTAGATTATGAAAAGGAATGTTAAGGAGGTTGGCACTGTGAAAACAATGCCATTTTTTCTAAATAGGGAAAATATAGGTGTTATAAACATATAGTTAAGGGTTAATTTCTTTTTTGCCTGTAAAGGGTTAAGAAGCTCATAACCTAGCTGACATCTGAATAAAAGAACCAATAAGGGAACAAAATACTTTTAAAATCTGAGAGGGAGGAAAGCCTTTGTGTGTGTGTGTGTGTGTGTGTGTTTTGCTGGACACAAATCAAGGAAGCAAGCAATCCAACTCCTATAGAGTTAGTGAGTATTTAGCAAGGAAATGCATTAATTTACCTTTATTTTGGCTTGTGTTTTCCCTTGTGTGAGAGGAAAGGTATTCCTGGTTTTCTTTTTGTAACTTTAAAGTTTTGCCCAGAGGGAACCCCTCTGTGTTTTGAATCTGATTTTCCTGTGAAATTATCTTCCATTCTAATCTTACAGAGGTACTCCTTTCATCTTTTTTCTTTAATTAAAATTCTTCTTTTAAGAACCTGATTGATTTTTCATTGTTTAAGCTCCAAGGGTTTGGGTCTGTGTTCACCTGTACCAATTGGTGACGATATTATTCTCAAGCCTCCCCAGGAAAGGGGGTGTAGGGGCTTGGGGAGATATTTGGGGAAGGCAGAGCTCCAAGTGGCTCTCCCTAAATGTTTGTCTAAATCACTTGGTGGTGGCAGCAATTACCTAATCCAAAGCATAAGAGGAAAATTGTGCCTTGGGGAGTTTTTAACCTAAACTGGTAAAAATAAGCTTAAGGGTCTTCATGAGGGTCCCCACGTCTGTACCCTAAAGTTCAAAGTGGGGAGGGAACCCTAACAACAGGCACTCTATTGTGGGCAAGAGGTCAATAAACAGGCTATTATGATATGTATTTCCAAAGCTACCAGATATTTAAAAGGTATCCTTAACTGAAAGGCCATAACAGAAAATGTAAGAAGGGATAGGCAATGAGTGCATAAAGGTTGTGAATCGCATTTCCTCGTGATTAAGATATTATCCCATTGAGGTAGTGAAATAGTCAAAGTTTTAAACTTGACAACTTGCCGTTGCAGATAAGACCTTCACATCCAGGATCCGCAGAGGATGAGATCAGTGGGTGCGAGGGAGGAAGGTGGTTACATGGTTAAAGCATCAGCATAAGAGTCAGAAGTTGTGGGTTCTGTTTTCAGCTCTGCTTTGGGTCTACCACAGATTCGTTGCATTCTTTATTTGTATTAGTAGAGGGCCAAGGAGCCTTAGTCATGGAGCAGGGCCTCCATGTCCTAGGTGCTGTTTAAATGCAGCTTCCAGTCTGGTGTTATGCATGAGCAATCTTAAGAAATGCTGGATTAAACTCCTTGGTGCTTGACTTTGCAACCTAAATAAATTTTTACTGAATACAATTTTCTAGTATTTTTAAACAGCTAACTAATTCTGTTATGTACAACTGCAAACCTCTCCCCTGCCAGGGCCAGCTCTGGCTTTTTGGCCGCCCCAAGCAAAAAAAAAATGGGGCGGCCAGAACGGCAAAGCAAAAAAAAAACAACAAACCTGCGGCGCGGCCGGAGCGCAGGTGCAGGGGGACCGGCTTGGGGGGGGGGGGGGAGGGAGCGGGCGGGAGAGAGAGAGAAGGGGGCGGCCAGGCCTACAGCAGGGGCGCTGCCACGCGGCCCCTCCCGCTGCGCCGCCGCCTGCCGCGAGGGCTCCGCTCCGGTCGGCGGGGAGGGAAGGAAGAGGACTGCCCTGCAGGGCGCTCTGATTCTCCGTGCCGCCGCCCCCTACAGGGCGGCCGGAGCGGAACAAGAACAAACAAACAAAAAGCGGCCGTGCCGCCCTAGGATTGGGCAGAATGCCGCCTCCAACAATCTGCTGCCCCAAGCACCAGCTTGCTCAGCTGGTGCCTGGAGCCGGCCCTGCCCCTGCACACACTACCACAGAGAGCTACCACTTCATCTACAGAACTCACTCTGTTAGCTGGCAGCAGGAGAAGGTTGTTATCCCAGAATAGCTCATCAGACACTGGGTTCGTATGCTGATTTGGGTGGAGCTCAGCCCAACTCTGCCTCTCACAACCATCACCTCCCCCATGGAATGGGGCTGCGCCTGCCTGGGTTGGTTCCCCCAGCTGGGGGATGAGAGGGGGGTGGTCCTGTACTGACTTTGAGAGCGTGATTTGAATCGAGCTCAGCCTGCTTCTTTCCTTCCCTGCCCTGTGGCAGCTCCCAGCCATTCTCAGTGCATGGGCTGAGTCTTAGAAGAGCCCTGTTCGATTATTGTGACAAGTTAAACATTTTCCTGGGCATGTTTCACTGACATTTTTAGCAGTTGATAACTCATCCAAAGTCCCAGGATTCCTCTGCTCACATTCCATCATTCAGCTGTTTGGTGAGTCAGCGCATGGAATCAAACAGCATGAAGGAGGCATAGCTGGACACTGGGGGCCAGGCGCTTGTTAATGCATAGAGGCTAATGCACACGTGTGACCGAATACACCCTGTATTCACACCCTACATTCTATTGTAATAATCTTTGCACAAAGGATGCCTTGTAAGGTATCATTTGAAAACTCATAATTCACTGGTCAATATCATGGTAAAATGTGTGTGGCATTGTATGTAAAGTTATGAATTTCCCCCCTGCATGGCATTGATGGGGCATGTTCAAACTCCACAACAGTTAGGCAAAACAGGTCAAGCAGGTTTTAAAGGGATGTGGGTTTACCTCAAATTTCCATGTAAACCGAGTCCTCAGACAGTGAAAGAGGGAAGGCAGAGGACAAGAGAGGTCTGCATTTCAGCAAACAGGGGTGAGAAAAAACAGCATGGGACTTTTTACCAGGAGATTTTTCTGCCTGGCTCTCACATGGAAGGAATTTGTACTAGAAAGTGCTCTCAAGGGCTTGCATTTCCAAGGTGGAAATGAAATATAAAAGTGAGGGGCAAACACCCCAAGCCACTCCTCTCTCCCTGTCCAGCTCCCTCTTTGTACCTGAGAAGACCAGAAGAAACAGCTGCTGGACGTGAGGGAGGTGTCCTGACTGGAAAAGTTCAGTCTGTAATGCTGATAGGATGGGGTAAGGACTTCACTTTTGAATCAAGTATAGTTTAAGTTAAGTACCAGGAAGCTTTTTATCTTTATTTTTCATGTAACCATTTCTAACTTTCATGCGCCATTTCTTGTACTTCCTTAAAATCTATCTCTTTGTAGTTTAAATAAATCTGTTTTTATTCTTTTATTGAAATGAAGTTAAATTGTCAGGGTAACTCAATTTGAGGTGACAAATTATTGTGTATTGTTCCCTTAAAGTAGGGGTGGGCAAACGTTCTGGCCCGAGGGCCACATCGGGGAATAGAAATTGTACGGCGGGCCATAAATGGTCACAAAATTGGGGTTGGGGTACGAGAAGGGGTGCAGGTTCTTGCTGGGGGTGTGGGCTCTGGGGTAGGGCCGGAGATGAGAGGTTTGGGGTGAAGGAGGGTGCTCCGGGCTGGGATCAAGGGGTTTGGAGAGCAGGAGGGGGATCAGAGCTGGGACAGGGGTTTGGGGTGCAGGGAGAGGCTCAGGGGTTCAGGCTCCAAACAGCCTGGAAGCAGTGGCATGTCTCTTCTCCAGCTCCTACATGGAAGTACAGTCAGGTGGATCTGAAGGCTGCCCATCTGCAGGCACCACCCCTACAGCTCCCATTGGAGCCCTGGAGGGGGCCATCGGAGCATGTAGGAGCCGGAGCGGGGCCATGCCACAGCTTCTGGGAGCCGCGTGGTGTGGCCCCCAACCCAGCACCCTAGCTGGAACGTGGGAGGAGCCCCCTGACCCAGTGCCCTGGCTTGAGTGCCAGAGCAGGGGCGAGCCGTGTGGTGCAGCCCCTGACCCAGCACCCCAGCTGGAGCACGGGAGTGGGGCAAGCTCCAGCGGGAGCCTGGGGGCCTGCTTAAAATGGCTTGCAGGCCGTAGTTTATTCACACCTACCTTAAAAGGACAATAGAACTATCTCTGGACTGCCCAGAAATTTTTTTTGGGGGGGAGGGGGTAAATCTGGGAGTGGGAGTGTCTTAGGTTTACCCTGAAAAAGTAACCAAGGCTGATAAAAGCCAGAGTGTAACCCAAGTGTGGCTGGCAGGTTGTGACTTGCACGAAGGAAGGCTGTTTGTGGATGGCCCAGGTGGGAGCTACTTCCCCAAGGCATTGTAAGGCATCCTAGCGTGCAGGACAGGGGTGACACAGCCCTCACCTCACCATGTCACAACAGGTATTTGGAATCACACACATGGGTGGCTCAGAAGCCAGTCACTGCACTGTGAGGCAAGTGCCGGGTAACTGTGAGAAGCTTCCCTGGAGCAGCTTCGCTCCCCTGAGCACCCTTTCTGGGCTGGGCAAACCAGCTCTGACTGGTGTGACAGAATGGTGGTGGTGACAGACATTTGAGGAAGAATTTCAGGATGATAAAGGCCACTTTCCTAGAGATATGGCTGGAGTTCAGCCCAGAGCAGCAGCACAGAGCAGTGTACAGAAACGGCCTTAGATTGTAAACTTTGTGGGGAAAAAGACCCTGCTCTTCAGCTATGAAGCACTACATGTTTTCAGTGCTATACAACATTTTCTTCAGTCGTAGTGACTCACCGTTTATATTGATTTTACAGAGAATAATTTAAAAAAGGAAAACTAACAAAAACAGAAAGTCAGACATGTGTCCTACTGTATTGAATCAGAAACTAAACATAGCCGTGTGGAATGGACCAGGTCTATGCATTATGGGACTGTTTCCTCTTCCTTCCCCCCCCCCTCTCAACACTGAGCCTTTGTGGGAAATGCATCAATATTCAGATTAAATACCAGCCATACCTGATGGTTGAATTTCGGTCAAAGAGGAAGTTGTTTTTAAATAAAAATTTCTAAATAACACAGTCCCTGTTTAAGAGCCCTGTCTCAGACTCTTGTAACCTAATATAATAACAGTGACGTACACCTTGTTCACAAAAGGAAAAAATGTGAACAGAGTTAGGTTAGTACAAACAATGGGTTTTATATCTTTTGAAAGAAAGCTCTAGCCAGCTGTAGGAAGTCTGCTTTTGGAAGCAGCGCCCGGGAAGGCTGTTGCACTCAGGAATACAGACGGGAAGGGAAACCCATGGACGGCTTTAAATGTTTCAATTTTACACCCTCATGAACAAAAGCAAATGGGGGTTAGATCTGGTGGGTGACCCCAGGAGCAGCTGCCCCTCCGTGTAATGTGCCCACGGCTACACCCCCAAAGACACACGTGCCGCGGGGCGAGCCGGCCCCCTCCATGTATGTGCCTGGGCAGGTCCCCCTGCCTCCTGGGACACAGGCTAGATGCTGATCCCTGGGGCGAACCAATAACTCAGGGCCCACCGCCGCCTCCTCTCCCCTCCCCCCGACACAAACCCCGCCCCTTGCGCCCCACCCCCACTTATCAGGCCCCGCCCCGTACTCTCATGGCCACGCCCCCGATCCCCGCCCCCTTCCCTCGCTGTCCCCGAGCTCCGGCCCCGACGGTGCGGCAGAGCCGGAGCGAGGAGCTGTCGCGCCCCTGAGACTCCGCTGCCGGCCCCGCCATGGTCTCGGCTCCGCGCTGCCGGCCCGGCGCCCGGGGGCTCCTGACGCTGCTGCTGCTGCTGCCCCTGCCCGGGGCTCGCGGTGAGTCGCGGCGGCCCCAGCAGCGGGCGGTGCCCCGGGCTGTGCGGGGCCGGCGGGCGGGGACCTGCTGCTGCCCCGCACTGGCTGCGCGGGGTGCGGAGTAGGGGGTAGCGAGCCCCGCCCGAGGCGGCACCGCCCCACTGGCTGCGGGCGCAGGGGCTCGGCCCGGCTCGTCGGGGCCCCTGGGGAGCGAGCGGCCGCGGGACAGCCCGGGCCGGTGACAGGTGTGAGCGGGCAGGGCAGCGGGCTTGGCCCCACGGCCCGTCGGGGCGGGTGTTTCCGCTGCCAGAGACCCGCCGGGGCGATGTCTTGTCTTGGCCCCGCTTCTGCCCGTGAGAGACAAGCCTGGAGCTACCCAGAGCCCGTCCCCGGCCTGGGAAACCAACTCACCGTCTGCAGCGTGGCTGTGCGGGGCCGGGGTCTGGGATGGGACCCCAGATAACTGTGCGTGGAGACCTTTGCTCACCCGGCCCTTGGCTTTACTCCGGCTGTGCTGGTTCCTCTATTGGTGATTTGGCCTCTCAGCCTGGTTTTAGTGTAATTAACCCCTTCACCGTCTCACTGTGAAGTGGGGAGAATAAGTTGTTGGCTCCACGGGTGATGCCCCCAGCACCTGGATGTGTTGTGAGGAATCAGCACAGAGCTGGTAGCTGAAGTCTTGTGAGCTGATGAGATGGTCCCAAGAGAGGACAGGATCAGCAGGGGAGTGCAGGCTAATGGAAGCCCAGATCAGACATGATTAAGAAAGAGAATTTGATCAGTGAACTCAGACAAGAGGAGGATGAGACTTGTCTGGGAAGAAGCAGTTATAGAACTGGAGAGGATCAAGGATGCTGTTAGAAGGCAGAAACACAAGGCAGTGAACATAAGAATGGCTGCAGTGGGTCTGACCAATCGTCCATCTACCCCAGTATCCTGCCTCTGATAGTAGTCGGTGCCAGATGCTACACGGGGAATGAACAGAACAGGGCAATTATAGAGTGATCCATCCCCTGTGGTCCAGTGCCAGAGTCTGGCAGGCAGAGGTTTAAAAACACCCAGAGCATGTGGTTGTGCCCCTGACCATCTTGGCTAATAGCCATTGATGGACCTGCCCTCCATGAACTTAACTAAGGCCTGGTCTACACTAACCCCCAAATTCGAACTAAGGTACGCAACTTCAGCTACGTGAATAACGTAGCTGAAGTCGACATACCTTAGTTCGAACTTACCGCGGTTCAGACGCGGTCCACACGCGGCAGGCAGGCTCCCCGTCGACTCCGCGGTACTCCTCTCGCCGAGCTGGAGTACCGCAGTCGACGGCGAGCGCTTCTGGGATCGATTTATCGCGTCCAGACCAGACGCGATAAATCGAACCCGGAACTTCGATTGCCAGCTGTCGAACTACCGCGGTAGTGTAGACCTGGCCTAATTCTCTTTTCAACTCAGTTATACTTTTGGCCTTCACAACATCATGTTCACTTCTGGGACGGAGGAAGGGATATGGGGCAATAGTTGAAGGGATTGGTGGGATCAGAGGAGGACTTTTGAGATTGGGGGAGACCAGAGCTTGTTCGCATTTGATTCTAGTGAGCTGGCAATGTGTCAGGGGATCCCCTTTTGTGAATGGCACTCCAGGCATGTTGACAGGGCCAAAGATTATCCATCTGTAAAACTGAACTATAATCCTCACTGTTGTGCGGAGGAATAGATTGTTTACGGTTCAAAGAGTTAATTGATGGTGTGGCTACAAGGGCAGTACACCTCATGCATGTGGACATCTGGCACTGTGCAGTCTCAGAAATATTAAGGAAAATGAAATGAGTAAAATTAGTTGCATTTTTTGTTGGTCTTAGCTATGTTGTTCAGTGGTACTTTCACTTGTGTGTTAGAGACAGAGCTTTGAAATATTTATAGGAGAGAGAAGGAGCAATTCTGGGATTGGGCCTCTTTTCTTTTAGCCTGTTTTGTCAGATACTAAAACTGTAAAAGTCACTCTAGTCATCTTGTGGCATCTGATGTCTTTCCGGGAGTGGCCTGGCTGTTTATATGATTCTCGGAACAGTCAGATGAGTGAACTGACGATCTTTCCTTTCGCAAAATTCCTTTTTCTACAGTGTCTATGCTGAAAACAATCCCAGGCATCCCTGAAAACCCCCCCAAATAAAACTGGTGATTGTAAGGTGGAGAAATATCTATTCTCGCTCTGAGCACAGGATTCATGGTGATCAAAAGAAGCTTTTGTTTAAGGGATGAATCTCTCCAGCTCGAGTTGGCCACTAGTTGGCCCACTTGGAGTGTGGGTGGGAGCTGGAGAGTTGCTTAGGCTGGAGCTAGGCATGCAGTGGGGACTCAGCTACTCTGTGCTGCTAATCCAATCACTCTCTGCACCTCCACCGTTATTGTGCAGCGCGGTTGCTGTCGCTCGGCTAATTCCTGTTTAGAGAACTTGACCTAGCATAGCCGTGAAGATGCCTTTAGTTTAAACCCCTGGCTGTGGGAATCTTGTCTGTTCTTATAGGCTACTGGAAAACCTGAGGAACCCCCACAACGGGACTCACCTGGCCTGTGGCAGGTGCCTGTAGCATCTAAGGCATGTCAGGATCCTTTTCAGCGAAGGCGGCTGTGTGAGATTATTTAAAATAAATCACTCTCCTATTAACATGAGAGTCTGTTCTTATGTTTTTTTGATAGGTCAGTGTGGGACCCTGCCAACGCTCAGTCGTGCCGTCCCCCGTGATACTAATCGCACAGAGGGCTTCCCTATCCGCACAGAAGTGACATACAGGTGCCTTGATGGCTTTGTTAAAATCCCTGGAAAGTCAGACACTGTAGTTTGCCTTTCAAACTCAGAGTGGTCAACCATTGGAGAGTTTTGTAATGGTAAGTATTTTATTTTCTCTGGAACAAATTTGCTCGGGCCACCCTTCGCTGATGGAAATGTCAGACTTTCCCCCACTGAATAGGTCTACTCAAAATTAGCTTTAATAACTAGGTTCAAGTTCCCTGCTGGATCAGTGACAATATACAATTAACCTGCTTATTCAAGAATCTCGTTGCAAAGCTGTCAGGGTTCCTTCCCCACTCTGAACTCTAGGATACAGATGTGGGGACCCGCATGAAAGCTCCCTAAGCTTATTTCTACCAGCTTAGGTTAAAACCTGGTACACTGCCACCACCAAGAGATTTAACAAGAAACAGGGAAAGGACCACTTGGAGTTCTTCATCCCCCAAAATATCCCCCCAAGCCCTTACACCCCTTTTCCTGGGGAGGCTTGAGAATAATATCCCAACCAATTGGTTACAAAGTGAGCAAAGACCCAACCCCCTGGGTCTTTGGGCAATGGAAAAATCATTCAGGTTCTTAAAAGAAGGATTTTATTAAAAAGAAAAGGTAAAAATCATCTCTGTAAAATCAGGATGGAAAATAACTTTATTGGGTAATCAGATTCAAAGAGCCCAGAGGAACCCCCTCTAGCCTTAGTTCAAAGTTACAACAAAACAGAGATGAACCTCCCTCTAGCAAAGGAAAAGTTCACAAGTTGAGAAAACAAAGATAAACTAATATGCCTTGCCTGGGTGTTACTTACAAGTTTGAAATATGAGAGATTTGTTCAGAAAGATTTGGAGAACATGGATTGATGTCCGGTCCCTCTTAGTCCCAAGAGCGAACACCACCAAAACAAAGAGCACAAACAAAAGCCTTCTCCCCTCCCAATCCAAGATTTGAAAGTATCTTGTCCCCTTATTGGTCCTTTGGGTCAGGTGTCAGCCAAGTTACCTGAGTTTCTTAACCCTTTACAGGTAAAAGGATTTTGGTGCCTCTGGCCAGGAGGGATTTTATAGTATTGTATACAGGAGGGTTGTTACCCTGACAATATTCAATTAACCTGCTTATTCAAGAATCTCGTTGCAAAGCAATCTGGGAACATCCATCAGTGAGACGACTTGGGCTTTATTCAGGAATGTGCGGTTTAGATGGATAGGAATGGGAAGTAATTTTCTATTTGAGTTTTGACTGCTCAGAATTAGGTGGGGATGCTTTCATCCTCAGGATGCTCATACAGTTTTGCTACATTGCCAGGCAAATATGAAATAAAGCTGTTTTGAAAATGATTTACTGCAATTTTGTAATATAAGTGGAACTATGCAGAAGCATCCTGGCCAATGGGAGCTGGTAGGGGAGGGCAGTGCCTGCAGGAGAGAGTCGCGTGGAGCCAGTTGCGTGCCTCCGCCTAGGAGCTGGACCTGCTGCTGGCCGCTTCTGGGGTGCATCACAGTTCGCGGTGCCAGGACAGGCAGGAAGCCTGCCTTAGCACCCCCACTGCACCGCTGACAGGGAGCCGCCTCAGGTAAGCCCGTGCCCCAATCCCCTGCCAGGCCTGAGCAGCTGAGGGGAGGATGATTTTGTTCAATCAGTGGCAACTGAGGATGTGAAGAAGGAAAGATTTGCAAGGGAACAAGCTCTGTTTTTGCCATGTGCACTTTAAGCTACTGGCAGGGAATCCAAACGGGAGTTTTGTGAGTTGTCAATATAACGATCACATCCAAAGCTGTGAGAGCAGATAGGATCCCAAAGACGGGTGCACAAGAAAAAGAGGGTGGGCCAAGGAGAGAATCCTGGCAGATTCTCACTGATGGGGTGGGGCTGGGGGAGAGTTGGAGGATCCCCCAAACCAGACCTGAAAGTACGAGATGGAAGAGTCAGGAGGAAAACTGTGAGAGGATGGAGTGACAAAAGCCAGTAGATGATGGGATTAAAAGAAGTAAAAATGCTTGATGGGGTCCAAAGCACTGAGAGGTCAAGGAGAATGGGGTGGGGTAGAGGCCCTGGGAATTGTGTGAGACTTCAATAAAGTGGAGAGGATGGACAGAGACTAGAGAGGGCCACAAGGTTGCAGTTGAAGAAGACAACCGTGCAGTGGTTGTAAACAGAATGTTCAGTTAGAATTGGAGATGAGGTGCAGGTGAAAATCTGTCTTTCTCTTTCTGCATGCTTTAATCTACTAATTCGTTTCTCTCTCTCTTAGCTCCTTCCTTTTCTTTTTTACTCCTTACTTCGTACCACCCGCTATTTGGAGCAGCACCCAGTTAACTTTGTCCAAGTTGCTTGCCTCTCTTCCTTAAAAATAATTTTTTTAAAATCTCCCTTCCCCTACATATTTTGTAAAGTGTCCTGCCATAATGCTCATATGCAGTTTTGTGGCTGTACTGTAATAGCTGCTGCTGCCTCTAAATAGGGTTACCAGAGAGCAACTGTGAAAAAACGACACAGGGTGTGTGTGTGGGGGGGGATAGGCGCCTATATAAGAAAAATTCCCAAAAAACAGGACTGTCCCTTTAAAAATGGGACATCTGGTCACCCTACCTCTAAATCATAAACTTTTGGGGCAGGGTACCTGTTTGGTACCCTTCACTTTTGTTACAGAGCTGTGTTTCTGTTTTTTTTAAATATATATATGTGTGTGTGTGTGTGTGTGTGTTTTATTTATAAACATAAAGCTAGAAGTACAATTTTTATGCCTATCTTTATAGCTAAATCTTTCAGACCATGTTTTTGTTTGTTGTTCGTTTGTTTTTGCTAGGTGCCTGTGGTGCCCCACCAAGGTTAAAATCTGCTGCCTTAAGTGCGGAAGATGCGAAGAAGAATTACTGTCCTCCTGGGACCACTGTGAGTTATGTCTGTCGTCGAGGATATGAGAGCACCGAACTGAGACATGTCATTACTTGTCTTGAGAATTCAACATGGTCAGAAGCCCCTGAGTTCTGTAGAGGTGGGTGTCTTTTTTGTCACTTTTCTCTCTCCATTGAGCGAGTGGCCCTCTGTGAGCAGATAGGAGTGTTTTGTGTTAAACAGCTGGTTCACATTTCAGCACGGCTTGTCAATGTTAGTTTGAAAACCCTTTTTGTCAGGTTTTGATTTTAAATTTGAATTCAGCTTTAAATGTAGAGAGAAAGCAAAGTGAGAACTATTGAACGTTAGACAGCACTTGCTATATATCTCCTCAATATATGGTTCACTCTATATGCATCCAAAGAAGTGGGTTGTAGCCCACGAAAGCTTATGCTCTAATAAATTTGTTAGTCTCTAAGGTGCCACAAGTACTCCTGTTATTTTTGCAGTAACTAAGCTTTTCAGTGTGTTCGTTGTGCTTCCCAGCAAAAATAGGAAATCACAAACAATGCAGTAAAGTTAATATCATACTGTGGTAAATATCCATTTAAAAATAGTGAGCACAGTATCCCTGGAAGCTATATGTGAAGGAGAATAATAGTATTATTTTTGTTTTTCAAATTCACACATTTACAAATTCTAGCCTCAGAGACCACTCATTCAGCATACAGTTCAACCAAACTGAATCACCGTATTAAAAAATAAATGCAATATTTAATAACTATATGTATGGCAAAGTTGTTCAAATACCAAAATACATAACACGACTTAAATGACGAATCGCCTGCATTGTGAAGAATACTATAAGTTTTGGCAAAGCTTCCTGTATTGAGTCTGTGTCTGTTGTATATCTGTGCAAAAACCTACGTTAATACAGGGTGAGAGGAAGGAGCCAACTGAGTGATCGCCCTTAACCGCAGCTCTTTGTATGCATGTGTTATATTCTGTTTGACAGATATAGGTTATATCTTAATACTAATGTGAATTTCTTGTGCAGCATTAGACTCAAGTACTCTGGCATGCCTGATTAGGAAAATACTGGATGTATATAATAGGCCATATATTTTTATGTGCAAAAATCCTTGTCCCCATCAAGGACAGAGATGTTTTCCCAATATACTCATTAGTGCTATTTGTAGCTTTCTCTGTGGTCCCTGAATGCAGCAGGTCTCTTCTGTTTGGCATGTGGACATGGTGAATGGCTGATGGTGTGTGCTGTCTGGTAATAAGTGCCTGGCACCAGAGGAAGCATCACAAATAACTCCCTGTACCAGGTAGGAGGAGTCTCTGCCATTGAAGTTGACAAAGTGATAGAATTCAACACTTAATATGGACAATAAGAATATCCACAGTTAAGTAGGAAAAAACCCCAGAGAGGAGAGTGAACTAACTGCACTGCTAGTCTGCCATTGCCAAAGTCCAGGGATGGCCAAATTTACTGATGCTTCGAGCCGCATACAACAATCAAGAGCCGGAGCAGGAGGCACCTGCTGGGGCTCAGGGCTTCAGCCCCGCTCCTGCTAAAGTCCTGAGACCCGCCACCCTGCTGGGCAGAAGCCTACCAGCCTGGTCCAAGACTGAGGTCCCAAGATTTCCCCCCCCCCTCCAAGTCTGGTAGGGGGGCTCCGTGAGCTGCACTTTCACTGTAAAAGAGCCACATGCGGCTCGCGAGCCACAGTTTGGCCACCCCGGCCATAGTCTCTTCTAAGTCTGTTAGAGTTTGTTGCATCAACATAACATGCTAACACTGATCTTGTTCTGTGCTAGGGAAATCGTGTGGTGTTCCAAAAGGACCTGAGCATGGCAGAGCTGTTGATACAACAAATTACCTGTATGGTGCAAGAGTAAACATAATTTGTGATGAAGGGTGAGTGTTGGGCAACCGGTGCTGATTAATTCACAGATTAATTCACAGAGCTTAGTTTGGTGTAGAACTACTGGTGAACAGTGGAAAATTAATAATAGAAATTCCGATCTAATTTAAAAACATAATCTGAGCAAGTGCTACAGATCTGCTGTCCTGGCTTCAGGGCCCTAGTTAAAAAGTATAACCTTCAAGCTGAATTTGGCCAGGTGTGGCTCATGATGCCTCAGTCCTCCAGCTGAAAGTTTAAGTTGGGAGGAAGCAGGTGCAGCTACGGTATCATGGGGTGCGCTTCAATTTGTTCAAGCTGCTGTTGGAAAAAACATAATATGTGATTGGGTTCTAGTTTGATTGGATAGTGCAGGTACTTTCAGGACATCAGAGTAATTGAACAGGAAAGCACATGGCATGAGCATGGATGTCTTCGTTTTAATTCATATATCATTTTGTTTTTCACTGTATCACCCATTTAGGTGGTATGTGCAGGCAACAAGGGTTAGATTCCCTGTGCTGGGATCAGGATGATTGGGAGGGGCTGGTTATGGAATAAATTGCCTAGGGAAGTTGTGGAATCTCTGTCATTGTAAATTTTTAAGAGCAGGTTAGACAAACATCTGTCAGGGATGGTCTAGATCAGGGGTCTCAAACTCAAATGACCACGAGGGCCGCATGAGGACTAATGCATTGGCCCGCGGGCCGCATCACTGACACCCACCCCTTGCTACCCCCGGCCCCGCCCCCACTCCACCCCTTCCATGAGGCCCCTCCCCTGCCCCACCTCTTCCCTGCCCCCATTCCAACCCCTTCCCCGAAGTCCTCACCCCAACTCTGCCCCCTCTCTGCCCCCAGGCGGTGCAGGAGGGGTGCGGGGTGTGATGGGGGCTCAGGGCAGGGAGTTGAGGTGCAGGAGGTGTGCAGCAGGGGGCTCAGGGCAGGGAATAGGGGTGCGGGGTGCAGCAGGGGGTCAGGGTGCAGGGTGCGGCGGGGGCTCAGGGCAGGGAGTTGGGGTGCAGGAGAGGTGAGAGGTGCAGCAGGGGGTCGGGGTGCAGGGTGTGGCAGGGGGCTCAGGACAGGGAGTTGGGGTGCGGGAGGGTGTGGGATGTGGCAGGGGGCTCTGGACAGGGGGTTAGGGTGCGGGGTGCGGGCTCTGGCCTGGCGCCGCTTACCTAGAGCGACTCCAGGGTGGCAGCACCTCACTGGAGAGAGAGGCCCAGGACTAGGGCAGAAGGGCAGGGGAAGGGCAGCCTGCCCTGGCCCTAGTGAAGTGGGACACTAGGACCTGCCGGAAGCCGGCAGCCGGCAGAGCGGAGCGGATTCAATGTTTGCTGCAGGCTCCTGAGTCACCCTGTGCTGCAGGCTCCAGGCTCCGGGGCAGTGAGGAGGCAGCAAGTGGGTGCTGGGAGACACTCCGGGGGGGTGGCAGGTGCCCCAAACATTGGGGAGCAGCGCACGGGGAGCTTAACAGGCACAGAAAATAACTCGGGGGGCGGGGGTGAGAGGAGTTTGGCAGCGACAGGAAGTAACGGGGGGGCATGGGAAGCTCCATGGCCGCAGGGAAGAGCTCCGCGGGCGAGACCCCTGGTCTAGATAATACTTAGTCCTGCCTGAGTGCAGGGGACTGGACTAGAAAAACTCTTGAGGTTTCTTCCAGTCCTATGATTCTCTGTCTTCAAACCCCACAGAGATTGGGAGACAGAGAGAAGGCCTTTTCCTGTAGCTGAGCCATTAGCCTACTTCTCAGGTGATGTAATAACAACTAGCTGTTATCAGAGATCAAATCCCTTTACAAAGGAGGGCAGTATTGTTTACCCCATTTTACAGAAGGGGAAGTGACTTCCCAAGGTCACCCACAGGCCAGAGACAGAAATGAGAATAGAATCCAAGTTTCCTGAGTGCCAGTCCAGTGGTTTTTCCTCTAGGCAATACTGCATCTGAGTTGCACCCACAAGAATGACCAAGCTATTGTTGTGATACTTCATTGTCCTATGCAGAAGTGTACAGGAGCTGCACACCTTGGAATTGTGTCCACCAACGAAAGCTTTGCATTTAAATGGGCTGATTAGGTTTGGACATTGAGATGTTCAGGTTTTGAAAGAGTGGCAGCAGTGGGACAGCCCTTGCGCACCTGTCTTCTCCCCCTGTTGTTGCTGTCAGCACAAGCGGCCTTTGGGTGTAATGTTCTAAATTGGAAGAAAAGCGGTAGCCACCTGGCCACACATGATGTTCATGTCTGTCCTTGTTGGCCCCTGTCATTTCAGCAGACCGGTGAAAGAACCCGCAGAAACCAGCTTTACTAGGGGCACCTCTCATCTGTTTCTCTAAACCATCTTGTCAAATAAATAAGACCACGGCCAAATATATAAAGAAGTAGTGAAGGCTAAGTGACTGCATTGCCAGTATGCAGAAAGTCCTGTGCAAGAATTAGCTAGAGGTCTAGCTAAGTGGGTCTTGGATGTGGACTGTTGCCAACTCTTTGGTAGAAGAGCAGAGTTAAAATAGGAAGAGGAATGATGGCAATAAGCAGGCTGAGCTACTGACTTCCCGAGTGACAGAGACACCCCTTTTAGTACTTTGCTCCCCATTTCTCTGGGCCAGTAATCCAAGGTGTAGAATGCCAGCAGCACACATCCCGAGCACTGTTCTGCAGATTGGAATGAGGGAGGTGTGACGCAGTCTCCATTCTGCAAAGCCAAACGTCTTTCACATGCGAACACTCTGAGAAGATTAACAGTCTGAAAAATTACTAATTTCCTTAGTGTTTTTTAAATTCTGGAACTTATCTCGGGACTTCTTCTACCTTCTGGAGATGTAAGATATAAGAAGCATTAAAAATGTGGAGAAAAGAGACTTACTTGTTTCCCTTTGCTAAGGTTTAACAAAGATATTGCCCAGAAATTCCCAAGCATCTGGCTAGGCTAGCCTTTAAGGGGAAGGATTTCACCTGCTAACATGGTCTCTGCAATCTTATACCCACCTATTTGCTTGTTCTACATTGGCTTTAACCTCTCAGCATTCCTTGGTCCTAGGAATCATGTTGGTACTTACGGCAGGAATGACCCTACAGGGTCACTTACTGGCAGAAAGAACCCTTTTTCCAAAGTTCTGGACTATTACAGGAGTAATTAGAGTTAGGTAAAAAACTTTTTCTCTTCTCTTTAGGTTCAGATTACTTGGGCGGCCTTTCATCCAATGTTTACTGAAGGGAGATCAAGTTGAATGGAGTCAACTTCCAACTTGTCAAGGTCAGGCTATTTTTGTGGCTTTAAGAAGAACTCATGATTGGAGCTGTTGCAGAGTAACTGTTACAGACCTTTCATATGTGTTTTATATTCACTCAATTTAGATTATGTCGATCATATAGATATTTTTGGGAGCGGGGAGACATGATGAAAGTGTAGGAGTATCCATTGTGTTGCTGGTGCCTTCTGTGGAAGCCACACTTCAAACAAACCAAAAAAAAAGCACAGCCCTCTATCCCTACAGAGCATTCCCCTTGAGCTTGTTATCTGGTGTATAGATTCCAACCCAACTAACGACCTAATCAGACGTGAACCCTGAACACGGGGATGGTGGGGTTCGATTATTTTCTCATTCCTCACCAAATAATCTCTGCTGCTTTTGAAGTCTTTCATCCAACTTCTTTTATTTAGTGTAATTCCTCCCTGTTAACTATTTTCCTCCCTTCCCCTCAAAACCAACCAACACAACCGCACTCAAAACCTCAGGCTATTTCAGAGTAAAATTCAGTATTAAAAGTTCTTCCCAATTTATTTGGTTTAACTTTTTTGTCCTTTTGGACACGCCCTTCCAGAGCTGGTGTTTTATGGAGCAACTCCTTGAGCAATGGACATACTGGGTTGGGTCAAGCCTAAAAGCAGAAAAACCTTCAGAATCTGAAAGGGGTCTTGCTTCAAATGTTAAATGGCAATGTTAAGTACCCTTCCAAATGGCTAAATAGCCTTCTGGGGGGATCTGAGACAACTTTCTTAGTGAAAATTCTCTCTTCAGTTCACCTTCAATGGAAACTTCAGTGTTCATGTTGACCTTCTTTGCTTCAGCAATACCTTGTCTTCCACCTCCTGATATCACCCATGGATCCCATACTGGTCAGAGTGAACAAGAGTTTTCCTTTGGCTCAGCGGTAACTTACAAATGTGACCAGGGCTTCTCTCTTATTGGAGAGGCCTCCATTCATTGTACAAAGAAAGACCATGTCAACGGAGAGTGGAGTGGGCCTGCCCCTGAATGCAAAGTTTAGTAGCGTCTGTTTTTATCCCCTTCTTGTTCTACTATCTCCTCCCAGGAAAAACTATATTTTGATTGCTAAGTAAACCCATAAACCTGAGGAAATTCAGTTAGTGCTTAGTCCCCCTAAATACGTATCATGAAAACTAGTTACTGTGGGAAAACTAAAAAATGACGGACACTTCATAAATCATTCCTGGAAACCATTTTTGCCTCTAATCCATCCTGTATTTTTTGTCTCCCTTCAGTGTTCCAAGGTTGCAGTTAATTCTCATGTCACAAACAGTTGATTTTAACTAAGGTTTTGCTTTTATGCCAGTACCCTACTATTCAGTGCTAAAGAGGAAGGAGAGAGAGAGCCTTACAAGTAGGATTGTTTGGAAACCATATTTTTCAGAACTCTCTGGGAGGGCTCCTTGGCAGTGAAGGCTCAGGCCTCTGTGAGTTCATCTCACAGCCATAAAGTTTCTAGGAGGGGGAAATAAAGGTCATTGTACAATCCTCATTTGGGCGACGGCAGTGCTCACACACACTATTGCATTTAGCTAACAATGCATTTATGTACTTGGTATTCAAGCAGCTGCAACCACTTGGTTTTATTCTTGCCGAGTTACCCAGCCTAACAGCTGGGATGGAGGCTTTTTCAGAGGCATTAGGCAGGTTGGTCACCTCGCTACTTTAATATTAACTCTCCCAAAAGCGGGGAAGTTCAGTTCCAGAATGTCATTGTATGTAGATCTCTTGACCCAAATTCCTGATGGCTTGATACAACGATGATGTTTAACTCGTGCAGTTTACTGGAGGGGGATAGGGGAGGGGCCTGATAGTCTACATACACCACAGCACCCAACTGTATGGGTAACATGTTCCTAAAGGGAAAGATCCAAACTTGTATAACTTTATTTTAAAATACATGTTGGTACCTGCTGTAGTCAAGTATCAGGCTTTGCATGTATGTGTTATATTATGTTTGACAAACATAGGCTATATCTTAATACTGATGTGAATTTCTTGTGCAGTCTTAGACTCAAGTAGTCTGGCATGCCTGATTAGGAAAATACTTGATGTACATAATAGGCCATATATTATTATTATTTTTGCTTCCGCAGGTATTTTTTTGTGTTTTGTTTTTTTTTGCTTGGGGAGGCAAAAACCTAGAGCCGGACCTGGTTACAGAGCTTTCATGTGTATTTTATATTTGCTCAATTTAGATTATGTCAATCATATAGATATTTTTGGGAAGGGGGAGACATGATGAAAGTGTAGGAGGATCCATTGTGTTGCTGGTGCCTCCCTGTTAACTATTCTCCTCCCTTCCCCTCAAAACCAACCAACCAAGCCTGGACTCCACACTCAAAATCTGAGGCTATTTTGGAGTGAAACCCAGTATTAAAACTTCTTCCCAATTTATTTGCTTTAACTCTTTTGTCATTGTGGACACTGCCTGGGGTGGATCTGTCAACCAGGCTATCGCCATCTGGTCTAGAACCAGCTGCAGTTAGAAAGAAAGTTCTAATTTAAGCTTTCAGCTTCTGGAACATTGTAGAAGCGCAACTATTGTCTTTCATGGATGTCTATCAAAGAGTCCCAGCTCCTTATATATAATGTGGGGGAGGGATGTGGTCTGATAAGGCTGTTATCCGGGATTTGTTCAATGGAGCCAAAAATCTTCTAGATGAATGGATGTTGGGAGTGGAGAAAAGTTTGAAAGCAGAAAGGCTTGTAAATCTAAAGAAGGTAATGCCTCACATTTTGTTAAAACAGAGTACGAATTACACTCTCAAAGGGTTAATTCCCCCCCCCTTTTTGGGAGGAATTGTAAACAAATGTTTACTTAATCGTTACAGTTCACCTCTGACTGAAATGTGCATTAATATTCATGATGCCGTTCTCTTTTCCTTCAGCAATTACTTGTTCTCCTCCTCCTAATATTGCCAATGGGATACACAATGGCAGCAACGTGGAAATCTTTGACTGTAACTCATCTGTAACTTACAAATGTGACCATAATTTCTCACTTACTGGAGAGGCCTCCATTCACTGTACAACTAAAGATAACATCAATGGAGTCTGGAATGGGTCTGCCCCTGAATGCAAAGGTGACTGTCTGTTTTTATCTTCCTCTTGTTCTACTTTCTCCAACCAGAAAAAACAATACTTTGATTGCTAGGCAAACTCATAAACATGAGGAAATTGAGCTAGCCATTAATCATCTAAAGATATAAGTTGTGCGATACCTGGTTGCTGTTGGAAACGTAATCCTTAAAAAGTGGCTGTCGCTGCACATACACACAAGGAGGAAAAATTAAGATCTCATGGGTAACCTTAATTCTGTGGTTTCCTAACTGCTGAATGCTTTGCAATTTTAATAACTTGTGTCTGCTGTGGGTTTTATGTAATTTCTGGGCTTTTTAAAAAGAAAAAAGAAGTCTATGTGAAACTCATGTCCCGTCCTCCACCTCCATGTGTCACTGAGGTTTGACTCTTGGGCCTAAGGTACTGCCGGATAGACCTCTGTCAAGTTAAAGAAGTAATTATAATAGGTAGCAGCAGGAGTAAATTGTTATATGGACCAACCACTAGAGGAGGATGCACAACACACTAAAACAATGGATTATATATGCACGAATAACTTCATTGTACACACCGCGTAGCCAAGTATTTAGATATAGCAATTTCTTTCAGTTAGGCTAAGTGGATGAGACTTGGGTCTGCCATATTAGAGATCTGGGTGCTCTTCCTAGCTTGTGTAACTTTCATTCAGGGAGGATGGGTGGCTCAGTGATAACTTGGGTTTCGAAGGGCACAGAATTGTTAACACCAGTCAGTAGAAATAATGAGAGTTGAACTCATCATCTCCTGGTTCCCAACACGGTGCACCTTCTCCTAGGCCAAAGGATATTTTGATGTGAGGGATGGATATGCGTAGTTTTGAGTTGCACATGGAAACACCTTGCAGAGAATGCTTAGTGAGAACAGCAAGTTCTGGGGTTTTAGAAGTCCGTATAGGAAGTTTTGATGAGTAAAACTGAAGGGAAATGACAGATTTTGGCAGTTTGTAACTTATGGTGATAGCAAGAGGCACCAGATTGAGCCTTTCACATCCCTGCTGCAAACCACGGAACTGTTAGAGCTTTTAAAGAGAGAGAGAGAGAGAACTTTTGTAAAGGAAAGTGGTAGGCAGCTCAATGTAGGGGTTGCTATGGGCTTCCCCTAGAATATATGAATGGGATCCCAGCAGCAGTCTACAGGATAGCCCAACTGATAGTACATGGGCTGTAGCAGTGACAACGTGTAAGTGGGATAAGTCTGTCTTCTCTCTAACAATGCAGATTCCTAAACATTAGTTTGGCAAGCTCCTGACTCTGAGTTGCCAGCTGGTGATGGGAGACTGATGTAATGTTCATAACTGCTTTTTCCTCTTCTTTTTGCCTTAGTCATAATTACCCAGGACAAACCGCAACTGTCCCTCCCGAAGGAGCAGAAGTAGCTGGTACTTCCTCATGTAAATTGGAAGAACTTGGATTTGCTAAAAGTCTAGAATTTTGGGTTGAAAATCTGGCCCACTTGGAGTGTGGGTGGGAGCTTGAGAGTTGCTTAGGCTGGAGCTCGTCATGCAGTGGGGACTCAGCTACTCGGTGCTGCTAATCCAATCGCTCTCTGCACCTCCACCGTTATTGTGCAGCGCGGTTGCTCTCGCTCGGCTAATTCCTGCTTAGATAACTTGACCTAGCACGGCAGTGAAGACGCCTTTAGTTTAAACCCCTGGCTGTGGGAAGCTTGTCTGTTCTCATAGGTTACTGGAAAACCTGAGGAACCCCCCACAACGGGGCTCCCCTGGCCACCCTTCGCTGATGGAAATGTCAGACGTTCCCCCACTGAATAGGTCTACTCAAAATTAGATTTAATAACTAGTTCAAGTTCCCTGCTGGATCAGTGACAATATACAATTAACCTGCTTATTCAAGAATCTTGTTGCAAAGCAATCTGGGAACATCCAGTGAGACAACTTGTGCTGGATTCAGGAATGTGCAGTTTAGATCGACAGGAATGGGGAGTAATTTTATATTTGAGTTTTGACTCAGAAATAGGTGGGGATGCCTCCATCCTCGGGATGCTCATACAGTTTTGCTGCATCACCAGGCAAATATGAAATAAAGCTGTTTCAGAAATTACTTACCTGCATAGTACCACTTATATGATAATATTGCATAAAGGTCCCAGTTGGGTATCATAGGCCCAGCCAATGGGAGCTGGGGGGCGGGGGGGAGTGGTGCCTGCAGGAGAGAGCCGTGCGGAGCCGCTTGTGCACCTCCGCCTAGGAGCCAGACCTGCCGCTGGCCGCTTCCGGGGCGCAGCCCGGTCTGCGGTGCCAGGACAGGCAGGAAGCCTGCCTTAGCACCCCTGCTGCACCACTGACAGGGAGCCACCCGAGGTAAGCCTGTGCCTCAACCCCGTGCCCCAATTCCCAGCCCTGAGCCCCCCCAAACTCTGATCCCATTCCTGCACCCTAAACCCGTCATTCCCAGCCCCAGCCCAGAGCCTGCTCCCCCAGCCCAGAGCCCTGACCCCATTCCGCACCCGAACCCCATGCCCCAGCCAAGAGCCCCCTCCCTCACCCTGAACCCCTCATTCCTGGCCCCACCCTGCAGCCCTCACCCCCACACACCAGCCCTCTGCCCCAGCCCTGAGCCCCTCCCACACCCCAAACCTCTCTCATCCCGAGCTCCGTTAGGTCACGGACATCAACAATTTTCTTCACCTGGGTCGCCAGAAAAAAAGTTTGAAAACCACTGCCCTAAAGAACTCAAAATCCAGATTAACAAGAAGATGCAACAAATGGATGAATCAAATGGGTAAAGGTGGTGGGGAGGGAGGGCAGCATGTTTTCATGTAGATTAGCTCTGCGTGCAGTGTGGCTTGCCTCGTTGCTGGCTTGTATAAAATAGCAGGGTTCTATAGGCACTACAGCAGAAATAGGTTTTTTTTAGAGGTTAATCTAGCAGCTATGCATTTTTTCAGGGAGTCTGTCTGACAGGTAAAGAAGAAAGCCTGGAGGTTCTCTAGGAGACCTGGATTAAAAGGCAATGAAGGTTGGGTATGTTGGTAGAGCTCAGCTGGTAGTTGACGTCATGAGATGAGACGTCTGGCAGGTTAGGCAGGGCTGTGATGAGATGTGCTGTGAAAGAGAGGATACGAAGCTTATTTTTGATGTGGTAAAGAAGGGAGTCCCTGTGGAGGGATGCACAGAATAGGGGTTGAGATAAACCTGAAAAAAAGCCAAGTCCATAGAGAAGAATATAAGGGCCTGGATGAGAGCTTTGGCAGTCTGGACTGAGAAAAGCTGGATCTTGTAAATCTAAAGAAGGTAATGCCTCACATTTTGTTAAAACACAGTACGAATTACACTCTCAAAGGGTTAAATTTTTTTCCCCTTTTTGGGAGGAATTGTGAACAAATCTTTACAATTCAACTCTAACTGAAATGTGCATTAATATTTATGATGCCATTCTCTTTTCCGTCAGCGATTACTTGTTCTCCTCCTCCTAATATTGCCAATGGGTTGGAATGTCCTGTTTTATACAATGTACTTACCTTACGTTACCATACGTGCTCAGGGTGATGTATACATGGTAAATAATGTAAAATTTTAATTGAAGGAACATAAATCCACACCGTGTAGAGGTCAAGCATAGGAGTTTATTACACACAGCGCTGGCGGAGTGTCACCTTGCTTATTTGACTGAGACCCTGTCAATCAATTGATTACAATAGAATATATGGATTTTCCATGGGCGGGGGAAAGTGACGGGATAGGCAGTTCCACGCCCCGAGATAGGTCTAGCCGCAAGACAAGATAGCACATTAGTCATTGGGTAACAGGTTACATAATGTCTCCGCCCATGGTCCCAAGTTAGCAAGTTAACATTTAATTAATACTTTGATAAAATGTTATTAGTATAAAATATATATGTTCAATTCTGATTTGGGGTCCATAGAGTAGCTCCTCTGATTGTCCAGCAGATGCATTCCTAGGGGTTAAAACAAAGAAACGGTGAAAGTATATGGCAGTAAAGATTGTCTCCTTTGTGTTCTAAGGCAGGCATTGGTCCCTGGGAAAGGGAGGTGGGAGGATGCCATATTTTATACTGACATGTGCCAACCTTTATTAAACTCAAGGTTGGATCGTGGGAAGAACGTCTCCCTACAGAAGAAACTAACAATCGAAACAGGGCTTCTTTGTTCAATCTGCAACTCTGAATAAGACACAGTTATTTAGTTCTCAGCTCCAACACCTTGCAATTTGCTGGCTAGGCTTATTTTAGCAAAACAAGATTATCTGTTTATCCCAACTTTCTCTTAGCTGATCACTATTTGCTAGGCCTCTGGTCTCTTGACCAAATTCTGGACTTTAGGTCTGGAAATGAGCTGGCACAATCCATATACCAGGTTGTTCTATAAAATGCACATGGATTTTAACTCTTCATTAATGCGGTTAAATTAATCATGTTCATAGTATTGCCTGTTGATAGTATAGGGAGCATCACAAATATTGCAATAAAGTGAAACACTTTGGTGTGGTAAGTGTCTGTCTTTTTTGAAAAATTGTAGTTGCTTTATCCCTGATAACGAAATATAGAATTGATAGATTCTAGGACTGGAAGGGACCTCGAGAGGTCATTGAGTCCAGTCCCCTACCCTCATGGCAGGACCAAATACTGTCTAGACCATCCCTGACCAACATTTATCTAACCTACTCTTAAATATCTCCAGAGATGGAGATTGCACAACCTCCCTAGGCAATTTATTCCAGTGTTTAACCACCCTGACAGTTAGGAACTCTTTTCTAATGTCCAACCTAAACCTCCCTTGCTGCAGTTTAAGCCCATTGCTTCTTGTTCTATCCTTAGAGGCCAAATTGAACAAGTTTTCTCCCTCCTCCTTATGACACCCTTTTAGATACCTGAAAACTGCTATCATGTCCCCTCTCAGTCTTCTCTTTTCTAAACTAAACAAACCCAATTCTTTCAGCCTTCCTTCATAGGTCATGTTCTCAAGACCTTTAATCATTCTTGTTGCTCTTCTCTGGACCCTCTCCAGTTTCTCCTCATCTTTCTTGAAATGCAGTGCCCAGAACTGGACACAATACTCCAGTTGAGGCCTAACCAGCGCAGAGTAGAGCGGAAGAATGATTTCTTGTGTCTTGCTCACAACACACCTGTTAATGCATCCCAAAATCATATTTGCTTTTTTTGCAACAGTATCACACTGTTGACTCATATTTAGCTTGTGGTCCACTATAACCCCTAGATCCCTTTCTGCCGTATTCCTTCCTAGACAGTCTCTTCCCATTCTGTATGTGTGAAACTGATTGTTCCTTCCTAAGTGGAGCACTGTGCATTTGTCTTTGTTAAACTTCATCCTGTTTACCTCAGACCATTTCTCCAGTTTGTCCAGATCATTTTGAATTATGACCCTGTCCTCCAAAGCAGTTGCAATCCCTCCTAGTTTCGTATCATCTGCAAACTTAATAAGCATACTTTCTATGCCAATAGCTAAGTCGTTGATGAAGATATTGAACAGAGCTGGTCCCAAAACCCCTGCGGAACCCCACGTGTTATACCTTTCCAGCAGTGAATTCAGCCATACTGAATTCACTGTACTAAAAGTAAACCCAGTATTGAATAATGTGTGTTACAAACTTGGTCAAAATACTAATTTGTAACAAAACTTAGAGAATACTTCTCTTGGCTTCATTGCTAAGAGTACAATAAGATTTTTTGCATGTTTCCTCATCTCAAGACTATATATACTATATTCCATGCGGAAGTCCCTAGTAAATGCAGTAGTACAGTAACCAGTAAGGATATATACAGTTGGATGCTGATGAACCTTAACTCTGCCTCCTTATGCACATGTGTTAAATTATGATTTAATTTGTCGTATTGAATACTGATGGGAATTTTTGAATAGCCTTAGACCCACCTACTCTGGCCTGCTGGCTTGAGAAAATAGGCCCTGATTCAGCAAAGCGCTTAGTGCGTTCTTAAATCCCAGTGACTTCAGCGGGACTTGTTTTGCTGAATCGATCAGGCCTTAGTAAATAGATCTCTTGACCCAAATTCCTGAAAATACTTGATGTATATAATAGGCCATATATTATTATTTTTTTTGCTTCTACAGGTATTTTTTTGTTTTTTGTTTTTTTTTGCTTGGGGAGGCAAAAAACCTAGAGCCGGACCTGGTTACAGAGCTTTCATGTGTATTTTATATTTGCTCAATTTAGATTATGTCAATCATATAGATATTTTTGGGAAGGGGGAGACATGATGAAAGTGTAGGAGGATCCATTGTGTTGCTGGTGCCTCCCTGTTAACTATTCTCCTCCCTTCCCCTCAAAACCAACCAACCAAG
The DNA here is from genome assembly GCF_028017835.1 of Emys orbicularis. Taxonomy (NCBI): domain Eukaryota; kingdom Metazoa; phylum Chordata; order Testudines; family Emydidae; genus Emys; species Emys orbicularis. The sequence goes on from NC_088686.1 coordinate 145,062,663, forward strand.
CCTGGACTCCACACTCAAAATCTGAGGCTATTTTGGAGTGAAACCCAGTATTAAAACTTCTTCCCAATTTATTTGCTTTAACTCTTTTGTCCTTGTGGACACTGCCTGGGGTGGATCTGTCAACCAGGCTATCACCATCTGGTCTAGAACCAGCTGCAGTTAGAAAGAAAGTTCTAATTTAAGCTTTCAGCTTCTGGAACATTGTAGAAGCGCAACTATTGTCTTTCATGGATGTCAATGAAAGAGTCCCAGCTCCTTGTATATAATGTGGGGGAGGGATGTGGTCTGATAAGACTGTTATCCGGGATTTGTTCAATGGAGCCAAAAATCTTCTAGATGAACGGATGCTGGGAGTGGAGAAAAGTTTGAAAGCAGAAAGGCTTGTAAATCTAAAGAAGGTAATGCCTCACATTTTGTTAAAACAGAGTACGAATTACACTCTCAAAGGGTTAATTCCCCCCCCCCCTTTTGGGGAGGAATTGTAAACCAACATTTACTTAATCGTTACAATTCAACTCTAACTGAAATGTGCATTAATATTTATGATGCCATTCTCTTTTCCGTCAGCGATTACTTGTTCTCCTCCTCCTCCTAATATTGCCAATGGGATGGAATGTCCTGTTTTACACAGTGTACTCTACCTCACATTACCAGACATGCTCAGGGTGAGGGATTCATGGTAAATAATGTAAAATTTTAATGTACAGCAGTTTTGTATCCAGGCCATTCAATGAACTAGCTTCAAGGCTGTAATGAAAACAAGTACATCCAAATTGTCCCCAATAAAATCATTTGTGGCATCAGAAAAACGAGTATTCTGTTACAACAGACGACTGAATATCCTTCATAGTTAACTTTTTCTCTTCCTTGTCTGTCTTTATTGCTAGACATTTGTGATTCTCCTCCAAGATTGAGTTTTGCTGAGCTGCCTGGGGTAGTGAACAATTCCTATCCTGTTGGGACCCAACTGAAATACTCCTGTTGCCCAGGATATGTTTTGGACCCTGGAAAGTCTCCTGTAGTTACATGTCTTGCAAATTCAACATGGTCAGTAGACCCTGAGTTTTGTGTAGGTGAGTGTCTGTTGCTTTTCCATTTCAATTGATATGCAAGCTATCTTGACACAGTTAGGAATCTCTCTTCTATTGGGTAAGTGGTTCACAGTTCAACACTGGTGTCCATAGACACTTTCTAAATACATTTTGGACAGTTCTTTGTTATATTAGTAGTTGACTTTAAAAATTGTAGGTTGCTTTAAGAGCAGCTAAAATACACAATTCCAGTAACTTCAGCCTTCTGTGCTGAATACTCTCAAAGAGGAGGAATAGGTTTACCACATTTCTTCCTGGGTTTTAGGCCACGTGCTAAATATCTTGTTATGTAATAGTAGATTTAAACTTAAGAATAGTGCAGATCTTCTCTACCAGAAACCCCACTGTCCACATAATGTTCCTGTGCCTGGGAGGCATTCAGTGCACACCAGTGAAGTTACTGGAATCTGATAGTCTATTTTAAATGGAAGTATAAAATAAAGGACATCTAAGCTTTAACCCTCTTTAGTTTCCCTAATGATCTTGGTTCTTGCCAGGTCACATCTTTTAACTTTACTAAAGTGGGTGCCACAGAACACTGGACAACTGCAACTTGATGCGGTTAAATTAACCGTGTTCATAGTATTGCCTGTTGATAGTATAGGGAGCATCACAAATACTGCAATAAAGTGAAACACTTTGGTGTGGTAAGTGTCTGTCTTTTTTGAAAAATTGTAGTTGCTCTATCCCTGATAACGAAATATAGAATTCAGCCATACTGAATTCGCTGTACTAAAAGTAAATCCAGTATTGAATAATGTGTTACAAACTTGGTCAAAATACTAATTTATAACAAAACTTAGAGAATACTTCTCTTGGTTTCATTGATAAGAGTAGAATAAGATTTTTGCAAGTTTCCTCATCTCAAGACTATATATGCTCTATTCCATGCAGAAGTCCCTAGTAAATGCAGTACTAAAGTAACTAGTAAGGATATATACAGTTGGATACTGATGAACCTTAAGTCTGCCTTCTTGTGCATATGTTTTAAATTATGATTTAATTTGTCGTATTGAATACTGATGGGACTTTCTTGAATAGCCTTAGACTCACCTACTCTGGCCTGCTGGCTTGAGAAAATACTTTATATATAGGCCCTGATTCAGCAAAGCACTTAGTCCCTTCTTAAGTCTCAGTGACTTCAGCGGGACTTGTATTATCACAAGTCATAAGATCAGGCCTTAGTAAATAGGTCACAATTTTTACGTGCCTTGTCTGCATTGAGAGATTTTTCCCAGTACAGTCATAAAAAGTGCTAACTTTATCTTTGCATGGATACAGTATATCTATATTGAACTCCATATAGATATAGTGGATTTTTGATACAGTTCATTCTTTTTCGGAATAAGTCTACTGCGGGAGAAAGCATCACAAATAACTCTTGAAGGGGCAAAGAAAAGCTCTTCCACTGAGCTTGACTGAGGAACGTGCAGTTTTTAGCTGTCTAAAATCAGGATTCATGTATCAAGAAAACTAATAACAAATGTTTACAAAATGCATAACAAGCCTATGGAACATACTGCCACAAAATGGAGGCAAAGAACATGGTAGGATTCAAAAAAGGATGAGACACTTAGAACCTGGTCCGGCAAACACAAATGTGCTTAACCTCATTGATTGGTATTAATGATATTTCTGTTCTTAATTCCTTATGAATTGCGAAAAATTTGGCCTACACTGCACAAGAGATCAGAACAGATTTGCCCTTGGAATTAATGAATCCCACAATACCTTTAAATTATTATGCCTGTGAGTGAGATCATGTTAACTAGTGTATAGTTTCCTAGGTCATTCTGCTTGCCCTTTTTGAATACTGGCACGAGATCGGCGCTCAAGAAGAATGGAAGAATTTCCTGGTACTCTAAGATTAATTAGAAGTTAATCAGTGGGCTAGAGATCTCCTTGGCCAACTTTTTAGGACGCTTGGGTGCTAGTTATCCCAAGAGTTTGATTTAACAATGTTTATCCCTAGCAGATGTAGTTTAACTTCCTCCTTAATTACTAATAGACATGAAAGTACTTCTTCATACCCTTGTGATGAGACTATGTTGTCGTGCTTCTCTCCAATTACAAAAGGGAAATAGTTACTGAAAACGTCTGCCTTTCCTGCATCATAATTGTTTTATCCTCTCCATTTAGTAACAGGTTTGTACCATTACTAGGCGTGGTATACTCAATGTATCATCCAGACTAAAGAGAATCTGTCACCCCTGCCCTCTAACCTGGGGTGCCCGTTACAATGCTTTGCTGCTTTAACCTTCAGTCTGGACTGTTGACAAATAACCTCCAATGTGCAAGTCACTCCCAGCTATGTCTCAGCCAGCCACATCTTGGCTCTCACCAGCCTTGGTTATACTGCAGGGTGACCCCAACAAACTCCTAGTATTCATTTTGTTTTTTTCCCCTCCAGAAACGTACGTCTCGTATTACCCAGCCCTCTCCCAGACAATACAAATTCACATCAAGTCTCCATTTCTTCAAGAAATAATATGCACACACCTTGTTACCCAAATAGAGTTTCACAGACACTTCAATTTAAACACACTGGATTAGCTCAATCCAGTTTATTAACTGCAAAGAGATTTTAAGTGAAGGCAAGTAATGAGGCATAAGTCCGAAATGGGTACAAGACAAGTCAAGATAAAACATAACTGGTGCCCAGGTTAACGAACTATGTTAAATTCAAAATCAATCTTTTTCTTACCACATACTCTCAGCAGTCTTACTGACCAAACTTCTTAGGCGAGGACCCCTTAGTGGCTGCTTCCTTTGTCTCATCTAGTGCAGTGGATGGAGTGAGAGGGAGGAAGTGCCTGGTAGTGTTTCTCCCTCCTTTTTTATAGTGTCAGCCCTGCCCCTTGGAAAACATTCCTAGCTGCCAAAACGTCTGTAGGGAAAGATCTTCCCTGCTGCTGTTCCTTGCTTTTTTTGGAGGTTTTTTTTTCTTCCTGCTTCATGACTGCTTTACTGCTTATATGCAAATTAAGCAGAGCACGCATTCCTTTGAGACAGACCTGTTTACGTACTTGTGCTGTGGTTTGCAACATGAGTTAACATTATACAGGGCAATCTTATAACGGTGTTGTCATGCATTTTATCAGGACAGTATTGACCAGTAAACTATAAATGGTCAGATACCTCACAAGGCATACTCGGTACAAACAGTATTATAGCAGTCTCTAGGGTACGTTCTCTTACAGGAGGATTTCTTTTGTTCCTAAAGAACTTCAAAACCTTCTCCTTATTGTCTGTAACCATGCCAGTTGTGACTCTTTCACTGATGTCTTTAGTTCCCCATATCGATTTTTACCCTTCATAATTTATGCCGTCTATCCTTTTTCCCATATATTATGTTGCTTTTTATTTGTAATTGCTGCCAGTTGCGGTCAATGGATCTACCCACACGAATATGTTTATGTATATGAGTTTTCAGGATCTGGGCCTTAACACGTACAATAGGAATATTTGCACTTATACTAAATCTGCAAGGGGAACTTAATTCTCTTGATTCAGGATATAAGGCAACCACTGTCTGTGTGGGATTAGGAAGCATCACCCCGCTTCCACGTCTCCCCACTTCCCCTGGGCATGTTACAAAATTATCCATAACGTGGGTTGTAAGATTTCCTCTGTAGCCTTTGGTGCTGACCGCTGTCGTACAGGACAGATCTTGAACTCCCAGACCATTGGCTTTGATCTGCCATGGTATTTGCTATGTTAGAGGGTGCAAGTTAGCCTATCCCCTTTTTCCCCATTAAGGTAATATGAGGTAACGCTAATATTAGTCTTCTTCTCTTCTAGGAAGACCATGTAAACCACTAGAACTAGAAAATGGCAGGGTTGATTTCACCGATCTCCGGTTTGGTACAACTGCAAACTTCTCCTGTAATGAAGGGTGAGTGGCAAGTTGCTTCTTTTGACTAATTAACAGAAGCTAGACTGGTGTAAAAGTGCTGGTGAAGTCTGGCAAAATGAGAGTAGAAAGCCTGCTTAACTTCAAGAACATAAGTGAGTGGTGTGCTATAAATCTGTAGCCATGGGCTGGGCCCTTGTTAAGAATTACACCTGCGATTTTTTCAAAGGAGTTGAAGGAAGATTGACAACCGTAGCTGGGTGGCTTTCAGTGGGAGATGAGCACCTAACTCGCTCAGGTGCTTTTGAAGATCCCAGCCTAGAGGCCTCAGGAGATCATCCAGTAGGGGTTGGGTCATGTGATCTGTAAATTAACTAGTTTTCTGGGTATTTGAAGAGTTCTGCAGCAGAGGTGGTAGGGCCTCCTGTCACCTACTGGAGATAGGAGTGCAAAAATCTCTAATTTAGAAGAGGGGTAATTTGGTTTGTAACTCTTCATTGCCTTTAACTACACAGGGCTCGGTCTTCACAACACAGCGGCGCAGCTGTACTGTTGTATATAAAGATGCTCCTATACTGATGGGAGGGCCTCTCCTGTCAGCATAGTTAATCCATCTCTCCAAGAGGCAATAGCTATGTTGGCGGGAGTTCTCCTCTCGAAATAGCGCTGTCTACGTGGCGGGGTTAAGCCAGTATAACTGTCACTCAGGGGTATGGATTTTTCACACCCCGAGCAACGTAGTTGTACCGATATAGCTGAGTAGTGTAGACCTGGCCTCAGTGTTCCTTGGTCCTATGGTGTTAGATGTGTCCCTTTTTTCAATGGTTTGTCTCCACCTACTGGCAGAAAGAAACCACGTTCCATCTTTTTGGACGGTTAACTAGATCTTTGCTTACATGAGTAACAAACTTGAACCATTTTTCTTTCTTTAGGTACAGATTAAATGGAATGACTTCTGCCCAATGTGTGGTTGTGGGAAATGGAGTTGATTGGGATAAGGAGCTTCCACATTGCCAAGGTAAACTAATCTAATGGGTTTAAGAACGGTTCACGTCTGGAGATGATGCAGCATAGCTGGTTCTTCAGAGGAGTCTTTGTTCTTACTTTGGCGTTTAATCCAAATGACAGTTGAGTTGAGGGGAGGAATGAAATTGTACTGTGGTTCTCCATGGTGTTTGGATGACTCCTACAGAATCAATTTTTTTTAAAGTACCTTTTAGTTTGTTCACCTGGCACTCATGAATATGCACAATCCAACAGTCCTCACGGCTCATCTTCTCTTTCGTATCTGTGTAATCCTGCCGTCCACTAAGTAAAAAGGCATGATAATGACTTCAAGATGTTTTGACCCTTCCCAAATCTGACTATTCACTTAAAATCTGAAGCTCTTTTGTAGTGGATCACAATTAATTTGCCTCTACCTTAATTCGATCTCTGGGATGCTTTCTGGGCTTGGTCTGTCAATCATGCTGCTGATGTCCAGGCTAGAATCAGCTGCTGCTACAAGCAATGTCCTAGCTTAGTTTTCTGCTGGTGGAACAACACTACCTCTAGAAAACTAAAGAATGACGGACACTTAATAAATCATTCCTGGAAACCATTTTTGCCTCTAATCCATCCTGTATTTTTTGTCTCCCTTCAGCGTTCCAAGGTTGCAGTTAATTCTCATGTCACAAACAGTTGATTTTAACTAAGGTTTTGCTTTTATGCCAGTACCCTACTACTCGGTACTAAAGGGGAAGGAGAGAGAGAGCCCTACAAGCAGGATTGTTTGGAAACCATATTTTTCAGAACTCTCTGGGAGGGCTCCTTGGCCGTGAAGGCTCAGGCTTCTGTGAGTTCATCTCACAGCCATAAAGTTCTTAGGAGGGGGAAATAAAGGTCATTGTACAATCCTCATTTGGGCGACGGCAGTGCTCATGCACACTATTGCATTTAGCTAACAATGCATTTATGTACTTGGTACTCAATCAGCTGCAACCACTTGGTTTTATTCTTGCTGAGTTACCCAGCCTAACAGCTGGGATGGAGGCTTTTTCAGAGGCATTAGGCAGGTTGGTCACCTCGCTACTTTAATATTAACTCTCCCAAAAGCAGGGAAGTTCCGTTCCAGGATGTCATTGTATGTAGATCTCTTGACCCAAATTCCTGATGGCGTCATACAATGATGATGTTTAACTCGTGCAGTTTACTGGAGGGGGTTGGGGGAGGGGCATACATACAGCACAGCACCCAACCGTATGGGTAACATCTTCTTAAAGGGAAAGATCCAAACTTGTATAACTTTATTTTAAAATACTTGTTGGTACCTGCTGTAGTCAAGTATCAGGCTTTGCATGTATGTATTCTATTCTGTTTGACAAACATAGGCTGTATCTTAATACTGATGTGAATTTCTTGTGCAGCCTAAGACTCAAGTAGTCTGGCATGCCTGATTAGGAAAATACTTGATGTATATAATAGGCCATATATTATTATTTTTTTTGCTTCCGCAGGTATTTTTTTATTTTATTTTATTTTTTTGCTTGGGGATGCAAAAAACCTAGAGCCGGCCCCGGTTACAGAACTTTCATGTGTATTTTATATTCACTCGATTTAGATTATGTCGATCATATAGACATTTCTGGGAGCGGGGAGGCATGATGAAAGTGTAGGAGGATCCATTGTATTGCTGCTGCCTTCTGTAGAAGCCACGTTTCAAACAAACAAATAACCCCACAGCCATCTCTATCCTTACGGAGCATTCCCTTTGAGCTTGCTGTCTGGTGTATAGATTCCAATCCAACTAATGACCTAAACACAATTGAACCTTGAACACGGGGATGGTGGGGTTCGATTAGTTTCTCATTCCTCACCAAATAATCTCTGCTGCCTTTGAAGTATTTCATCCAACTTTTTTTTATTTAGTGTAATTCCTCCCTGTTAACTATTCCCTTCCCTTTCCCTCAAAACCAACCAACCAAGCCTGGACTCCACACTCAAAATCTGAGGCTAGTTTGCAGTGAAACCCAGTATTAAAACTTCTTCCCAATTTATTTGCTTTAACTTTTTTGTCCTTGTGGACACTGCCTGGGGTGGATCTGTCTACCAGGCTAGAACCAGCTGCAGTTAGAAGGAAAGTTCTAATTTAAGCTTTCAGCTTCTGGAACATTGTAGAAGCACAACTATTGTCTTTCAAGGATGTCAATCAGAGTCCCAGCTCCTTATATATAATGTGGGGGAGGGATGTGTTCTGATAAGGCTGTTATCCGGGATTTGTTCAATGAAGCCAAAAATCTTCTAGATGAACGGATATTGGGAGTGGAGAAAAGTTTGAAAGCAGAAAATCTTGTAAATCTAAGGAAGGTAATGCCTCACAATTTGTTAAAACAGAGTATGAATTACACTCTCAAAGGGTTAAATTTCCCCCCCTTTTTGGGAGGAATTGTAAACAAATGTTTACGTAATCTTAACAATTCACCTCTGACTGAAATGTGCATTAATATTCATGATGCCGTTCTCTTTTCCTTCAACAATTACTTGTTATCCTCCTCCTAATATTGCCAATGGGATGCACAATGGCAGCAACGTGGAAATCTTTGACTATAACTCATCGGTAACTTACAAATGTGACCATAATTTCTCACTTAGTGGAGAGGCCTCCATTCACTGTACAACTAAAGATAACATGAATAGAGTCTGGAATGGGTCTGCCCCTGAATGCGAAGGTGACTGTCTGTTTTTATCTTCCTCTTGTTCTACTTTCTCCCATCAGAAAAAACAATACTTTGATTGCTAGGTAAACCCATAAACATGAGTAAATTGAGCTAACCATTAATCATCTTAAGATATAACTTGTGGGAAACCTGATTGCTGTTGGAAACGTAATCCTTAAAGTGGCTGTCGCTGCACATACACACAAGGAGGAAAAATTAAGATCTCATGGGTAACCTTAATTCTGTGGTTTCCTAACTACTGAATGCTTTGCAATTTTAATAACTTGTGTCTGCTGTGGGTTTTATGTAATTACTGGGCTTTTTAAAAAGAAAAAAAGAAGTCTATGTGAAACTAATGTCCCGTCCTCCACCTCCATGTGTCATTGAGGTTTGACTCTTGGGCCTAAGGTACTTCAGGATAGACCTCTATCAAGTTAAAGAAGTAATTATAATAGGTGGCAGCAGGAGTAAATTGTTATATGGACCAACCACAAGAGGAGGATGCACAACACACTAAAACAATGGATTATATATGCACGAATAACATCATTGTACACACCGCTTAGCCAAGTATTTAGATTTGGCAAATTCTTTCGGTTAGGCCAAGTGGATGAGACTTGGGTCTGCCATATTAGAGATCTGGGTGCTCTTCCTAGCTTGTGTAACTTTCATTCAGGGAGGATGGGTGGCTCAGTGATAACTTGGGTTTCAAAGGGCACAGGATTGTTATCACCAGTCAGTAGAAATAATGAGAGTTGAACTCATCATCTCCTGGTTTCCAACACGGTGCACCTTCTCCTAGGCCGAAGGATATTTTGATGTGAGGGATGGATATGCGTAGTTTTGAGTTGCACATGGCAACACCTTGCAGCAAATGCTCAGTGAGAACAGCATGTTCAGGGGTTTAGAAGTCCCTCTAGGAAGTTTTGATGAGTAAAACTGAAGGGAAAGTACAGATTTTGGCAGTTTGTAACTCATGGTGGCAGCAAGAGGCACCACATTGAGCCTTTCACATCCCTGCTGCAAAAAATGGAACTGTTAAAACTCTTAAAGAGAGAGAGAGAGAGAGAGAGAACTTTTGTAAAGGGAAGTGGTAGGCAGCTCAATGTAGGGGTTGCTATGGGCTTCCCCTAGAATACAGGAATGGGATCCCAGCAGCAGTCTGCAGGGTAGCCCAGCTGATAGTACAGGGGCTCTCGCTGTGACAACGTGTAAGTGGGATAAGTCTGTCTTCTCTCTAAAGATGCAGATTCCTAAACGTTAGTTTGGCAAGCTCCTGACTCTGAGTGGCCAGCTGGTGATGGGAGACTGATGTAATGTTCATAACTGCTTTTTCCTCTTCTTTTTGCCTTAGTCATAATTACCCAGGACAAACTGCAACTGTCCCTCCCGAAGGAGCAGAAGGAGCTGGTGCTTCCTCATGTAAATTGGAAGAACTTGGATTTGCTAAAAGTCTAGAATTTTGGGTTGAAAATCTGGCCCACTTGGAGTGTGGGTGGGAGCTGGAGAGTTGCTTAGGCTGGAGCTCGTCATGCAGTGGGGACTCAGCTACTCGGTGCTGCTAATCCAATCGCTCTCTGCACCGCCACCGTTATTGTGCAGCGCGGTTGCTGTCGCTCGGCTAATTCCTGTTTAGAGAACTTGACCTAGCAGAGCAGTGAAGACGCCTTTAGTTTAAACCCCTGGCTGTGGGAAGCTTGTCTGTTCTCATAGGCTACTGGAAAACCTGAGGAACCCCCCACAACGGGGCTCCCCTGGCCTGTGGCAGGTCCCTGTAGCATCTAAGGCATGTTAGGATCCTTTACAATGAAGGCAGCTGTGTGAAATTATTTAAAATAAATCTCTCTCCTATTAAAATGAGTCTGTTCTTATGTTTTTCTGATAGATCAGTGTCGGACCAATCGAAGGCTCCGTCGTCCCGTCCCCCGTGATACTAATGGCAGAGAAGTGACATACAGGTGCAGTGATGGCTCTGTTAAAAACCCTGGTAAGTCAGACACACTCCAAGTGGTCAACCAGTGGAGAGTTTTGTAATGGTAAGTATTTTATTTTCTCTGGAACAAATCTGCTGGGGCCACCTTTCGCTGATGGAAATGTCAGACTTTCCCCCACTGAATAGGTCTACTCAAAATTAGCTTTAATAACTAGGTTCAAGTTCCCTGCTGGATCAGTGACAATCTACACTTAACCTGCTTATTCAAGAATCTTGTTGCAAAGCAATCTGGGAACATCCATCAGAGAGACGACTTGTGCCGGATTCAGGAATGTGCAGTTTAGATGGACAAGAATGGGAAGTAATTTTATATTTGAGTTTCGACTCAGAAATAGGTGGGGATGCCTCCATCCTCGGGGTGCTCATACAGTTTTCCTGCATCACCTGGCAAATATGAAATAAAGCTGTTTCAGAAATGATTTACCTGCATAGTACCACTCATATTACAATATTGCATAAAGGTCCCGGCCAATGGGAGCTGGGAGGGTGGTGCCTGCAGGAGAGACCCGTGCGGAGCTGCTTGCGCACCTCCACCTAGGAGCCGGACCTGCTGCTGCCCACTTCCGGGGCGCAGCACGGTCCGCGGTGCCAGAACAGGCATGAACCACTGACAGGGAGCCACCCGAGGTAAGCCTGTGCCTCAACCCCGAGCCCCAATTCACTGCCCCAGCCCTGAGCCCCCCCAAACCCTGATCCCATTCCTGTACCCTAAACCCCTCATCCCCAGCCCAGAGCCTGCTCCCCCAGCCCAGAGCCCTGACCCCCTTCCGCACCCGAACCCCATGCCCCAGCCCAGAGCCCGCTCCCTCACCCTGAACCCCTCATTCCTCGCCCCACCCTGCAGCCCTCACCCCCACACACCAGCCCTCTGCCCCAGCCCTGAGCCCCTGCCACACCCCAAACCTCTCATCCCAAGCTCCGTTAGGTCACAGACATCAACCATTTTCCTCAACTGGGTCGCCAGAAAAAAAGTTTGAAAACCACTGCCCTAAAGAACTCAAAATCCAGATTAACAAGAAGATGCAACAAATGGATGAATCAAATGGGCAAAGATGGTGGGTAGGAGGGCAGCATGTTTTCATGTAGATTAGCTGTGCGTGCAGTGCGGCTTGCCTCGTTTCTGGGTTGTATAAAATAGCAGGGCTCTATAGGCACTACAGCAGAAATAGGTTTTTTTTAGAGGTTAAGGTAGCAGCTATGAATTTTTTCAGGGAGCCTGTCTGACAGGTAAAGAAGAAAGCCTGGAGGTTCTCTAGGAGACCTGGATTAAGAGGCGATGAAGGTTGGGTATGTTGGTAGAGCTCAGCTGGTAGTTGACATCATGAGATGAGACATCTGGTAGGGAAGCCGGGGCTGTGATGAGATGTACTTTGAAAGAGAGGATATGCAGCTTATTTTTGATGTGGTAAAGAAGGGCGTCCCGGTGGAGGGATGAACAGAATTTTTCAGAAAACCTGAAAAAATCCAAGTCCATAGAGAAGAATATAAGGGCCTGGATGAGAGCTTTGGCAGTCTGCACTGAGAAAAGCTGGATCTTGAAAAACTTAAGAAGGGAAAATGACAAGCTTTGGCTATAGCCCAGACATGAGGGTCCATAGAAAGGGCTGAGTCAAAAATAATGCCCAGATTACAGGCATGAGCAGCTGAGAGGAGGAGGATTTTGTTCAGTCAGTGGTGACTGAGGATGTGGAGAAGGAAAGATTTGCGAGGGAACACAAGCTCCGTTTTTGCCATGTGCAGTTTAAGCTACTGACAGGGAATCCAAATGGGAGTTGTGTGAGTTGTCAATATAACGATCACATCCAAAGCTGTCAGAGCAGATAGGATCCCAAAGACAGGGTGCACAAGGAAAAGCGGGTGGGCCGAGGAGAGAATCCTGGCAGATTCTCACTGATGGGACCGGGGGGAGCTGGAAGGGACCCTGAAAGGTCATCAAGTCCAGCCCCCTGCCTTTACTAGCAGGACCAATTTTGCCTCAGATCCCTAAGTGGCCCCCTCGAGGATTGAGGCTCAAACCACTGAGCTATCTTCCCCTGCCCCCAGGTTCCACAGTTAGGTTGCTGTTGGAAATGTAATCCTTAAAAAATGGCTCTCGCTTCACGTACGCGCAAGGAGGAAAAAATAAGATCTTATGGGTGAATAGGTTCAGATCTAAGGGCAAATAGGTTCAGTAATTCCAGGAGCCATTGAAAAGCCACTTCAGAGCACTCTTTGCCCTCATTGTTACTATTGTAATCTTTCATACAATTTCCCTAAAAATCTTAGTCTGAGCACTGATTTTACATGAGTCTGATTTCTAAATGCAAAACTCATTGACATGAATGATTGCAGTTCTGTTCAATCTGTGGCAAGGAATTACCCCTTTAATGTTTAACCAGCAGCTATGGAAGACACTAAATGGCCTTACTCTAGTAAGGACAGTAAAAGTCTGTCTCTTGAAACAGTCTATTTGGATCATTTGAAATACTGCTAACAAGGCCTTTTACATATGTCTACTGTGCAATTCAAAACCTGTGACTGGCCCGTGTCAGCTGACTTGGGCTTCCGGGCCTCGGGCTAAGGGACTGTTTAATTGTGGTGTAGACGTTTAGGCTCAGGCTCAAGCCGGGGTTGTAGGACCCTGCGAGGTGGGAGGTTTGCAGGCCTGAGCCCAAATATCTGCATCACTGTTAAACAGCCCCTTAGCCCGAGAAAGCAGGCATGGGCCAGCTGCAGGTGTAGAATTGCAATGTAGACATACCCTAACACTAACCTATGACGACATGCTAGGGTGGATATTATGATACCCAATCTAGACAGCCCACATGTAATGATTCTGTGCTTACTCAGTGTTTTGGCAAACACATGGCTGGCCAGTGCAGGCTTGGAAAATGAGAGCCTAGAAGCATGTGTAAGAGAATAGTTAACATCCCTTGGTTTATATTGTAGAAAGCCTTTAAACTGAGGGCACGTCTTCACTGCCCGCCGGATCGGCGGGTAGCAATCGGTCTATCGGGGATCGACTTATCGCGTCTAGTGAAGACGCGATAAAATCGATCCCTGATGGCTCTGCCGTCGACTCTGGAAATCCACCGCGGCAAGAGGCGGTAGCGGAGTCGACGGCGGCGCGGCCGCGGTCGACTTGCCGCCGTCCTCACAGCCAGGTAAGTCGACCTAAAATACGCCACTTCAGCTACGCTATTCACGTAGCTGAAGTGGCGTATCTTAGGTCGACCCCCCGCTGTAGTGTAGACCTAGCCTGAGATTGGTTCATCCATTTTTGCAACCGTTTTCCTGCCTGCATTACAAGATATGTATGTATGCAATCCCTTGCAAAGCTGCTTTTCTTCTTTGTGAGGTTCTCGAGGGCTCAGATCATGGTTTCCAGTAGCTAATGATTATTTATTTTATAATGTAGAGTTTTATGAGACTCCATTGATTTTTCACTCATCTCTGGTATATACTAAGTGTGGCTTCATATGCATGGATTGTGGATGAGTTCCTGTAAGTTATTGACATGAATATGGATTCATATTTTAGCTCAGTTTTTTGTTCTCTTTAGGGCCTGGCATTGATACACACTTTGGCATTCCCGGCATCGCCATTGTCATTGTGGGCATCGCCATTGTCATTGCCGGCATCGCCATCGGTAAGTAACTTAATAGTGAAAAAATAATTTGATACACTAAAGCTATGACTGTGTTTTGAGGTTCACAATTCAAGCTATTTGAGTATTGCACTTCCTCTGTCTCATTTCCCGCCCCCTGCTTAACTCCTAAAGGTCCTTAGATTTAGGATTCTTGAATTTCTCTGCCACTGACTAACTTTTTGTCCTTGGGTTTCATGTAAAATCTGTGCCCATGATTGAGATTGCACTGCTGTTCCTTGGAGAGACACCTGTATTAATACTCTTAGTTATTTTCTCTGTCTGTAGGTTTGTAATTTATTCACAATATTTTCCTGAGCTAAGAAACCTGCTGTGATTCTGTCTTAAATTTGTGTGCACAATATTGGGGAACGGAAGGGGAGTGAAAAATCTCATTTCCCCCCTGCTCCCTCAAGAAAAGTTTCACTTCTGTAATTCTGTCTTGGGTGAGAATACTTCCTCCACACTTAGGACCGTGTGTTTGTCTGGTGCTCACCAACAATGGGAAGGATAGAAGCCAGGAAGGGAAATTGTCATGAGATCTAAGCAAGCCCTTCCTAGGTTGGATTTGACAGTCTAGCATCGTGGGAATAAGAAAGTTGTTACTTATATAAATGAAGTTCCCACCATTCAGTTAGTCAGTCTGCAGTGCAGAGGGCTCCACTTACCAGAGCATGGGTGTTTAGTCATCACGCTAGCAAATTCTGAACACACGTGCAACCCTTTCCCAAAGAATTCCCACAAAGGCTGTAGTAGCTTCACCTTTGTGAACTATTTTTTCACTGTATAGGTCCCAATTCATCAAAGCACTTAAGCTGGTATAAATCCCACTGAAGTCAATCAGAATTAAGTATGTGCTTTAAGTTTGTGTTTAAGTGACTTGTTAAATTGGAGCCATAGAGCAGCTTTGTCAAGCAGCGGGTACGGTCCCTGTGTGTTTGGAGCACAGCCATGCTAGAGGCGGCTGTTACAAGCAGGTTTCTAGCAGTTTTCCTGATCCATGTTGGACGGAGAATATGCAAACCCAAACTACTGTGCAGTCTGTATTCCTGTTGAATGGTTCTAAGATGTAACAGTCCCTGTGTGCTAATCAGGGAAAACTGTGCTGAAATCTCAATAGCAGAATTTAAATGTATTTTTTGCTAGCCCAGTCTGATTAGAGGTTTTCATTTCAAGTTCAAGATTGAGAGAATCTGACACATGCAGAGGGATTCATTTTCTATTTTTTATTTATTCTTTTTAAATATTTCATCAGTCAAGGAAGAAATTAAATAAGCCAAACTAAACCTTGGACATAAGAATATATTCTATGACTATTTGGTTGAGAAAATTCCTTTAAACAGCTTGGAGGTGCTTGAAGGGAAACAGATGATGGAAAGCTTGAACATCTTGAACGTTAAGTAGATGGAATACTAAACATTCCAAATGAGCTAAAAATCTAAACATTCAGCAGTGTATAGACACATTAAAGATGTGATAAATTGGGAGATGCAACATCAGAACCATTTTCTGGATAAGAAAGGGCTTCTCATGATTTTTGATCTGGGATACAAGAGGGGCTTTTCCATACTACTTATCTGTGAAGTTTGCTAGCTGTGTTTACCAAAATGTTAAATAAAATTTAACTTCCTGCCTTATCGCTTTTTTTGTTTTTCTTCAAGGAACATTTGCAGCTTTGAATAAAAAATGGCAAAAGAAAAAAGGGTAAGCTAGCAGAAAAATTATTTTTATTCTTTACTAATTTTCAACTTATCCTCATGGCATTTCCTTCCTGCATGAACAGGTATTTCCTTCTGAGTTTTACTCTACCTTTTCAGCAGGGGTTGTCTTTTCTTGCATGTACCTGGATGTCAGGAAAAGTTACATATATGGTGTTCTGAAAATGCAGCATTGAAGGAATGATATTTAATTGGTCTGGAATAAAAGAGCCACAACACAGCCGCGACTGGCCCAGCTCAGCTGACATGGGCTCACAGGGCTAGGGCTGCAGGACTGAAAATTGCTGTGTAGACGTTCAGGCTCAGACTGGAGCCCAAGCTCTGGGATCCTGCCCTCTCTCGGAGTCCCAGAGCTGTCTTTCACTGTGATTTAACAGTTTGAAACTAGAATGAGAGTCGGCATCATATAACGGTTAGCTCTCCATGGACTGCCTGCAAAATGCTCCATGGACCATAGTTGAAAATTGTTGGACTAGCTGATGCTGTGGTCCAATACTTGACCATTGTGCTTCATCAATGCATAAGTCTTAAATGCACAAGAAGGAAAAGATGCTATAAATAAGACTGCAGGTCACGAAAACAGGACAGAGCCATGGATGTGTGTTGGGCTGCTCCAGGTCCCATGAAAATACAAATATCTGATAGATTTAGAAATTCTTTGTTGCTGTGGTTTGGTCCAAAACTCCTTCTTCAAATGTTTGCTTCCTTTAACCCTTCCCTGTCTGCTCCTTCAGTTGCACCACCTTGGGACACAACCCCGTAGCCGCGCTCTAGTTTATTTCAGCAGGAATTCTGCACATGGAGTGGCTATGGCTAAGGCCCAAAGTGTGCACCTTCAAGAATGTTTCTCATAAGGGGCATCTCAGTCTTCAAACCTGCAAAACATAAATATGGCAAATTAAAAACCCAAAGTGGGATTTGTGTAGAACTACTCATGAAGTTGTGTTCTCATAGTACAGGCTTTCTTTGTGTCACTGACAGATAATATTGTATAAAGGCTTTTTAAATAGTTGCTTTGCTTTATAACATATTCACTTGAATAATATTCCCCTGGGATTCATTTATACTGAGATGCCTTTGACTTGCACCTAATATCTAGTCTATTTTTAATCTAACTTTTATTTTTAATTAAAGATTAATTTTGCTTTTGACATGTTGGATTGTGTGAAGTCTGCCTTTTACTGATTAACTTGGTTACTCTTTCAAGGTGACACCACCTCTTGTTACCTGTTGTGAAAAGATTTGCCTATTTGCCTTCCCACACAAACACGACTTACAACTGAATTTAAAAAAGCACCTGCCTGGTATTGTTTATATGGTGAATGAGATTTCTAGTGTGACACTCCCTGGAATCCATACAAGTAAAGCCAGTGATGTTAAGCTTCTAAAAAAAATTGATTTCCAAGCCCTGACTAAGCTAATAGACTGCAGCAACCTACAAACAATCATTGGTCCAATGCCCTCCTAAACATGTAGAACGAAATTCTTTAGAAATCCATTCTGACTTCTAGAATTTCCAACTTTCCTTCTCATTTCTCACTAAATGTTTCATTCTAGTGAGGTTTTTTTAAGGAGGCTTATTTAATAGTAACAGGTTTCAGAGTGGTAGCTGTGTTAGTCTGTATCAGCAAAAAGAACGAGGAGTACTTGTGGCACCTTAGAGACTTCATTGTTTTAGCCCACGAAAGCTTATGCCTAAATTAAATTTGTTAGTCTCTAAGGTGCCACAGGTAGTCCTCGTTCTTTTTATTTAATAGTGTGGACTATTGGACTTTATCCCACTGACGTGAAGTTTATGCTCATGCAATCCTGTTCGGTTTTGTCATGATCATAAAGCAGGTAGCTTGGTGAAGATAAGTTTTATATTCAGAAGCCCAGTTTGCAATGTCATTTGAATAAAATATCCAGTGTTGGCAGTTCATAAGCAAAGATACTCACCCAGCAGAAATGAGCTTTTACTGTAGTAGAAGTAATCCAATGTTGTTGACTCACATGTGTCTTGTTGTCCTGTGCAATTTCTTCCATGTTATGAAATCTAGTGGGGGCTAGAATTTCATTGTGAACAATATTGAAAGAGAACCAACCTAAATGTGGTTACTGCAGTCTTGTTTGTATATTGCTGGCAAAATATAGGTAGCAAAAAATATATGTTCATCAGACAAAAAAAGAAAATTAAATACTAATCTGTTCTTGCTTTATTGAGCTGTTGAGTCTTCAAGATAAATTATACAGAAGTGACTCTGTGTGGGAATAACATTCTGACTAAGAGACTTCATTCCCATGGCAAAAATATTGCTTGTTTTGTGAAATGTACTTGTACAATACTTACCCCTCTTGGTGAAGGACAATGATAAAGGGTACACACATACACCTAAAAATGAAATGCCTGATGCTGAATATTGTTTTTCTGCATTGTTAAACCTTAAGCCTTGTGAGAATTTTTTACATTCTTGAAAGTATAAGGGACATCAGATTTTGCAAATATGGTTTATTTTATTTTGAGAAGCATTTTACAGAAGGAAACAATGTTTTAAGTATCTTGTCCTTGCTAGCTGTAAAATTCCAAAACAGTAATGCTTCTACCACTGCACTCGGTAGAGAATTCCACTGATTAATACATCTTACAATCAAAATACTTTCCTAATATTCAGCCTCCAATTTTTCTTTATACAGTTCTAGCTTTATAAAAAGGCTCCATCTTTTTTTTTTTTTAAAAAACTACTTTAAATTCAATTTGCTTGTTTATGTGAACATATTTAATCAGAAAATGTTTGTCTCCTTTCTTCCTATTCAGTTCTTACGGTGTAAATCTGGATTCCCGAAAGCATCACATTACAACAGAACATGATTTGGAGATGTGAAACAAAATCTAATTTGATCTCGAAAGGTATATATTTTTATAGAAAAATATTTTCCTGTACTCAAAAGTATGCAGGTGGTGTGATGGTCTTCTGATTAAAACCCATCTGAGAGTAGGGTAGAAGTTTACAATATTAAATACAAATTGAGAATATAAATTACTTTTATGGGTTATTCTTTTTTGTTCCATGTCATGAACAAAATGTGTTTCATTGGAGGGAGAAGGTGGGTGAGCTCTGTGTGGCTTGAAAGCTTGTCTCTCACCAACAGAAGTTGGTCCAATAAAAGATATTACCTCCCTCACCTTATCTCTCTAATATCCTGGGACTGAGATGGCTACAACTACACTGCATGCAAAAATATTTCTTGTAATATTATTTGGTTATCTACTGAAACACTGCATGCCTATGTTTTTCTGCAACCACAACAAACTTGAACACTTTCTGTGCTTTGTCTGTTAAATGCAGTATGTTGGAAACAGGTATTTGTCTACTATAAATGTTATTTCCATTTCATTACTTCTGTTATGATATAGGTTCTTATACCCTGCTTATGAACGTCGTATCTGAGCACCTTCCGCTAGCGCGTTAAGCATCGTGACTAACATCTGTCATGTGGTGTTTATTCTCTCATCCTCTCCCCGAGGGGAGAAACAAATCCAGTGGACTGTCTTTTGTTGGTAGGTTTTCTCTGGAGGGCGGGGAGTGTATGTGGTGGCTTTTTAACGTGCATTCTGTTATGTATCTGTTAGAGACGGCAGGTCAAAGAAATGCGTCTTTCCCTTGGAGTGGAAGGTGATAAGGTTTGTGTAGTTTCTGGGGGAGTTCATTGCATAGTTTCATATCGGACCCAGAGAAAGTTACATCTCCCAGGCACAGGAGCTTGATATTTATTGTAGAGAGGAGCTTAGTTGTCAAACCTGATTTTTGTCCTGGGGCCTTAGGCAGTGCTGTAGATTTCCTGGGCTCAGGCCACAGAGTGCCTTGAAGATAAGGACAGAAACCTTGAATGTGATCCAGTTTTCTGTGGGAAAGCAGTACTGGGGTAGCGGAACTGGAGGGCCAGTAGGGGCTAGCGCCTCTGCAGTGGAAATATTGTGGGGGCTGATCTATGTCCCCTCCCCCCCCCCCAAGACAATACTTCCTCAGTGCCTGGGAAGAGTGTGAAATAGGGCAGCCCAGGCTTTGCTCTTCCTGTGTCCCAGCTCCTGGGCACTGGGGAGAGGATGTACCTGGAGGCAGGGAATGGAACTGGGCTGGGTGAAGCCACGTCATTGTGAAGGGGGCCGGCATTTCCTCTCCGGAACAGGAGACTGGGAACTGGGCGAGCGGTTGCTCAGGGTGCCCAGAGTAGGGAAGCAGGACCAGGGACACTGCCCTGACCATTTCCTTAGCCTGCCATGCCAAGGTGAGTGCCTGCCCTGCTGCCCAGGCTCTCTCTGGGAATGTCTACACAGGAATAAAAAACCTGGTGGCAGGCCTGGGTCAGCTGACTGTGGCTCGCACAGCTCAGTCTCTGGAGCTGAAAAATTGCTGTGTCGATGTTTGGGCTCGGGCTGGGGCCCTGCGAAGGGGGAGGGTCCTAGAGCTCGGGCTGCAGCCCGATTCCCCCCCAAGCCTGAGTCAGCTGACGTGGGCCAGCCACAGCCATGCTAGAAGCCCTGTATCCCGGTGTAGACGTACCCTCTGAGCCTTGGACTCCTTAGCACACCCCAAACCTCAGCCCCCCAGCTTTTCAAGTCAAGCTTCTGCTGCTTTGAGCCAGTGTGGAGAGCAGAGGACAGGTGTGATGTGTCCCAGTAGCCTTCCATAGTCCCCTATTAAGAATGAAGGAGAAAATCGTATGTTGTTCTTTGGGTGAAAAATAAATACATAAAACCAGAAAGCTTATAAGCAAATACAGGATTTCACCTATAAGGCGGCAGCCTTGCATGCGCTAGTTCCTCAGATGGATGATATGGCGCTCTGAGTGTGTAGTTACAGTACACGGTGCTTTAAAACAGGTATGTGAACTAAAGTAATTGCTTAATTGCATTTAGGATATATCATGAAGAGCTTAACTGTGTTTAGTATCTATCATAAAGAAGCTCACGTGGACTTCATAAGGACTATACAGTATTTTACACAGCATTCACATGGTCCATTGTTAAATAAGAATATTCAATGTGACTAGACACTGAAGAAACTAATATCCTGCTTTAAAAATGTTTATGTAAATCTACGTAGGTGCCATTGGTGCAGAGCGGAACTTCTAGAGGAATGTTCCAGCTCAGCTTTGTTTTATAGTGGGGAGAAGAGCAGATTCATGGATAGCCTAGTTCTCCGTTAGTTAGCTTGTGTAATTCTCAACACTTATCAGTCACTTTTTTGTTGTTTGTCCCTTGCAGTTACTACCTCTGCTGACAAATTAACCCTAGCCCTGTGCCATCCAGAATGCGTGTTTTCTTCTGCTTTTTCTAAGATTTTGCCACTAAGGAAAAAATGCCATAACCTCTGCTTTAACCTGAAATGGGTTTAAAATGTTTCTGTTCTATGCAGTTACACATAATACAAGAACTAGTATTTGTTCCTGACAATACTGAAAAGTACAACCAATGAAAAGTTTAGCCTAAATGAATACTTTGAAGTCTAAAGAAAGATGTGTGTAAGACTGAAGTATATAACTATTTGCATTTAATTGTTTATCTTCCTTTTGCAGTATAAATGACTGCTGCTGGCTGATGGCTCTGGTTTACACATTAACAGACATTGGAAGAAAATCATGGAAAAGTTAGGAGAGAAATGTCCTATATTTGTACTGAAATTTCTGTAGTGAAAATAGACCCCTCTCAGGTAACTGCTGTTACTTTCGCTACAACTTCTTTCCTCTGTTGAGCTGCATTTGAGTGAAGGAGAAAGACCGGAGGTGGATCATTGCTCTTGCCCTTGAAAATGGCTTCTGAAGCAAGCAAAGCAGTTGGCAGCATCAAAATTACTTGCTCTTCTGAACATGCAGCTGGTTCCTTATTCAGCCTCTCCATAGTGCTAAACGTTTCCCCTTAAAGAACGTAGTCACCATCAGAGCGGGGCAAGGTTTGGATTGTGAGTTGTGGCTGTAACTGCAGACAGCAAGAGAGCCTCTTCAGATCCCTACTTACAAGCTCCCATCATGGAGTGCGTATTACTCTTTAAACACAAATGTAAAGATGCCAGACGCTAGGTGGAATGTCGTAGATTCTTCATAAAAACATCCATCCTGGGTCAGACCAATGGTCTATCTAGCCAGGTGCTTCAAAGGGAACGAGCAGATCAGGGCAGTTATCGAGTGATCCATCATCCCCTGTCAGCCAGTCCCAGCTTCTGGCAATCCGAGACTAGGGACACTCAGAGCATGGGGTTGTATCCCTGACCATCTTGGCTATCACATTTGTTTCTTTGCAATCCACTAGCACTTTCTTATAAGAAGTAAACAGTAAGTTCAAAAGTGTCCTCCGGAGAAGTTCTCCAGTGGTTTAGTGCCTACATTATTTTTATATGTATGTTGTCAAAAACTGTCTTTGTAGATCTTAAAATAAGCTTTTTTTTAATGTTCAGGAAATGTCTCTCACTGCTGCTGAGAAGGGGTGTTTATAATCAAACACTTTGTCATCTGTTTTATAAGATTTAAAGATTTAAGAAGTTATTTACACCTTTTTTGTGACCGCAAGCTGCTTTGAGTTTTATTTAGCAATAAGAAATCTTTTCCATAAATGAAGAAACTATAATTGAAGATGTGTGTTATTTACTATGTGTTATTTGGAATAGGCCTTTTTCTTAAATAAAAGGGATACTGAATAAAGACTCCAGCATCCTGATATTTTTTCCATACCTGTTAATAGAAACTGTATTTGTTCTAAACAACTAAATTTTGGTCCTATGCACTAGATTGCAGCTAGGAGGAGTTCAGTGAACTAAGATGAATTTCTCTCCTGCTTCCAGGTGTTTCTTTGCTATGCAGTGGCAAAAACAAATCTTAAGAAAGTTGCAACTCAGAAAACAATCCAAAAACTTCTTCTAGATAGGGAAAAAGAGCCTTGTAGTCTGCCCCAATAGTCAATAAACTAAGGCCATTATGGTCCAAGTATCTCCCTCTTATATGGTGGCTTTGGGAATATGTATTTTTTATGTGAAAGGCCATAGGTACAAATTTAAGGAGAGAGAGAGGCAGGAAATTGCCTGGAGATGGGCACTCAGGGCAACTGGTCTCATCACCAATCCCTAGTTGAACATTGCACTACAGCTTGGTTCAAAGTTTGACTGGTATGTCTATTTCCATTAGATGTGTGAGGTTTTAGCAGAATAGTTACACTGGTAAAAGCTCTAATATGGATGCAGTTAGAGTGGTATAACTTATTCCCTTGCCCATACGAGATTTGCTATACTGCTATAAGCACCTTTTGTACTGATATAACTGAGTCCCGTAGTGCGGACTATCTGTGATATAGTTAAATTGGCACAACTTTCTAATATAGACAATCCCTGAGAGTCTGATCCTGAACGCCCTCAATGCCGATGGAATTCCAAGTTTCCTAATAAAACTAACTATAAATATAAAGAAAAATTATCAATTACCTGGGGCTCAAAATGACTGATTGGTGACTGTTTTCTGCATGGAATTCTCTTTCATGAACTTGGCTGTGTTATTTTAAGGCCCAGGACAGGAATGTGTGAGACGGGAGGGAGCGGACTGTGTACATACCGTTGTGGAAAGCTAAAAGCTACTTTTTTCACCTCAAAGTACATTTTTTCTTGGATAATGTAGAACAGTGGTTCTCAACCAGGGGTATGGGTACCCTTAGGGGTACACAGAGGTCTTCCAGGGGGTACATCAACTCATCTAGATATTTGCCTAATTTTATAACCGGCTACATAAAAAGCACTAGCAAAGTCAGTACAAACTAAAATTTCATACAATGACTTGTTTATATTGCTCTGTATACAATACACTGATAAGTTAATAAAATATGTATATTCTAATTGATTTATTTTACAATTATATGGTAAAAAAGAGGAAGTCAGCAATCTTTCAGTAAGAGTGGGCTGTGACACTCTTGTATTTTTAGGTCTGATTTTGTAAGCCAGTAGTTAAGTGAGGTGAAACTTGGGGGTATGTAAGACAAAATCAGACTCCTGAAAGGGGTACAGTAGTCTGGAAAGGTTGAGAGCCACTAATGTAGAAGGTGAGTGTTCAGAGGCAGAACAGAAATGCCTTGTCATGACCATTGACAGTTCAAACCTTCACTGACAGGAAGTGCTGCGACTGAAAGATACGCGCAAGATTCAGTGCTACCGCGCACAAGAGGCGTGGCACACAAGGCGCTGACCAGGACGCCGGGGCTTTAAACCCCCTTTATACCTCTCCGATTTCAGACTCCTCCGGCTCTGAGAGCCTGTGCAGCCTCCTGTGTACGTTAGAGCACTACGCACCCACACAGGTCCCACCTGTTCCTGGAATAGTCACAACCCCGCCGAACCCTCAGCAGCTTTCCCACGGCCACTGCCAATGGGTTTCCCTGCAGCCAAGAATTCCAAAGTATGAAGTGCTCTGGCCACTTCTCTTCATGCCTTTGGCAGTACCCTACACCAGGGGCCGCATGAGAGGCAGCTTTCGGGCTGCATATGCCAGTATATGCTTTCCCTGCACTGGGGGAATTCCTGTGGGGACAACACCACTCCCTTTGCAGTCCCTATATGTTGCAAGAGTGGCACAAAGCAGCCTGGAATCTGGCCTAATATGTCCAGCCTTACCCATTATATGCCAAGAGACAGATTCTGATTACATTTACACTTGTGTAAAACCGGTGAAACTCCAGCGAAACCTATGGAATAACCCCATTGTTACACTCTTGAAGATGAGATCCATATCTGACCCTAAGCAAGGTGGGTGAGCTCTATAATTAATAGCAGAATTCAGGGACTCCAAAGCTTTTGTTCATCAGGTCATTATGCTAGTTGGCACCTGATCGTGCTCCTAGGCATGGTAGAATGGAGATATCAGGTATGTAGTTCAAAAAGGGGTTCTGTTTGTGTTGCACTTGCTTTCATTTTTGTCCCCTTAACATCTGCCTGGCCTGATCTGTTTTACTCAGCTTATCTCTGGGAGACCATCTGGGCTGGGCAAAGGAATTTCCAAGCAGGCTAAAATATGTTGTCATAGACTCTTTCATCGGAACAGACCCAGTGCTGCTATCAAAACGCACAGCTGCCAGTTACGTATTTGTCTTGGTGGAGCTCAGTAGATCTTTGTTCACGTGGCCATTTGAAAGGAAATGGAAAAGGAAGGAGGTAAAGAGGAACATAGGAAGGCTGCTTTAGACCACAGAGATGCAAAGGGGAGGTGGTTGTGTCCTAAGGGAACCAGAGCCAAGGAGGAATCAAATGCTATAATCCTTCCCAGTATGAGGCAAAGCCCCCACCCTTCCCAATAGCGTTGAGTATCTGGCCGCCTTCTCCTATTCTGTACAAGAGCTGATGAGCTTGACCCACTAGCCTGCAGGAGCTTTAGGGCACCTTGGTGTTTTGGAATCCCACAGGATGAGAAGGTGTAGAGAATATACGTTGTTACAAAATGAGGTTGGTTTTAGATCTGATCAGAGCTCTCGTGGGCTGAGCCCTGCTGGGTGCACACCCACAATCTCACCTCCCAGGTTTGGACGGTATCACCCCCTGCACCGACAATGCAAACTGGATGTTGGTCTCTGATCCAATAATATTAGGAAGCCGCAGGGCCTGTGCTTACTCCCCTAAAAGTATAGGTATGTAATATAACTTGCTTATTTTATATAGGTTCCGTGTGACTCTGGATTGGAGCCTTTGTTCTCCGATTGTAGCTCAGGAGAAGAGGGAATAGAGAAAAGGTGGTGCTCTTTGGTTATTGTGGTTAATTCCATGGCATCTTTGTTTCTAGTGTACTTATGTGTAATCTCTTGTCATAGGATCAGCTGTAAAACCAATTGCTAATAATGACCCAGGTTTAAAAAAAAAAGCCCCACTTTTAATCTCTTTAAATGTGAGGTTTGCATTCATGCAGCTGAAAGTACAGCTGTATGACCATGGTACAGAGTAGATATGCCATGTGCACATGGCAGTCTGATAGGATTTCAAGTGCTTTTGTTTTCAACAGCCTCTTTATGGCCAAATTTTAGGGCCTCTGATCTGTCTTCCTCCACATCTCATTTGCTTTTGACACTCTAAGACATGCTGCTGTTAAAACCATGTCTCACTTGGACACTCAGTTCTTAAAACAGAGTCCACCTGAGACTGACTTATGAACATAGAAATCACCTCTCTAGGTTGGGTTTGATCTGAACTGACACTGATCTGACAAAGGTCTGTAGAGGCACATTTCTGCCATGCAGTTAACTCAAAACAACCAAACCAGATGTAGAAACCATGTAGCCTGGTAGCTCAAATGCTTCCCTTGAGCTCCCTTCCCTGGTTTTGGTCAGCACAGCCATCTTCTCTCTCTCTCTCTCTCTCTCTCTCTTGAAGCCTGGTGTATCCATTGCTAACAATAGGTGTCAGCAGTAGGTGCAGCTGAACCAGTGTTGAGCATAGTTAACTGTAAGTATAACTGAGGCAAATTGTGGTTTTGGTACCATTTCAGAGACCGTGGTCATTGTCAGCAGTGAGTAGCTTTCTTAAAGCGGCCATGGCCAGAAAGTCACACCTTTCTTTTGCAGGGCTTTCAGCCTAAAGAAGCTCAGCTGCCCTTAGCTTCCTGATCTGCCCCTATAGCCTGGCTGGGCATTAACCCACATGGCACCAGGCTGCTGGTTGGCTCCTCAGGATCTCCTCTAAGTGACACCACATGGGTGAGGTGTGGGGTGTGATTCAGATCCCCTACCAGGGTTGCCCAAAGATCTGCACACCCCATCATAGTCCTCTAGCTTTCTGTGCCATTGGAGCAAAATAAATGAGATAAGGGCTTGATTGTACCCACAGAGAAATAAATACCAAGCAAATGTGTATATGCCCTTTGCCCAGTGCCTCTGCTAGGGGAGGGGGAGGGCAAGACTAGCAATGTGGCCAGACTGCGTCCCTTATGTCACAGTTGATGACACCCTAACGATCAAGAGTCTCGCAACAGAGTTCAAACTCTGGGCAGGACCTCGCTGACACGTCTGATTTGCTGCAGAAACTTTCCTAGTTGTCACTGTGCTGTTGTAAAAGCTAGGGCAGGTCAGACTTACTTTGCATCATCTGCACTGGAGGGGAGAGCACCACAGGCCTTGGTTTACATGATCTGCATTAACATAGACAACACTTTACACTAGGATCTATGCTGTTGTCTGTGGCAGTCTCAGGATCTTTGTTTCTATTTTATATATATACATATATATATATATATATATATATATATATATATACACACACACACACACACCTGATAATACAGAGTTGTTAATCACTGGAGATAACATAGCAGGTGAGAGTGATATGTCTTTGATGGGCAACCAGGGCCTGGCTGCAGACATTGAGGGCCCAGTCCTGCAGGACGCTCAGTGCCCTCCACTGGGAGTGGAGGACACAAAGCCACTCCCATAAGGTGCCCAGCATCTTACAGGACTGTGCCCTGCATCCCCCACTAAAACTAACATGTCTAGCCTTAGACATGGGGGGAGGGATAGCTCAGTGGTTTGAGCATTGGCCTACTAAACTCAGGGTTGTGAGTTCAATCCTTGAGGGGGATCTGGGGCAAAATCAGTACTTGGTCCTGCTAGTGAAGGCAGGGGGCTGGACTCGATGACCTTTCAAGGTCCCTTCCAGTTCTAGGAGATGGGATATCTCCATTTTATTATTATTAAATTATTACTTACCCATTATATGCCAAGGGACAGATTCTGATTATATTCACACTGGCGTAAAGCCGGTGATCACTCCAGTGAAATCTATGGAATAACCCCAATGTTACACTCAAGATGAGATCACCATCTGACCCTAAGCAAGGAGGGTGAGCTCTACAGTTAATAGCAGAATTCAGTATCTCCAAGGCTTTTGTTCATCAGGTCATTATGCTAGGTGGCATCTGATCATGCTCCTAGGCATGGCAGAATGGAGATCAGGCATGTAGTTCAAAAAGGGGTCTAGTTTGTGTTGCACTTGCTTTCATTTTTGTCCCCTTAACATCTGCCTGGCCTGATCTGTTTTACTCAACTTATCTCTGGGAGAACATCTGGGCTGGGCAAAGGAGTTTCCAA
Source organism: Emys orbicularis (assembly GCF_028017835.1). Lineage (NCBI taxonomy): Eukaryota > Metazoa > Chordata > Testudines > Emydidae > Emys > Emys orbicularis. The sequence continues at coordinate 145,090,714 of NC_088686.1, forward strand.
GCAGGCTAAAACATGTTGTCATAGACTCTTTCATCGGAACAGACCCAGTGCTGCTATCAAAATGTACAGCCGCCGGTTACATATTTGTCTTGGTGGAGCTCAGTAGATCTGTGTTCACTTGGCCATTTGAAAGGAAATGGAAAAGGAAGGAGGTAAAGAGGAACATAGTAAGGCTGCTTTAGACCACAGAGATGCAAAGGGGAGATGGGTTGTGTCCTAAGGGAACAGAGCCAAGGAGGGATCAAATGCTATAATCCTTCCCAGTATGAGGCAAAAACCCCACATTTCCCAATAGTATTGAGTATATGGTACCCTTCTCACATTCTGTAGTAGGGCTGATGAGCTTGACCCACTAGCCTGCAGGAGCTTTAGCTTGGTGTTTTGGGGTCCCACAGGATGAGTAGAGGAATATACGTTATTAGAAAATGAGGTTGGTTTTAGATCTGTTCAGAGCTCTCTTGGGCTGAGCCTTGCTGGGTGTGCAGAAAAGACCTGTGCACACCCACAATCTCACCTCCCAGGCTGGGACTGTATCACCCCCTGTACCGACAATGCAAACTGGATGTTGGTCTTCAGGCGAATAATATTAGGAAGCCGCAGGGCCCGTGCTTACTCCCCTAAAAGTATAGGTATGTAATATAGCTTGCTTATTTTAGGTAGGCTCTATGTGACTCTGGATTGGAGCCTTTGTTCTCTGATTGTTGCTCAGGAGAAGAGGGAATAGAGAAAAGGTGGTGCTCTTTGGTTATTTCGATTAATTCCATGGCATCTTCATTTTTAGTGTACTTACGTGTAATCTCGTCATAGGATCAGCTGTAAAACCAATTGCTAATAATGATCCAGCACTCTCACTTTGGCCCATTTTTCTTTTCTCTCTGCGCCTCTTAGCTAAATGATCTCATCTGTTGACATGGTTGGTGTTGGCTACCTTCTTTATCCTGATGATTCTCAAATCTACTTCACTAATCGTAACCTGTCTCCCACCACCAAATCCTGCATTTCAGCTCTTCTTTCTGACACTTCCTGGTGGATGTTTCGCTAATAGTTTAAACTTAAGATGGCCAAAGGCGGGCCCTGGATGCCATGTAATGCCAATAATTTCTTGAATTTGCCATTATCAGCTAGCTAGTTCCCTGTAGGCATCATGGCAGAAGTAGATGTCAAGAGGGGGAAATTGGGGAATGTCCTTGCAGATGAGCCTCTTCTCCCCTCCCCCCGCAACCCCAGCACTTGCTCCCTGGACAGCGCCTGGGGGCAAAGCAGTGACACAAGCCCCGCCCCCAGTTTCAGGCCCCGCCCCGTACTCTCATGGCCACGCCCCCGATCCCCGCCCCCTTCCCTCGCTGTCCCCGAGCTCCGGCCCCGACGGTTCCGGCAGAGCCGGAGCGAGGAGCTGTCGCGCCCCTGAGACTCCGCTGCCGGCCCCGCCATGGTCTCGGCTCCGCGCTGCCGGCCCGGCGCCCGGGGGCTCCTGACGCTGCTGCTGCTGCTGCCCCTGCCCGGGGCTCGCGGTGAGTCGCGGCGGCCCCAGCAGCGGGCGGTGCCCCGGGCTGTGCGGGGCCGGCGGGCGGGGACCTGCTGCTGCCCCGCACTGGCTGCGCGGGGTGCGGAGCGGGGGGCAGCGAGCCCCGCCCGAGGCGGCACCGCCCCACTGGCTGCCGGGCGCAGGGGCTCGGCCCGGCTAGTCGGGGCCCTGGGGAGCGAGCGGCTGCGGGACAGCCCGGGCCGGGTGACAGGTGTGAGCGGGCAGGGCAGCGGGCTTGGCCCCACGGCCCGTCGGGGCGGGTGTTTCCGCTGCCAGAGACCCGCCGGGGCGATGTCTTGTCTTGGCCCCGCCTCTGCCCGTGAGAGACAAGCCCGGACCTACCCAGGGCCCGTCCCCGGCCTGGGAAACCAACTCACCGTCTGCAGCGTGGCTGTGCGGGGCCGGGGTCTGGGATGGGACCCCAGATAACTGTGCGTGGAGACCTTTGCTCACCCGGCCCTTGGCTTTACTCCGGCTGTGCTGGTTCCTCTATTGGTGATTTGGCCTCTCAGCCTGGTTTTACTGTAATTCATCCTGTCACCGTCTCGCTGTGAAGTGGAGAGAATTAGTTGTTGACTCCAGGGATGATGCCCTCAGCACCTGGATGTGTTGTAAGGAGTCAGCGCAGAGCTGGTAGCTGAAGTCTTGTGAGCTGATGAGATGGTCCCAAGAGAGGACAGGATCAGCAGGGGAATGCAGGCTAATGGAAGCCAGATCAGACAGGATTAAGAAAGAGAATTTGATCAGTGAACTCAGACAAGAGGAGAAGGAGGAGACTTGTCTGGGAAGGAGCAGTTATAGAACTGGAGAGGATCAAGGATGCTGTTAGAAGGCAGAAACACAAGGCAGTGACCTTAAGAAAGGCCGCAGTAGGTCTGACCAATGGTCCATCTACCCCAGTATCCTACCTCTGATAGTAGTCAGTGCCAGATGCTTCCCAGGGAACGAACAGAACAGGGCGATTATAGAGTGATCCATCCCCTGTGGTCCAGTGCCAGAGTCTGGCAGGCAGAGGTTTAAGAACACCCAGAGCGTGCGGTTCCACCCCTGACCATCATGGCTAATAGCCATTGATGGACCTGCCCTCCATGAACTTAACTAATTCTTTTTTAACTCAGTTATACTTTTGGCCTTCACAACATCATGTTCACTGATGTTAAGGGAAGGGAGGGAGGGATGTGGGGCAATAGTTGAAGGGATAGGTGGGATCAGAGGATGGCTTTGAGACTGGGGAAGACCAGAGCTTGTTCACATGTGATTCTAGTGAGATGGTAATGTGTCAGGGGTCTCCTATTGTGAATGGCACTCCAGGCATGTTGACTGGGCCAAAGATTATCCATCTCTAAAATTGTACTATAATCCTCACTGTTGGGCACAGGAATAGATTGTATGGTTCAAAGAACTATTGGTGGTGTGGCTACAAGGGTGGTGTGGCTACACCTAATGCATGTGGACATCGCACTGTGCAGTCTCAGAAATACTAAGGAAAATGAAATGAGTAAAATTAGTTGCATTTTTTTTGTTTGTTTTAGCGATGTTGTTCAGTGGTACTCTCACGCGTGTGTTAGGAGGCAGAGTTTTGAAATATTTGTAGGAGAGAGAAGGAGCAATTCTGGGATTGGGCCTCTTTTCTTTTAGCCTGTTTTGTCAGATACTAACACTGTAAAAGTCACTCTAGTCATCTTGTGGCATCTGATGTCTTTCCGTGAGTGGCCTGGCTGTTTATCTGATTTTCAGAACAGTCAGATGAGTGAACTGACAATCTTTCCTTTTGCAAAATTCCTTTTTATACAGTGTCTATGCTGAAAAGAATCCCAGGCACCCCTGAAAACCCCCAAATAAATCTGGTGATTGTAAGGGGGAGAAATATCCAGTCTAGCTCTGAACACAGGATTCATGGTGGTCAAAAGAAGCTTTGTTTAAGGGACGAATCTCTCCGGCTTGAGTTGGCCACTAGCTGGTGCACTTGGAGTGTGGGCGGGAGCTTGAGAGTTGCTGAGGCTGGAGCTAGGCATGCAGTGGGGACTCAGCTACTCGGTGCTGCTAATCCAATCACTCTCTGCACCTCCACCGTTATTGTGCAGCGTGGTTGCTCTCGCTCGGCTAATTCCTGTTTAGATAACTTGACCTAGCACAGCTGTGAAGACGCCTTTGATTTAAAGCCCTGGCTGTGGGAACCTTTTCTGTTCTCATAGGCTACTGGAAAACCTGAATGTTATATTTTTGGGGGCAGCAGATTTAGGAAGAAATCACTCGAGACCAGAGAGCAGCAAGCTTACAAAGCAACCATTTATTTACAGACACTGAGCTGACCTAACTAGCCAAAACTGGCTGGGCTATCCCCTAATAATCTAACTCAGTTGCCATAGGAACAAAAACCACAACAACCAAATAAACAACATATTCCTCCCCCCTTAATAAGAACATTCCCTAAATAAAACAAACACTAGACTAGAGAAGGAGGGTAGACTGTCTCCATTCCCGGCTAAACCCTGGGGATTATTTTGCCCCATAACCGTGGGTTCGCCCTAGCTAAAGATCCAGCCATTGAGGAGGTTTTTTGTCTCTAGATGGATTACGGTGAACTTCTGGTGCTGTTGCACCCGAAAGTACCTTGGGCGCAGGCCTGACAATGGGTTCACAGCGCGAACGGGTGAGGAGGTGATATCAGCTCGTGCCGGGCAAAGGGGTATCTCAGCCGCCGGCAGTAATGGAGGAGAACAGTTAGGAACAGGTGATTTTTGATTTGGTGTCTTGCCAGAAGAGGTGAAGTCAGACAACTTAACTGAAGATGTGTTCTGAGGACTGGCATGACCTGGCGACAGCTGATTTACATGTTGCCGCCAGGTGAGATTTTTTGCAGTCCGGACTGTGTAGGAAACAGGTCCTGTTTGAGTGAAGATTGTGGCAGGGACCCATTTAGCTCCAGAAGTATAATTTCGAGCCAAAACTGGCTGTCCCGAGCTAAAGGTTAGGTTTTTTGCTTTGGGTGCCCGTCTGATGACTTGATATTGCTGCTGACGTCGGGGTTCAGAAGGTTTTAGCAGATTAAAGCAAGTGCGCAGCTGTCGTCCCATCATTAGAAAGGCCGGGGATGCCTTGGTCGTAGCATGAGGTGTGTTTCTGTAGGAATGTAAGAAGGTATCCAGACGCTTTTGAATGGAGTGTTGTCCCCTTGCCTATTTTAAAGCTTGTTTCATTGTTTGCACAAATTTTTTAGCTAATCCATTGGTGGATGGATGATATGGTGCTGAAGTGATGTGGTGTATCCCATTTGCCTTTATAAAATTTTGAAACTCCTGAGAGACAAACTGCGGTCCATTGTCGCTCACAAGTTGTTCTGGCAGACCGAAATGACTAAAGAGTTCCCATAGTTTTTGGATAGTACTCTTTACAGTACTGGACTGCATTATAGAGACTTCTGGCCATTTAGAATGGGCATCTACCACCACCAAGAACATGCTTCCTTTAAGGGGGGAAGCGAAGTCAACGTGAATACATTGCCATGGGTTTTCAGGCCAGTCCCATGGGTGTAGGGGTGCCCACTGGGGTGCATTCCTCACACCCTGACATGACATACAAGCTTTTGCCTTCTCTTCAATAGCACTGTCCAATCCAGGCCACCGAAAATAGCTTCGTGCAATTTCCTTCATGCGCACTATTCCACAGTGACCGGAATGTAGCTGTTTTAACCTCTGTGATTTCAGTGGTGGTGGGATAATGACACGTCTCCCCCACAACAAACAACCAGATTGGATTGATAACTCCGTCCTCCTGGATATGTAGGTAACAAGGTTGGGTGAGACTGGAGAGGTTTGTCGAGATTTTCCATGCATCACCAGGTCCATAACTTGGGACCATACTGGGTCAACACGAGTCGCCTTTTTTATTTGAGTAGCAGTGATGGGTGTATTCTCTACCTGTTCAAAATAGAAGATTTTCTTTTGGGCACTATCTTGATGTTTGACCGGCAAAGGCAACCTTGAGAGGCCATCTGCATTGCCATGCAGAGTGGATTTTCGATATTTGATTTTATGTGTGTGCGCTGAAAATAACAGTGCCCAACGTTGCATACGACTAGCAGCTACTGGGGGAATGCCTGTGTAGGGTCCAAAAATTGACGTCAGAGGTCGATGGTCTGTGAGAAGAGTAAACTTCCACCCAAACAGGTACTGATGAAACTTTTGAATTCCAAAAACGATTTCCAATGCCTCACGTTCGATTTGGGCATAGTTAGTTTCTGCTTTGCTTAGAGTGCGTGCCAACAAGCAGTTTTTTGTTCGTTTGTGTTTGTTTGTTTACCTTGACTTTTACTTCCTTCTGTTGCTGGGGCAGCACAGGTATCCCACCCTCGTCGCCACTTTGTTATATCCTTGGGGGCAGCATGTTTAGGAAGAAATCACTTGAGACTAGAGAGCAGCAAGCTTACAAAGCAACCATTTATTTACAGATACTGAGCTGACCTAACCAGCCAAAACTGGCTGGGCTATCCCCTAATAATCTAACTCAGTTGCCATAGGAACAAAAACCACGACAACCAAATACACAACACTGAGGAACCCCCCAGAACGGGGCTCACCTGGCCTGTGGCAGGTCCCTGTAGCATCTAAGGCATGTCAGGATCCTTTTCAACGAAGCCAGCTGTGTGAAATTAGTTAAAATAAATCTCTCTCCTATTAAATGAGAGTCTGTTCTTATGTTTTTCTGATAGGTCTGTGTGGGGCCCCGCCAACGTTCAGTCGTGCCGTCCACCATGATACTAGTCGCACAGAGGGCTTCCCTATCGGCACAGAAGTGACATACAGGTGCCGTGACGGCTTTGTTAAAATCCCTGGACAGTCAGACACACTCGTTTGCCTTTCAAACTCTGAGTGGTCAACCATTGGAGAGTTTTGTGGTTGTAAGTATTTTATTTTCTCTTAAACAAATTTGCTCAGGCCACCCTTCGCTGATGGAAATGTCAGACATTCCCCCACTGAATAGGTCTACTCAAAATTAGCTTTAATAACTAGTTTCAAGTTCCTTGCTGGATCAGTGACAATATACAATTAACCTGCTTATTCAAGAATCTTGTTGCAAAGCAATCTGGGAACATCCATCAGTGAGACGACTTGTGTTTGATTCAGGAATGTTCAGTTTAGACCGACAGGAATGGGAAGTAAATTTATATTTGAGTTTTGACTGCACAGAAATAGGTTGGGATGCTCAGACAGTTTTCCTGCATCACTAGGTAAATATGAAATAAAGCTGTTTCAGAAATGATTTACCTGCATAGTACCACTTATATTCCAATATTGCATAAAGGTCCCAATTGGGTATCATGGGCCCCTTGTGCTGTGCTCTGTACATATGTAATAAAGAGACAGTTTGTCCCTGTAGTGAAGTGAGACTCATCGGTGCGGCGCCTCCTGCTGGTGCTCCTGGGAATTAGCTCGACTTCAGCCCGGAGCGCCCTCTGCAGGTCGGTGGCTCACCTGCATCAGACCCCGTGTCCCGCCCGGACCCCGGTGCCCTTTACCTCGGGGTTCTTCCCCTGCAGTACCCCCGCTCTGGGTCTCCCCTCCCAGGGGAACCCCGAACCCCCTATCCTCACCTTGCCTCAGTGGCTACTGCCAGTCATCACTTAGCCCCTGCTTACTGCAGTCTCTAAACCACTCATCACTGGCAAAGGGGGTTTGGACCAGCTGCCTCTGCCTAACCCCAGTACCTCTCTTTAGGCCTTGTATAAGGCCTGCAGCCTGGGGGTTTACCAGGCTGGAGCGCCCCATCTCCCTTGCCCTATTCCCCAGCACTGCTCCAGTTCAAATACCCTTTTCTCCCAGGCAGCCAGGTCTTTCTCTCTCCACACCTAGAGAGAGACTCAGGGGTGAAAGTAACTTAAAGGACTTATCGGTACGCTGGAGTCCTGAGCGGGAGCGTGGAAGAGGTGGGGCCTTTAAATCACCCCCAGAGCTACCAGCTGCAGAGCTCCGGGGCTAAGGGGCGATTTAAAGGGCCCGGGGCTCTGGCCGCCGCTACCACAGCGGAGCTCCAGGCCCTTTAAATCGCCAGCAGAGCCCTGCCACCGCTACCCGGGGGCTCCTGGGCCTCAGGGTAGCGGCAGCAGGGCTCAGGCGACACTTTAAAGGGCTCCCTGCAGCGGCAGGAGCCACGGGCTCTTTAAATTGCCGCCCGAGCCTGGCTGCCTGAGCCCCGGGGTAGCGGCAGCGGGGCTCAGGCGACACTTTAAAGGGCTCCCTGCAGCGGCGGGAGCCCCGGGCCCTTTAAAGCACCAGCCTGGAGAAGCCGGTCTGGTCCGGTCCGGTCCGGCACAGCGTACCAGCTCACTTTCACCCCTGGAGAGACTGACTCAGCCCCTGGCTCACAGCCCTTTGATAGGGCCAGCTGTGGCCTAATTGGGGCGTGGCCCCAGCTGTAGTTGCTTCCCCAGCCCAGCCTTTTCTCTCAGGAGCTACACACACACCCCTCAAAATCCCACACCTGGGGGAAGGGGGGTCCTCTAGCCTGTGCAGCCCAGAGATGTCCCGCCAGCTGCACTCGCCTCTCCTCACTGTCCTTCAGTTTTAAGGCTGGGTCTTCCTTCTCCTTTTTGGCTTTTTGTAGCTCCACCTCCGCTGTCCGGCGGGTCTGTTCTGCTGCCATCAGTCGCATACCTAGGCTAACATCCCCCACACACTCTAACTTCAGGGTCTGGGTTCCCGCTGTAGCCTGCTCTCTGTCAGTCTGGGCCCCCGCTTTCTGCTGGGCCCACTTTGTCGCAGTATCTTTCTCGGATACCTTCCGTTGGATCTGGCCCCCGGTAGGTCTACTGCTCCCACTTGCAGCGTCGACCCTGCTGGCCTTCACCCCCCCCCCCAGGGTCCTTAGGTATCCCGCCCTGCACCCCTTGTCCCTTGAAGGGGCAGTGTCTCCTAATATGGCCCCTCTCCTGGCAGAAGAAGCAAGCTCCTTGCCTCCTCCCGGCCTTGGGCCTTTTCCAGTCCTTCCTGGGCCTAGCCCTCCCTGGGCTGCCTGGGCCGTATTCCTTGGTTCTGGGCAATCCCTCCACAGGTGCCCTCACTGCCCAGAGGCCCAACATGTCGATCCCCTCTTGGGTTTCTTCACCCAACAGTGTTTCTCAGGGTCTTGTCCCTTACCCTGTTCTGGGTGCGACTCCCTGCCCCCAACCCAGTAGGGACAGCCCCATCTCAAATGTCCCTGCCACCCACAGGCATAAAAAGTCCGGCACTCAGCCCCAGGCCTCCTGGCCTTGGTGCTCAGCTTTCCGTCACGCTCTCGGCAGCTCCTCAGAAACTCTCTCTGGAGGAGTTTTACCAGGGCTTGCTGCTCCCTTGCCAGCTGCACCAACTGTTCGTGGAGGGCCCACTGCCCCTCTCATAGTCCCTCTTGGGTCTCCCGGATCCCTTGCAGGTCATCCTCACGCTTCCTCCAGGGCGCTGACGCCGGGGCCCAACCAGGGATGGCCCCTGGGGCCTCCGCCAAGAAAACCACAGTGAAGCCAGGATCCATCATCCACTTTTCTCCAGATCTCCAGGCAATAGTCCCAAAATGTCCTGCTCTAATGCGCATATGCTGTTCTGTGGCTGTACTGTAATAGCTGCTGCTGCCTCTAAATCATAAACTTTTGGGCAGGGTACCTGTTACCTGTTTGGTACCCTTCACTTATGTTACAGAGTTGTGCACACTTAGTGTTTCTGTTTTTGTTTTTTTTAATATATATGTGTGTGTGTATTTATATATAAATAGAAAGTTAAAAGTACCATTTTTATGCCTATTTTTTTTTCTTGCTAGCTAGCTGTGGTACCACACCAAGGTTAAAATCTGCTGTCTTAAGTAAGGAAGATGAGAAGAAGAATTACCATGCTCATGGGACCACTGTGAGTTATGTCTGTCGTCCAGGATATGAGGAGACCGAACTGAGACCTGTCATAACTTGTCTTGAGGATTTCACATGGTCAGAAGCCCCTGAGTTCTGTAGAGGTGGGTGTCTTTTTTGTCACTTTTCTCTCTCCATTGAGCGAGTGGCCCTCTGTGAGCAGATAGGAGTGTTTTGTGTTAAGCAGCTGGTTCACATTTCAGCACCGGCTTGTCAATGTTAGTTTGAAAAACCTTTTTGTCAGGTTTTGATGTTAAATTTCAATTAAGCTTTAAATGTAGAGAGAAAGCAAAGTGAGAACTATTGAACGTTAGACAGCGCTTGCAGTAGCTAAGCTTTTCATTGTGTTCGTTGTGCTTCCCAGCAGCAACAGGAAATCACAAACAATGCAGTAAAGTTAATATCATACTGTGGTAAATATCCATTTAAAAATGGTGAGCACAGTATCCCTGGAAACTACATGTGAAGGAGAATAATGGTACACCTCTACCCCGATATAGCGCTGTCCTCGGGAGCCAAAAAATCTTACCACGTTATAGGTGAAACTGCGTTATATCGAACTTGCTGTGATCCGCCGGAGTGCGCAGTCCCGCCCCCCCAGAGCGCTGCTTTACCGCGTTATATCCGAATTCATGTTATATCGGGACGCGTTATATCAGGGTAGAGGTGTATTATTTTTGTTGTTGTTAAAATTCACACATTTAAAAATTCTAGCCTCAGAGACCACTCATTCAGCAAACAGTTCAACCAAACTGACTCACCGTATTAAAAAATAAATGCAATATTTAATAACTATATGTATGGCAGAGTTGTTCAAATACCCCAAAATACATAACAAAATTTAAATGATGAATGGCCTGCATTGTGAATAATGCCATAAGTTTTGGCATAGCTACCCATATTGAGTCTGTATCTCTTGTATTCCATGTAAAAACCTACATTAATACAGGGTGAGAGGAAGGAGCCAACTAAGTGATCACCCTTAACCACAGCTCCTTGCATGTCTGTATTATATTCTGTTTGACAAACATAGGCTATATCTTAATACTGATGTGAATTCCTTGTGCAGTCTTAGGGTATGTCTACACTACAAAATTAGGTCGATTTTATAGAAGTTGATTTTTAGAAATCAATTTTATACAGTCGATTGCATATTTCCACACTAAGCGCATTAAGTTGGTGGAGTGCGTCCTCACTACCATGGCTAGCATCGACTTACGGAGCGGTGCACTGTGGATAGCTATCCCACAGTTCCTGCAGTCTCCGCCGCCCATTGGAATTCTGGGTTAAGCTCCCAATGCCTGATGGGGCAAAAACATTGTCGCGGGTCGTTTTGGGTACATGTCGTCAGTCTCCCCTCCCTCCGTGAAACCAACGGCAGACAATTGTTTCGCGCCTTCTTTCCGCGTAGACGCCATACCACGGCAAGCGTGCAGCTCGCTCAGCTCAGCTCACCGACACCGCCACTGTTGTGTCCTGAGTGCTGCTGGCAGCAGACTGTGCAGTAGGTCTTCAAACCATCGTCATACACCGCTTCCGCTGGCACTCTGCTCTGCTGCTATTGCCTCAATAACGAATTTCTCTGTGTTTTCTGTCATGGGCTCCCAGGTACGTGTGTTCTTCCTTGGTGAAAGGTGCGTGGTGCTAACCATCGTCCTCCACCGCTTCCGCTGCAACTCTGCTCTCCTGCTCTTGCCTCGATAGCGAATTTCTCCATGTTGTCTGTCATGGGCTCCCGGGTAGGTGTGTTCTTCCTCGGGAAATGTGCGCGGTGCTAACCATCGTCCTCCACCGCTTCCGCTGCAACTCTGCTCTCCTGCTTTCCTGGTGCCATGAATCCACCTCTCAGGTCCTCTCGTCGTTTGGTAGAAATATCTATTCTCATGTCATCCGTCGTCATCCACTGCAACTCTGCCCTCCTGCAGACGCCATACCACGGCAAGCATGGAGCCCGCTCAGCTCACTGCTGCTGTTGTGAGCATTGTAAACACCTCACGCATTATCCTGCAGTATGTGCAGAACCCGCAAAAGCAGGTGAGGAGGCAACGACAGCGTGATCACGATAGTGATGAGGACATGGACACAGACTTCTCTCAAAGCACAGGCCCTGGCAATTTGGACATCATGGTGGTAATGGGGCAGGTTCATGCCGTGGAACACCGATTCTGGGCCCGGGAAACAAGCACAGACTGGTGGGACCGATTAGTGTTGCAGGTCTGGTATGATTCCCAGTGGCTGCGAAACTTTTGCATGTGTAAGGGCACTTTCATGGAACTTTGTGACTTGCGTTTCCCTGCCCTGAAGCACAAGAATACCAAGATGAGAGCAGCCCTCACAGTTGAGAAGCGAGTGGCGATAGTCCTCTGGAAGCTTGCAATGCCAGACAGCTACCGGTCAGTCGGTAATCAATTTGGAGTGGGTAAATCTACTGTGGGGGCTGCTGTGATCCAAGTAGCCAATGCAATCACTGACATGCTGCTATCAAGGGTAGTGACTCTGGGAAATGTGCAGGTTATAGTGGATGGCTTTGCTGCAATAGGATTCCCTAACTGTGGTGGGGTGATAGACGGAACACATATCCCTATCTTGGGACCGGACCACCTTTGCAGCCAGTACGTAAACCGCAAGGGGCACTTTTCAATGGTGCTGCAAGCACTGGAGGATCACAAGGGACGTTTCACCAACATCAACGTGGGATGGCCGGGAAAGGTGCATGACGCTCGCATCTTGAGGAACGCTGGTCTGTTTGAACAGCTGTAGGAAGGAACTTACTTCCCAGACCAGAAAATTACCGTTGGGGGTGTTGAAATGCCTATAGTTATCCTTGGGGACCCAGCCTACCCCTTAATGCCATGGCTCATGAAGCCATACACCGGCACCCTGGACAGTAGTAAGGAGCAGTTCAACTATAGGCTGAGCAAGTGCAGAATGGTGGTAGAATGTGCATTTGGATGTTTAAAAGCTCGCTGGCGCAGTTTACTGACTAGGTTAGACCTCAGCAAAACCAATATTCTGATCGTTATTACTGCTTGCTGTTTGCTCCACAATACCTGTGAGAGTAAGGGGGAGATGTTTATGGCGGGGTGGGAGGTTGAGGCAAATCGTCTGGCCGTCGATTACGCGCAGCCAGACACCAGGGCAATTAGAAGAGCACAGCAGGGTGCCCTGTGCATCAGAGAAGCTTTGAAACCCAGTTTCATGACTGGCCAGGCTACGGTGTGACAGTTCTCTTTGTTTCTCCTTGATGAAAACCCACCCCCTGGGTTGACTGTACTTCCCTGTAAACCAACCGCCCTCCCCCCTTCGGGCTTTCAGAGCCAATAAAGTCATTATTGTTCCAAAATCATGCATTCTTTATTAATTCATCACACAAATAGGGGGAAAATTTGCAAGGTAGCCCGGGAGGGGTGGGTGAGGAGGGAAGCACCGGGTGGGGTGGTGGATGAGGGAGGGAAGGACAAGGCCACACTACAGTTCAAAACTTATTGAATGCCAGCCTTCTGTTGCTTGGGCAATCCTCTGGGGTGGAGGGCTGGGTGCCCATAGCCTCCCTCCCTCCCCCCCTGCATTCTTGGGCATCTGGGTGAGGAGGAAATGGAACTTGGGGAGGAGAGCAGGCAGTTATACAGGGGCTGCAGCGGTGGTCTGTGCTCCTGCTGCCTTTCCTGCAGCTCCACCAGACGCCTGAGCATGTCAGTTTGCTCCCCCACTAGCCTCAGCACTGCATCCTACCTCCTCTCAGCGTGCTCCTCCCTCCTCTCATCGCGTTCATTTAACGCTTTCCTGGACTCTGCCATTGTTTGCCTCCACGCATTTTGCTGAGCTCTTTCAGTGTGGGAGGACTGCATGAGCTCTGAGAACATCTCGTCGTGAGTGCGTTTTTTTCACCTTCTAATCTGCGCTAGCCTCTGGGACGGAGATGATAGGGGGAGCGTAGAAACATTTGCAGCTGTGGGAGGGAAAAAAAGGGAGAGTAGTACTTTAAAAGATATATTTTAGAGAACAAAGGGAAGACTCACTCTGAATCAAGCGATTCACATTACATAGCACAAGTACTTTTGGTACAAGGTCACATTTTGCCTCTTATATTGAGTGCCTGCTGGTTTGGTGTGAGACATCACACATGCTCGGCTGGGCAACAGAATTGGGCTTGCAGCAGCCATGGTAAGGCAAAGGGTTTCAGCTTCTTCAACCTTCATAACATGTGGAACGGTTTCAAACAGCAGCGCCCTCCTTTCCCATACCAAGCAAAGCCTGTTGGGTTGGCCATTTAAAAGCAGGGGCTGCGGTTTTAGGGTGAATGTGCAGCACAATCCAACCCCCCCCCCCGACCCAATTCTCTGGGATGATTGCTTCACCCCCCACACCCCACTCCCCAAACTGCATGGCTAGTATCAGGGAAGATCCTGGTCAGCCAAATGCGAACAGCTCAGCATGAGCAGGCCTCCCCCCACCATGTGGCTAACAGCGGGGATGATTTATTTTCAGGCAAAGGCAAACAGCCAAAGCCCGGGCCCATTCACTGCAAGGTTTTGTTCTGCAATGATTCCAGACTACTTGCTACTGGCTTGGCGTGGTAAATTAATCATTAAACACGCTTGCTTTTAAACTCTGTATTATATTTACAAAGGTACACTCACCAGAGGTTCCTTCTCCGGCTTCATGGTCCGGGAGCCGCCTTGGGAGGGTTGGGAGGGTTTTGGCTCCAGGGTGATGAACAGTTCCTGGCTGCCAGGGAGGAGGGATTATCTCCTTGCCTGCTGTGCGCTATCCTCAACCTCCTCCTCCTCCTCCTCCTCATCTTCAAACTCCTCCTCCCTGTTGCGTGAGACTCCCCCCTTGCAGGTGTCCACGGACAGTGGTGAGGTAGTGGTAGAGACCACCCCTAGAATTGCATGCAGCTCATCATAGAACCAGCATGTGCGACCGTTTGCATCCTTTGTTTTTTGGTAGGCTTGCCTCAGCTCCTTAACTTTCACGCGGCACTGCTGTGTGTCCCTGTTGTAGCCTCTGTCCATCATGCCCTTGGAGATTTTGGCAAATATATTGGCATTTCGTCTTTTGGAATGGAGTTTTGCCTGCATGGATTCTTCTCCCCATACAGCGATCAGATCCAGTACCTCCCGTTCGGTCCATGTTGGAGCTCTTTTGCAATTCTGGGACTCCATGCTCACCTGTGCTGATCAGCTCGCCACGCTGGCCAAACAGGAAATGAAATTCAAAAGTTCCCGGGGCTTTTCCTGTCTACCTGGCCAGTGCATCTGAGTTGAGAGTGCTGTCCAGAGCGGTCACAATACAGAACTCTGGGATAGCTCCCGGAGGCCAACACCATCGAATTGCATCCACACTACCCCAGATTCGACCCAGCAAAGTTGATTTTAGCGCTAAACCCCTCACCGGGGAGGAGTAAAGAAATTCATTTCAAGAGACCTTTAAGTCGACAAAACAGGCTTGGTCGAGTGGACGGGTGCAGGGTTAAATCGACCTAACGCTGCTAAATTCGACCTAAACTCGTAGTGTAGACCAGGGCTTAGACTCAAGTAGTCTGGCATGCCTGCTTAGGAAAATACTTCATGTATATAACAGGCCATATATTTTTATGTGCAAAAATCCTTGTCCACATCAAGGACAGAGATGTTTTCCCAATATAATCATTAGTGCTATAGCTACAGCTTTCTCTGTGGTCCCTGAATGCAGCATGTCTCTTCTGTTTGGCATGTGGACATGGTGAATGGCTGATGGTGTGTTCTGTCTGGTAATAAGTGCCTGGCACCAGAGGAAGCATCACAAATAACTCCCTGTACCAGGTAGGAGGAGTCTCTGCCATTGAAGTTGACAAAGTGATAGAATTCAACACTTAATATGGACAATAAGAGTATCCACAGTTAAGTAGGAAAAAAAAAACAGAGAGGAGAGTGAACTAACTGCACTGCTAGTCTGCCATTGCCATAGTCCAGGGGTGGCCAAACTTATTGACCCTTCGAGCCACATACAACAATCTTCAGAAGTTGAAGAGCCGGAGCAGGAGGCACCTGCTGGGGCTCGGGGCTTCAGCCCCACTCCTGCTGAAGCCCTGAAACCTGCCTCCCTGCTGGGCAAAAGCCCCCAGCCCACCACCCTGCTCCAAGGCAGAGGTCCCACGCTGCCCCCCCCCATCCCAAGTCTGGTAGGGGGGCTCCGTGAGCTGCACTTTCACTGTAAAAGAGCCACATGCGGCTTGTGAGCCACAGTTTGGCCACCCCGGCCATAGTCTCTTCTAAGTCTGTTAGAGTTTGTTGCATCAACATAACATGCTAACACTGATCTTGTTCTGTGCTAGGGAAATCGTGTGGTGTTCCAATAGGACCAGCACATGGCAGAGCTGTTAATATAGCAAATTACCTGTATGGTGCAAGAGTAAACATCATTTGTGATGAAGGGTGAGTGTTGGGGAACCGGTGCTGATTAATTCACAGAGCTTAGTTTGGTGAACAGTGGAAAATGAATAATAGAAATTCCGATCTAATTGAAAAACATAATCTGAGCAGGTGCTACAGATCTGCTGTCCTGCCTTCAGGGCCCCATTGAAAAAATATAACCTTCAAGCTGAATTTGGCCAGGTGTGGATCATGATCCCTCAGTCCTCCAGCTGAAAGATTAAGTTGGGAGGAAGCAGGTGCAGCTACGGTATCATGGGGTGCGCTTCAATTTGTTCAAGCTGCTGTTGGAAAAAACTACCATAATATGTGATTGGGTTCTAGTTTGATTGGATAGTGCAGGTACTTTCGGGATATCAGAGTAATTGAGCAGGGAAGTACATGGCATGAGCATGGATGTCTTTGTTTTAATTGATATATCATTTTGTTTTTCACTGTGTCACCCATTTAGGTGGTATGTGCAGGCAACAAGGGTTAAATTCCCTGTGCTGGGATCAGGATGATTGGGAGCAGCTGGTTATGGAATAAATTGCCTAGGGAAGTTGTGGAGATTTTTAAGAGCAGGTTAGACAAACACCTGTCAAGGATGGTCTACGTAATAGTTAGTCCTGCCTGAGTGCAGGGGACTGGACTAGAAAACCTCTCGAAGTTCTTTCCAGTCCTATGATTCTCTGTCTTCAAACCCCACAGAGATTGGGAGACAAAGAGAATGCCTTTTCCTGTAGCTGAGCCATCAGGGATAGATAAGAAGACAGAAAATATCATATTGCCTCTATATAAATTCATGTCATGCCCACACCTTGAATACTGCATGCAGATGTGGTCGCCCCATCTCTAAAAAGATATATTAGAATTGGAAAAGGTTCAGAAAAGGGCAACAAAATATGATTAGGGGTATAGAACGGCTTCCATATGAGGAGTATTTTTTCATGCAACACACTGTCAACCTCTGGAACTCCTTGCCAGAGGGTGTTGTGAAGGCCAATACTATAACGGAGTTCAAAAGGGAGCTAGATAGATTCATGGAAGATGGGTCCATCAATGGCTATTAGTGAGGATGGGCAGGAATGGTGTCCCTAGCCTCTGTTTGCCAGAAGCTGGGATTGAGTGACAGGGCATGGATCACTTGATGATAACCTGTCTGTTCATTCCCTTTGGAGAACCTGCCATTGGTCTCTGTCAGAGGACAGGATCCTGGGCTCAGTGGACCTTTGGTCTGACCCAGTATGGCCGTTCTTATGTTCTTCTCAGGTGATGTAATAAAAACTAGCTGTTATCAGATATCAAATCACTTTACAAAGGAGTGCAGTATTGTTTACCCCATTTTACAGATGGGGAAACTGAAGCACAGAGGGGAAGTGACTTCCCAAGGTCACCCACAGGCCAGAGGCAGAAATGAGAATGGAATCCAAGTTTCCTGAGTCCCAGTCCAGTGGTTTTTCCTCTAGGCAATACTGCATCTGAGTTGCACCCACAAGAATGTCCAAGCTGTTGTTTCAGAGACGTAGCTGTGTTAGCTTGTATCAGAAAAAACAACAAAGAGTCCGTGTAGCACCTTAGAGACTAACACATTTATTTCGGCATAAGCTTTCGTAGGCTAATGATGATGATGAAGTGGGTTTTAGCCCATGAAAGCTTATGCCCAAATAAATGTGTTAGTCTCTAAGGTGCCACAAGGACTCCTCGTTGTCCAAGCTATTGTTGTGATATTTAATATTTTCCTATGCAGAAGTGTACAGAAGCTGCCCACCTTGGAATTGTGTCCGCCAACAAAAGCTTTGGGTTTAAATGGGCTGATTAGGTTTGGACATTGAGATGTTCAGGTTTTGAAAGAGTGGCAGCAGTGGGACAGCCCTTGGGCAGCTGTCTTCTCTCCCGGTTGTTGCTGTCAGCACAAGTGGCCTTTGGGTGTAATGTTCTAAGTTGGAAGAAAAGCGGTAGCCACCTGGCCACACATGATGTTCATGTCTGTCCTTGTTGGCCCCTCTCATTTCAGCAGACCGGTGAAAGACCCTGCAGAGACCAGCCTTACTAGGTGCACCTCTCATCTGTTTCTCTAAACCTCCTTGACAAATAAGGCCATGACCTTTAGCCTGTAGTGTTAAAGGAAGTAGTGAAGGCTAAGTGACTGCATTGCCAGTATGCAGTACTTCCTGTGCAAGAATTAACTAGAGGTCTAGCGAAGTGGGTCTTGGATGTGGACTGTTGCCAACTCTTTGGTAGAAGAGCAGAGTTAAAATAGGCAGAGGAATGATGGCAATAAGCAGGCTGAGCTACTGACTTCCCGAGTGACAGAGACACCCCTTTTAGTACTTTGCTCCCCATTTATCTGGGCCATTAATCCAAGGTGTAGAATGCCAACAGCACACATCCCGAGCACTGTTCTGCAGATTGGAACGAGGGAGGTGTGACGCAGTCTCCATTCTGCAAAGCCAAACGTCTTTCATATGCGAACACTCGGAGAAGATTAACAGTCTGGAAAATTACTAATTTCCTTAGTATTTTTCAAATAATGGAACTTCTTTAGGGACTTCTTCCACCTTCTGGGGATGTAAGAAATAAGAAGCATTAAAAATGTGGATAAGAGAGACTTACTTGTTTCCCTTTGCTAAGGTTCAACAAAGATATTGCCCAGAAATTCCCAAGCATCTAGCTAGTATAGATTTTAAGGGGAAGGATTTCACCTGCTAACATGGTCTCTGCAATCTTATACCCACCTATTTGCTTGTTCTACATTGGCTTTAACCGCTCAGCATTCCTTGGTCCTAGGATTCATGTTGGTACTTACAGCAGGAATGACCCTACAGGGTCACTTACTGGCAGAAAGAACCCCTTTTCCAAAGTTCTGGACTATTACAGGAGTAATTAGAGTTAGGTAAGAAACTTTTTCTCTTCTCTTTAGGTTCAGATTACATGGGCGGCCTTTCATCCAATGTATGCTGAAGGGACATCAAGTTGAATGGAGTCAACTTCCAACTTGTGAAGGTCAGGCTATTTTTATGGCTTTAAGAAGAACTCCTGATTGGAGCTGTTGCAGAGTAACTGTTACAGACCTTTCATGTGTGTTTTATATTCACTCAATTTAGATTGTCAGTCATATAGATATTTTTGAATTATATATGCATGAATAGCCTTATTGTACACGCTGCGTAACCAAGTATTTAGATTTGGCAAATTCTTTCATTTAGGCTAAGTGGATGAGACTTGGATCTGCCATATTAGAGATCTCTTCCTAGCTTGTGTAACTTACATTCAGGGAGGATGGGTTGTTCAGTGATAACTTGGTGTGGCGGTCCACGCCCCCAAGGGTATGAGCGGTGTGGACTATCCGCCACCGTCCGTAAAATAGCCCTTTAGCTCAGGGCAGTGTGGCCTAGCGGCCAGAGTCCATAAAGCAACCCTTGGTGGAGGGTAGCGTGGCCTAGCGGCCAGAGTCTATGGTGTCCCCTTTAATGCAGGGAAACGTAGCCTAACAGCCGGAGTTTATAATACGGCCCTTGGCTACAGGGCAGTGGGGCCTACCAGCTAGAGTCCATAAAGCGACCCTTGGTGGAGGGTAGCGTGGCCTAGTGGCCAGAGTCTTTATCATTGGGATGTGACAGCCCCGGTAGCAACATGCTGAGTTTCCCCGGGGGTGGGGGGGGAAGATACCACTCTGTCACCCTCCCGGGGTCACTTCCTACCCGGCTCTCTGTTGGGGTCTCCCAGGAGTCGTCGGGTCCTTGGTACTCTGCGGATCCGGTCGTCTCCCGGGTCTCCTCCAATCGCCGGGGTGAAGGCGGGCCGTGGACGGCGTCGCTTCCCGGTGCAGTCAGCAGCTGTGGCTGGCCCTCCGCAGGAGCTCCCCCGGCAGGTCCTTCTCCCACAGACTACAGCCCAGAATGAGCTGGTCTCCCTCCCTTTATACTCCTGTAGCACCTGGAGCATGCCCAGTCTTCCCAGGGAGGCGGGACTTCCGCTGCCCGTCCCTGGGGCTTAACTCTGTCCGGGTTAAGGCGGGGTGGTCTGACCCCACCACACTTGGGTTTTGAAGGGCACAGGATTGTTAACACCAGTCAGTAGAAATAATGAGAGTTGAACTCATCATCTCCTGATTCCCAACACGGTGCACCTTCTCCTAGGCCAAAGGATATGTTCATGTGAGGGATGGAGATGCATAATTCTGAGTTGCACATGGCAACACCTTGCAGAGAATGCTCAGTGAGAACAGCATGTTCAGGGGTTTTAGAAGTCCCTGTAGGAAGTTTTGATGAGTAAAACTGAAGGGAAATGACAGATTTTGGCAGTATGTAACTCATGGTGACAGCAAGAGACACCACATTGAGCCTTTCACATCTGAGTGGCCAGCTGGTGATGGGAGATTGATATAATGTTCATAACTGATTTTTCCTCTTCTTTTTGCCTTAGCCATAATTACCCAGGACAAACCCACGACTGTCCCTCCCAAAGGAACAGAAGTAGCTGGTACTTCCTCAGGTAAATTGGAAGAACTTTGATTTGCTAAAAGTCTAGAATGTTGGGTTCAAATTTCCACTTGAATAAAAATGAAATGTACAGTGTGAAAGTCATTTAATTTCTATAATTCTGCTATTCACAGATGCAAATATGATGATGCTCACTTAGAGAGCTCGTTGTTCATTTGTACACTCCATGCTCTCCTGGTTTTCCTACCTCTCTCATTGTTCCTGCACCATTTCTTTTGGTTATCAAAGCCTTTTGGTGGGTCCTTCTCCCCCTTCCACTTTCCAAAGGATTCCCACAGTGCTCTAACCTTGGCCCTTTCCTCTGATTCCTCTCAAAAGGAGAGTGACGTGGCCAATACTGTGGGTAAGGAATATTATTGTCTGGGCTGATTAATGGCAACTCTAATGAGAGCGATGGGGGCAGGGACCTCCTTTTTGTTGTGTGGTTCTACAGTGCTTAGCACTGTGGGGCCCCGAGTCATGACTTGAGCCCTCACGCGCTATTGCGACGCAACTAATAACACTATTGGCTGCACTAGGGGCTGGTGTGGGAAAATCTTCTATCGCTCTATGGCATCCAAGCTCTGATCATTTCAGTGGCACAAACTCTCTTACTTTGGTGTAGATTTAACTGGGACAAAGACAGTTAGTCCCCAAATCCATACGGTTATCCCAAGGATGAAAATTCAGGAGTAGATAATTGATAGCTGAGAGAATTAGCTCTTGGAATGACGATAGGAGTAATGCACATAATGCATGTGGATCTTCTGCTTTGTGCAGACTTGATGGTATACCCAACAGAGGGAAATATTAAAGAAAATCAAGTGCGTAAAACACCAGAAGGGGGTTGACTCTAGCAGTTATTCAGCCTGACAGTGCTTTCACTGTCAAGCTTGGGGGTTTTTCTTCAAATATTTTGGGGAGACAATATGAGCATTTGTGGATTCGATTCTTTAAAATTCAATATGTTTTGTCCTGTGCTTGGCAAGATAATTTTCACTCCAGTCTGTTTGTGGGTGTTGATGTCTTTACATGTCTGGAATCTCTGCCGGCTTTTTGGTATTTAAAATAGTGAGTTGTGTTTAGAGCACCTCAAATATTTTATAAAACTTTCTTTTCTCGACAGATTCCGCACTGAACACAATTGGCAACTTTACTGAGCTGGAAGGTGAGGTACTGAGGGGAGAGAGAAAACACTTGAGCTGTTAGACTGGGTAGTGCAATGCATGTGGTGAGCAGGGAAGCCTGACTGTAGGGAGCTTCAGAACTGGAGCTGGCCACATCCTTTCAATTGTTTTTCAAGTCTATCACACTAAGGAACCCCTGAATGTTGCTGATCCATGTGGCTGAATTACGTGCATGACATTGGAATCACGTTGAATTTCTGCCAAAAATAAAGAAATTAAATAAAAAATCCCTTCTAGTCAGTAACTTAGGGAGACCGTAACTATAATTTTTTTCTAAATCAGCTAGATTTCTTTGTGTGGGTTTTTTGTTTTGTTTTGTTTTCCTAACTCTTTTTTCTCTATTAGCCAGTTTCCTGCCTGGTTTTTAAAATATTTTTCGTTGAGCTTTATTTATACAACAACAACAACAAAAAAGAACCCAAATTGTGTGTTCCTGCCAAAACTGAAGCCATCAGTAAACCTGAGTCCTACACCTACAGTTATGATGAGCAATATGGTTACAAGTGGATATGTACCCACTTTCATTTCATATGTACCCATTTATCATACTAACATTCTTAACATTAAAAACTATAAATTTGTCAATGATGTATTTCCTAAGGGCAAACAGATTCAGTAATTCCAGGAGCCATTGAAAGGCGACTTCAGAGCACTCTTTACCCTCGTTGTTACTGTTATATAATCTTTCATACAGTTACCCTAAAAATCTTAGTCTGAGCATTGCTTTTACATGAGTCTGATTTCTAAATGCAAAACACATTGACATCAGTGATTGTGGTTCTGTTCAATCTGTGGCAAGGAGTTACCCATTTAATGTCTAACCAGCAGCTATGGAAGATACTAAATGACTTTACTCTAGTAAGGTCAGCAAAAGTGTGTCTCTTGAAACAATCTATATGGATAATTTGAAATACTGATTATTCAAAATCTGCGGCTGGCCCGTGCCAGCTGATTCGGACTCACGGGGCTCAGGCTAAGGGATGGTTTAATTGTTTTGTAGCTGTTTGGGCTCAGGTTTGAGCCGGGGTTGTATGACCTTGCCCAAGCCCGAATATCTGCATCACCGTTAAACAGCTCCTTAACCCGAGAGACCAAGCATGGGCCAGCTGCAGGTGTATAATTGCAATGTAGACGTACCCTAACACTAACCTATGACGACGTGCTAAGGTGGATATTATGATACCCCGTCTAGACCACCCACGTGTAACAATTCTGTGCTTACTCAATGTTTTGGCAAACACGTGGCTGGCCAGTGCAGGCTTGGAAAATGAGAGCCTAGACGCATGTGTAAGAGAATAGTTAACACATAGTTAATTTATTCATAAGATTTTCCTGCCCTAAGAAACCCGCTGTGATTCTGTCTTAAATTTCAGTGGCACAAACTCTATTTCTTAGGTGTATATTCTCCTGGGACAAAGACAGTCTCCAAATCCATACAGTTATCCCAAGGAGGAGAATTCAGGAGTAGATAATTTACAGCTGAGAGAATTAGCTCTTGGAATGACGATAGGGGTAATGCACCTAATGCGTGTGGATCTTCTGCTTTGTGCAGACTTGAAGGTATACCCAACAGAGCGAAATATTCGAGAAAATCAAGTGGGTAAAACACTGGGAGGGGGTTGACCCTAGCAGTTATTCAGCCTGATAGTGCTTTCAGTCATGCGTGCGGGCTTTTCTTCAAATGTCTTGGGGAGCAGTTGTGGATTCGATTCTTTAAAATTCAATATGTTTTGTCCTGTGCTTGGCAAGATAATTTTCACTCCAGTCTGTTTGTGGGTGTTGATGTCTTTACATGTCTGGAATCTCTGCCGGCTTTTTGGTATTTAAAATAGTGAGTTGTGTTTAGAGCACCTCAAATATTTTATAAAACTTTCTTTTCTCTACAGATTCCGCACTGAACACAATTGGCAACTTTACTGAGCTGGAAGGTGAGGTACTGAGGGGAGAGAGAAAGCACTTGAGCTGTTAGACTGGATAGCGCAATGCGTGTGGTGAGCAGGGAAGCCTGGATGTAGGGAGCTTCAGAACTGGAGCTGGCCACATCCTTTCAATTGTTTTTCAAGTCTATCACACTAAGGAACCCCTGAATGTTGCTGATCCATGTGGCTGAACTACGTGCATGACATTGGAATCACGTTGAATTTCTGCCAAAAATAAAGAAATTAAATAAAAAATCCCTTCTAGTCAGTAACTTAGGGAGACCGTAACTATAATTTTTTTTCTAAATCAGCTAGATTTCTTTGTGTGGGTTTTTTTGTTTTGTTTTGTTTTGTTTTCCTAACTCTTTTTTCTCTATTAGCCAGTTTCCTGCCTGGTTTTTAAAATATTTTTCGTTGAGCTTTATTTATACAACAACAACAAAAAAGAACCCAAATTGTGTGTTCCTGCCAAAACTGAAGCCATCAGTAAACCTGAGTCCTACACCTACAGTTATGATGAGCAATATGGTTACAAGTGGATATGTACCCACTTTCATTTCATATGTACCCATTTATCATACTAACATTCTTAACATTAAAAACTATAAATTTGTCAATGATGTATTTCCTAAGGGCAAACAGATTCAGTAATTCCAGGAGCCATTGAAAGGCCACTTCAGAGCACTCTTTACCCTCGTTGTTACTGTTATATAATCTTTCATACAGTTACTCTAAAAATCTTAGTCTGAGCATTGCTTTTACATGAGTCTGATTTCTAAATGCAAAACTCATTGACATCAGTGATTGTGGTTCTGTTCAATCTGTGGCAAGGAGTTACCCATTTAATGTCTAACCAGCAGCTATGGAAGATACTAAATGACTTTACTCTAGTAAGGTCAGCAAAAGTGTGTCTCTTGAAACAATCTATATGGATAATTTGAAATACTGATTATTCAAAATCTGCGGCTGGCCCGTGCCAGCTGATTCGGACTCACGGGGCTCAGGCTAAGGGATGGTTTAATTGTTTTGTAGCTGTTTGGGCTCAGGTTTGAGCCGGGGTTGTATGACCTTGCCCAAGCCCGAATATCTGCATCACCGTTAAACAGCCCCTTAACCCGAGAGACCAAGCATGGGCCAGCTGCAGGTGTATAATTGCAATGTAGACGTACCCTAACACTAACCTATGACGACGTGCTAAGGTGGATATTATGATACCCCGTCTAGACCACCCACGTGTAACAATTCTGTGCTTACTCAATGTTTTGGCAAACACGTGGCTGGCCAGTGCAGGCTTGGAAAATGAGAATAGTGTAAGAGAATAGTTAACACATAGTTAATGTATTCATAAGATTTTCCTGCCCTAAGAAACCCGCTGTGATTCTCTCTTAAATTTCAGTGGCACAAACTCTATTTCTTAGGTGTATATTCTCCTGGGACAAAGACAGTCTCCAAATCCATACAGTTATCCCAAGGAGGAGAATTCAGGAGTAGATAATTTACAGCTGAGAGAATTAGCTCTTGGAATGACGATAGGGGTAATGCACCTAATGCGTGTGGATCTTCTGCTTTGTGCAGACTTGAAGGTATACCCAACAGAGCGAAATATTCGAGAAAATCAAGTGGGTAAAACACTGGGAGGGGGTTGACCCTAGCAGTTATTCAGCCTGACAGTGCTTTCAGTCATGCATGTGGGCTTTTCTTCAAATGTCTTGGGGAGCAGTTGTGGATTCGATTCTTTAAAATTCAATATGTTTTGTCCTGTGCTTGGCAAGATAATTTTCACTCCAGTCTGTTTGTGGGTGTTGATGTCTTTACATGTCTGGAATCTCTGCCGGCTTTTTGGTATTTAAAATAGTGAGTTGTGTTTAGAGCACCTCAAATATTTTATAAAACTTTCTTTTCTCTACAGATTCCGCACTGAACACAATTGGCAACTTTACTGAGCTGGAAGGTGAGGTACTGAGGGGAGAGAGAAAGCACTTGAGCTGTTAGACTGGATAGCGCAATGCGTGTGGTGAGCAGGGAAGCCTGGCTGTAGGGAGCTTCAGAACTGGAGCTGGCCACATCCTTTCAATTGTTTTTCAAGTCTATCACACTAAGGAACCCCTGAATGTTGCTGATCCATGTGGCTGAATTACGTGCATGACATTGGAATCACGTTGAATTTCTGCCAAAAATAAAGAAATTAAATAAAAAATCCCTTCTAGTCAGTAACTTAGGGAGACCGTAACTATAATTTTTTTTCTAAATCAGCTAGATTTCTTTGTGTGGGTTTTTTTGTTTTGTTTTGTTTTGTTTTCCTAACTCTTTTTTCTCTATTAGCCAGTTTCCTGCCTGGTTTTTAAAATATTTTTCGTTGAGCTTTATTTATACAACAACAACAAAAAAGAACCCAAATTGTGTGTTCCTGCCAAAACTGAAGCCATCAGTAAACCTGAGTCCTACACCTACAGTTATGATGAGCAATATGGTTACAAGTGGATATGTACCCACTTTCATTTCATATGTACCCATTTATCATACTAACATTCTTAACATTAAAAACTATAAATTTGTCAATGATGTATTTCCTAAGGGCAAACAGATTCAGTAATTCCAGGAGCCATTGAAAGGCCACTTCAGAGCACTCTTTACCCTCGTTGTTACTGTTATATAATCTTTCATACAGTTACTCTAAAAATCTTAGTCTGAGCATTGCTTTTACATGAGTCTGATTTCTAAATGCAAAACTCATTGACATCAGTGATTGTGGTTCTGTTCAATCTGTGGCAAGGAGTTACCCATTTAATGTCTAACCAGCAGCTATGGAAGATACTAAATGACTTTACTCTAGTAAGGTCAGCAAAAGTGTGTCTCTTGAAACAATCTATATGGATAATTTGAAATACTGATTATTCAAAATCTGCGGCTGGCCCGTGCCAGCTGATTCGGACTCACGGGGCTCAGGCTAAGGGATGGTTTAATTGTTTTGTAGCTGTTTGGGCTCAGGTTTGAGCCGGGGTTGTATGACCTTGCCCAAGCCCGAATATCTGCATCACCGTTAAACAGCTCCTTAACCCGAGAGACCAAGCATGGGCCAGCTGCAGGTGTATAATTGCAATGTAGACGTACCCTAACACTAACCTATGACGACGTGCTAAGGTGGATATTATGATACCCCGTCTAGACCACCCACGTGTAACAATTCTGTGCTTACTCAATGTTTTGGCAAACACGTGGCTGGCCAGTGCAGGCTTGGAAAATGAGAATAGTGTAAGAGAATAGTTAACACATAGTTAATGTATTCATAAGATTTTCCTGCCCTAAGAAACCCGCTGTGATTCTCTCTTAAATTTCAGTGGCACAAACTCTATTTCTTAGGTGTATATTCTCCTGGGACAAAGACAGTCTCCAAATCCATACAGTTATCCCAAGGAGGAGAATTCAGGAGTAGATAATTTACAGCTGAGAGAATTAGCTCTTGGAATGACGATAGGGGTAATGCACCTAATGCGTGTGGATCTTCTGCTTTGTGCAGACTTGAAGGTATACCCAACAGAGCGAAATATTCGAGAAAATCAAGTGGGTAAAACACTGGGAGGGGGTTGACCCTAGCAGTTATTCAGCCTGACAGTGCTTTCAGTCATGCATGTGGGCTTTTCTTCAAATGTCTTGGGGAGCAGTTGTGGATTCGATTCTTTAAAATTCAATATGTTTTGTCCTGTGCTTGGCAAGATAATTTTCACTCCAGTCTGTTTGTGGGTGTTGATGTCTTTACATGTCTGGAATCTCTGCCGGCTTTTTGGTATTTAAAATAGTGAGTTGTGTTTAGAGCACCTCAAATATTTTATAAAACTTTCTTTTCTCTACAGATTCCGCACTGAACACAATTGGCAACTTTACTGAGCTGGAAGGTGAGGTACTGAGGGGAGAGAGAAAGCACTTGAGCTGTTAGACTGGATAGCGCAATGCGTGTGGTGAGCAGGGAAGCCTGGCTGTAGGGAGCTTCAGAACTGGAGCTGGCCACATCCTTTCAATTGTTTTTCAAGTCTATCACACTAAGGAACCCCTGAATGTTGCTGATCCATGTGGCTGAATTACGTGCATGACATTGGAATCACGTTGAATTTCTGCCAAAAATAAAGAAATTAAATAAAAAATCCCTTCTAGTCAGTAACTTAGGGAGACCGTAACTATAATTTTTTTTCTAAATCAGCTAGATTTCTTTGTGTGGGTTTTTTTGTTTTGTTTTGTTTTGTTTTCCTAACTCTTTTTTCTCTATTAGCCAGTTTCCTGCCTGGTTTTTAAAATATTTTTCGTTGAGCTTTATTTATACAACAACAACAACAAAAAAGAACCCAAATTGTGTGTTCCTGCCAAAACTGAAGCCATCAGTAAACCTGAGTCCTACACCTACAGTTATGATGAGCAATATGGTTACAAGTGGATATGTACCCACTTTCATTTCATATGTACCCATTTATCATACTAACATTCTTAACATTAAAAACTATAAATTTGTCAATGATGTATTTCCTAAGGGCAAACAGATTCAGTAATTCCAGGAGCCATTGAAAGGCCACTTCAGAGCACTCTTTACCCTCGTTGTTACTGTTATATAATCTTTCATACAGTTACTCTAAAAATCTTAGTCTGAGCATTGCTTTTACATGAGTCTGATTTCTAAATGCAAAACTCATTGACATCAGTGATTGTGGTTCTGTTCAATCTGTGGCAAGGAGTTACCCATTTAATGTCTAACCAGCAGCTATGGAAGATACTAAATGACTTTACTCTAGTAAGGTCAGCAAAAGTGTGTCTCTTGAAACAATCTATATGGATAATTTGAAATACTGATTATTCAAAATCTGCGGCTGGCCCGTGCCAGCTGATTCGGACTCACGGGGCTCAGGCTAAGGGATGGTTTAATTGTTTTGTAGCTGTTTGGGCTCAGGTTTGAGCCGGGGTTGTATGACCTTGCCCAAGCCCGAATATCTGCATCACCGTTAAACAGCCCCTTAACCCGAGAGACCAAGCATGGGCCAGCTGCAGGTGTATAATTGCAATGTAGACGTACCCTAACACTAACCTATGACGACGTGCTAAGGTGGATATTATGATACCCCGTCTAGACCACCCACGTGTAACAATTCTGTGCTTACTCAATGTTTTGGCAAACACGTGGCTGGCCAGTGCAGGCTTGGAAAATGAGAGCCTAGACGCATGTGTAAGAGAATAGTTAACACATAGTTAATTTATTCATAAGATTTTCCTGCCCTAAGAAACCCGCTGTGATTCTCTCTTAAATTTCAGTGGCACAAACTCTATTTCTTAGGTGTATATTCTCCTGGGATAAAGACAGTCTCCAAATCCATACAGTTATCCCAAGGAGGAGAATTCAGGAGTAGATAATTTACAGCTGAGAGAATTAGCTCTTGGAATGACGATAGGGGTAATGCACCTAATGCGTGTGGATCTTCTGCTTTGTGCAGACTTGAAGGTATACCCAACAGAGCGAAATATTCGAGAAAATCAAGTGGGTAAAACACTGGGAGGGGGTTGACCCTAGCAGTTATTCAGCCTGACAGTGCTTTCAGTCATGCGTGCGGGCTTTTCTTCAAATGTCTTGGGGAGCAGTTGTGGATTCGATTCTTTAAAATTCAATATGTTTTGTCCTGTGCTTGGCAAGATAATTTTCACTCCAGTCTGTTTGTGGGTGTTGATGTCTTTACATGTCTGGAATCTCTGCCGGCTTTTTGGTATTTAAAATAGTGAGTTGTGTTTAGAGCACCTCAAATATTTTATAAAACTTTCTTTTCTCTACAGATTCCGCACTGAACACAATTGGCAACTTTACTGAGCTGGAAGGTGAGGTACTGAGGGGAGAGAGAAAACACTTGAGCTGTTAGACTGGGTAGCGCAATGCGTGTGGTGAGCAGGGAAGCCTGGCTGTAGGGAGCTTCAGAACTGGAGCTGGCCACATCCTTTCAATTGTTTTTCAAGTCTATCACACTAAGGAACCCCTGAATGTTGCTGATCCATGTGGCTGAATTATGTGCATGACATTGGAATCACGTTGAATTTCTGCCAAAAATAAAGAAATTAAATAAAAAATCCCTTCTAGTCAGTAACTTAGGGAGACCGTAACTATAATTTTTTTCTAAATCAGCTAGATTTCTTTGTGTGGGTTTTTTTGTTTTGTTTTGTTTTCCTAACTCTTTTTTCTCTATTAGCCAGTTTCCTGCCTGGTTTTTAAAATATTTTTCGTTGAGCTTTATTTATACAACAACAACAAAAAAGAACCCAAATTGTATGTTCCTGCCAAAACTGAAGCCATCAGTAAACCTGAGTCCTACACCTACAGTTATGATGAACAATATGGTTACAAGTGAATATGTACACTCCATTTATCATACTAGGAGTTCTAGGACCCTGCGAGGTGGGATGGTCGCAGGCCCGAGCCCGAATATCTGCATCACCGTTAAACAGCCCCTTAGCCCGAGAAATGAAGCATGGGCCAGCTGCAGGTGTAGAATTGCAATGTAGACATACCCTAACACTAACCTATGACAACATGCTAGGGTGAATATTATGATACCCCATCTAGACAGCCCACGTGTAATGATTCTGTGCTTACTCAGTATAATATGGCCCTTGGCTACAGGGCAGTGGGGCCTACCGGCCAGAGTCCATAAAGCAACCCTTGGTGGAAGGTAGCGTGGCCTAGCGGCCAGAGTCTATGGTGTCCCCTTTAATGCAGGGAAACGTGGCCTAACGGCCGGAGTCTATAATACGGCCCTTGGCTACAGGGCAGTGGGGCCTACCAGCTAGAGTCCATAAAGCGACCCTTGGTGGAGGGTAGCGTGGCCTAGCGGCCAGAGTCTTTATCGTTGGGATGTGACAGCCCCGGTAGCAATACACTGAGTTTCCCCGGGGGGCGGGGGAGGGGAAGGTACCACTCTGTCACCCTCCCGGGGTCACTTCCTACCCGGCTCTCCGTTGGGGTCTCCCAGGAGTCGTCGGGTCCTCGGTACTCTGCGGATCCGGTCGTCTCCCGGGTCTCCTCCAATCGCCGGGGTGCAGGCGGGCCGTGGACGGCGTCGCTTCCCGGTGCAGTCAGCAGCTGTGGCTGGCCCTCCGCAGGAGCTCCCCCGGCAGGTCCTTCTCCTACAGACTACAGCCCAGAATGAGCTGGTCTCCCTCCCTTTATACTCCTGTAGCACCTGGAGCATGCCCAGTCTTCCCAGGAAGGCGGGACTTCCGCTGCCAGTCCCTGGGGCTTAACTCTGTCCGGGTTAAGGCGGGGTGGTCTGACCCCGCCACACTTGGGTTTTGAAGGGCACAGGATTGTTAACACCAGTCAGTAGAAATAATGAGAGTTGAACTCATCATCTCCTGATTCCCAACACGGTGCACCTTCTCCTAGGCCAAAGGATATGTTTATGTGAGGGATGGAGATGCACAGTTCTGAGTTGCACATGGCAACACCTTGCAGCGAATGCTCAGTGAGAACAGCATGTTCAGGGGTTTTAGAAGTCCCTGTAGGAAGTTTTGATGAGTAAAACTGAAGGGAAATGACAGATGTTGGCAGTTTGTAACTCATGGTGGCAGCAAAAGACACCACATTGAGCCTTTCACATCTGAGTGGCCAGCTGGTGATGGGAGACTGATGTAATGTTCATAACTGCTTTTTCCTCTTCTTTTTGCCTTAGTCATAATTACCCAGGACAAACCCACGACTGTCCCTCCCAAAGGAACAGAAGTAGCTGGTACTTCCTCAGGTAAATTGGAAAAACTTGGATTTGCTAAAAGTCTAGAATTTTGGGTTCAAATTTCCACTTGAATAAAAATGAAATGTACAGTGTGAAAGTCATTTAATTTCTGTAATTCTGCTATTCACAGATGCAAATATGATGATGCTCACTTAGTGCTTACCTAAAAACTTGACAGAGAGCTCGTTGTTCATTTGCACACTCCATGCTCTCCTGGTTTTCCTACCTCTCTCGTTGTTCCTGCACCATTTCTTTTGGTTATCAAAGCCTTTTGGTGGGTCCTTCTCCCCCTTCCACTTTCCAAAGGATTCCCATAGAGCTCTGACCTTGGCCCATTTCTCTGATTCCTCTCAAAAGGAGTGACGTGGCCAATAACGTGGGCTTTATGTAACTTCTGGGCTTTTTAAAAAGAAAAAAGAAGTCTATGTGAAACTCATGTCCCGTCCCCCTCCTCCATGTGTCATTGAGGTTTGACACGTGCGCCTAAGGTACTGTAGCATAGAGCTCTATCAAGTTAAAGAAGTAATTGTAATAGGTGGCAGCAGGAGTAAATTGTTATATGGACCAACCACTAGAGGAGGATGCACAACAGACTAAAACATTGGATTATATATGCTTGAATAACCTCATTGTACAAACCGCGTAGCCAAGTATTTAAATTTGGCAAATTCTTTTGGTTTGGTCAAGTGGATGAGACTTGGTTCTGCAATATTAGAGATCTGGGTTCTCTTCCTAGCTTGTGTAACTTTCATTCAGAGAGGATGGATTGTTCAGTGATAACTAGGGTTTTGAAGGGCACAAGGGTGTTAACATTAGTCAGTAGAAATAATGAGAGTTGAACTCATCATCTCCTGGTTCCCAACATGGTGCTCCTTCTCCTAGGCCAGGGATCGGCAACCTTTCAGAAGCGGTGTGCCGAGTCTTCATTTATTCACCTTTAATTTAAGGTTTCACATGCCAGTAATACATTTTAATGTTTTTTAGAAGGTCTCTCTCTCTGTAAGTGTATATATTATATAACTAAACTATTGTTGTATTGTAAAATAAACAAGGTTTTCAAAATGTTTAAGAAGCTTCATTTAAAATTAAATTAAAATGTTGATCTTACACCACCAGCCCGCTCAGCCCGCTGCTGGTCTGGGGTTCTGTTCACCTAGGCTGGCAGCGGGCTGAGCGGGGCCTGCGGCCGGGACCCCGGCTGGCAAGGGTCCAGCAGCGAGATCCCCAGACCGGCAGCGGACTGTGCAGGGCCAGTGGCCGGGACTCCAGACCGGCAGTGGGCTGAGCGGCTCAGCCTGCTGCCGCTCAGGGGTTCCATCCGCCAACTCCTGCCAGCCAGGATCCCGGCTGTGGGCCCCACTCAGCCCGCTGCTGGTCTGGGGTCCCGGCCCTGCCCACATACAGTAGGTACCTACCTTCTCCCTGGTTCTGGCCCATTCTCTTCCTCTCTCTCTGCACTGAGCTGAGGGTGGGAGTGCACTGAGCACAGGGCTGGGGGTGAAGGGTCTGGCGAGGAGCTAGAATGGCTCAGGATTGGGGCAGGAGGTTTGGATGTGGAGCGCTTACCTGGGCAACTCCCATTTGGTGCAAGGGGTGCAGGTGGGAATGTGTATGTGGGGGGGTGCAGGAGCTCCCGTTTGGCGCTCAGGGTGGGGGCGGCGATGTGGGGGGTGCAAGAGTGAGGATGTGGGGGGTGCATGGGATGTGGGGGGGCTGGGTATGTGGGGGTGCAAGAGTCAGGGCAGAGGTCTGGGGGCATGTGAGGGGGTGCAGGTGTCAGGGCATGGGGTGTGGGGGGGCCTGGATATGTGTGGGGGTGCCAGAGTCAGGGTCTTGGGGGGGGTGAAAGAGTCAAGCAGAGGGCTGGATGTGTGTGAGGGGTGTACAGGGCTCAGGGCAGGGGCCTGGGGGGTGTGCAGGATGCAGGTCTCAGGGCACGGGCCTGGGGTGTGTGCGGGGCTGCAGGGCTCAGGGCAGAGGGCTGGGTGTGTGTGAGGCGGGGTCGTGGAGTGCTCACGCAGGGGGCTGGAGGGGATATGCCCCTATTCCACCCCCCCTTCCCCAAGGCCCTGCCCCCGCTTCTTCTCTGCCTCCGCTGGGAGCAGCGAGCACCGTGACTCCACTCCTCCCCGACCCCTTCCCTCGCAAGGGCCATCAGCTGATTGGCCGGCAGGGAGGGACGGAGAGGAGGAGGAGGAGGGGCAGGAACCCAGCACACTGTGGGAAGAGGCAGGGGAGCCGGCAGGACCAAGCTTCTGCCCCTTGCCCCCTGCCCGGACGGGGCGGGGAGAAGAGCGGGCCGGGACAGGCAGGATTTTTAATGGCATGGCAGGCAGCAGCATGCCATTAAAAATCTGCTTGCGTGCCATCTTTGGCACGTGTGCCATAGGCTGCCGACCCCTGTCCTAGGCCAAAGCATATTTTGATGTGAGGGATGAAGATGCACACTTCTGAGTTGCACATGGCAACACCTTGCAGCGAATGCTCAGTGAGAACAGCATGTTCAGGGGTTTAGAAGTCCCTCTAGGAAGTTTTGATGAGTAAAACTGAAGGGAAATGACAGATTTTGGCAGTTTGTAACTCATGGTGGCAGCAAGAGACACCACATTGAGCCTTTCACATCCCTGCTGCAAACCACGGAACTGTTAGAGCTCTTAAAAAAAAAAAAAAAAAAAAAGAGAGAGAGAGAGAGAGAGAGTTTTTATAAAGGGAAGTGGTAGGCAGCTCAATGTAGGGGTTGCTATGGGCTTCCCCTAGAATATCTGAATGGGATCCCAGCAGCAGTCTACAGGATAGCCCAACTGATAGTACAGGGCTCTCGCAGTGACAACATGTAAGTGGGATAAGTCTGTCTTCTCTCTAAAGATGCAGATTCCTAAACATTAGTTTGGCAAGCTCCTGACTCTGAGTGGCCAGCTGGTGATGGGAGACTGATGTAATGTTCATAACTGCTTTTCCCTCTTCTTTTTGCCTTAGACGTAATTACCCAGGACAAACACACAACTGTCCCTCTCAAAGGAACAGAAGTAGCTGGTACTTCCTCAGGTAAATTGGAAGAACTTTGAGTTGCTAAAAGTCTAGAATTTGGGGCTCAAATTTCTACTTGAATAAAAATGAAATGTACAGTGTGAAAATCATTTGAATTTCTATAATTCTGCTATTCAGAGTTGCAAATATGATGCTCACTTAGTGCTTACCTAAAAACTTGACAGAGAGCTCGTTGTTCATTTGCACACTCCAGGCTCTCCTGGTTTTCCTACCTCTCTCATTGTTCCTGCACCATTTCTTTTGTTCGGTCCTTCTCCCCCTTCCACTTTCCAAAGGATTCCCACAGCGCTCTGACCTTGGCCCTTTCCTCTGATTCCTCTCAAAAGGAGAGTGACGTGGCCAATACCGTGGGTAAGGAATATTATTGTCTGGGCTGATTGATGGCAGCGCTAATGAGAGCGATGGGGGCAGGGACCTCCTTTTTGTTGTGTGGTTCTACAGCGCTTAGCACAGTGGGGCCCCGAGTCATGACTTGAGCCCTCACGCGCTATTGCGACACAAGTAATAACAACACTATTGGCTGCACTAGGGGCTGGTGTGGGAAAATCTTCTATCGCTCTATGGCATCCAAGCTCTGATCATTTCTTGGCACAAACTCTCTTACTTTGGTGTAGATTTTACTGGGACAAAGACAGTTAGTCCCCAAATCCATACGGTTATCCCAAGGATGAAAATTCAGGAGTAGATAATTTACAGCTGAGAGAATTAGCTCTTGGAATGACGATAGGGGTAATGCACCTAATGCGTGCGGATCTTCTGCTTTGTGCAGACTTGACGGTATACCCGACAGAGGGAAATATTAGAGAAAATCAAGTGGGTAAAACACCAGGAGGGGGTTGACTCTAGCAGTTATTGAGCCTGACAGTGCTTTCACTGTCATGCTTGGGGGGGGGTTTCTTCAAATATTTTGGGGAGACAATATGAGCATTTGTGGATTTGATTCTTTAAAAAATCAATATGTTTTGTCCTGTGCTTGGCAAGATGAACTTCACTCCAGTCTATTTATGGGTGTTGATGTCTTTACATGCCTGGAATCTCTGCCAGCTGTTTGTTATTTAAAATAGTCAGTTGTGGGGAGAGCACGTCAAGTATTTTATAAAACTTTCTTTTCTGTACAGGTTCTGCACTGAACACAGCTGGCAACTCTGCTGAGCCTGAAGGTGAAGGTGAGGTACTGAGGGGAGAGAGAAAACACTTGAGCTGTTAGACTGGATAGCGCAATGCGTGTGGTGAGCAGGGAAGCCTGGCTGTAGGGAGCTTCAGAACTGGAGCTGGCCACATCCTTTCAATTGTTTTTCAAGTCTATTGCACTAAGGAACCACTGAGTGTAGCTGATCCATGTGGCTGAATTATGTGCATGAGATTGGAATCGCATTGAATTTCTGCCAAAAATAAAGAAATTAAATAAAAATTCCCTTCTAGTCAGTAACTTAGGGAGACCGTAACTATACATTTGTTTCTAAATCAGCTAGATTTCTTTGTGTGTGTTTTTCCCCTCCCCCAACTCTTTTTTCTCTATCAGCCAGTTTCCTGCCTGGTTTTTGAAATTTTTTTCATTTAGCTTTACTTATACAGGAACAACAAAAAAGAACCCAAATTGTGTGTTTCTGCCAACACTGAAGCCATCAGTAAACCTGAGTCCTACACCTACAGTTATCATGAACAATATGGGTACAAGTGAATATGTGCACTCCATTTATCATACTAGGAGTTCTAGGAGCCTGCGAGGTGGGAGGGTCGCAGGCCCGAGCCCAAATATCTGCATCACCGTTAAACAGCCTCTTAGCCCGAGTCCCTTACCCCAAGAAAGCAGGCATTGTCCAGCTGCAGGTCTATAATTGCAATGTAGACGTACCCTAACAGTAAGCTATGACAACATGCTAGGGTGGATGTTATGATACCCCATCTAGACAGCCCACGTGTAATGATTCTGTGTTTACTCAGTGTTTTGGCAAACACATGGCTGGCCAGTGCAGGCTTGGAAAATGAGAGCCTAGATGCATGTGTACGAGAATAGTTAACATCCCTTGGTTTATATTGTAGAAAGTCTTTAAACTGAGATTGTTTCATCCATTTTTGCAACGGTTTTCCTGCCTGTATTACAAGATACATATGTATGCAATCCCTTTTCTTCTTTGTGAGGTTCTCAAGGGGTCAGATCATGGTTTCCAGTAGCTAATGATTATTCATTTAATAATGTGATGTGTTATGCGGCTCCATTAATTTTTCATTCATATCTGATATAATTTAGGGTACTAAGTGTGGCTTTATATGTATGGATTGTGGATGAGTTCCTGTAGGTTATTGACATGAATATGGTTTCATATTTTATCTCACAGTTTTGTTCTCTTTAGGGCCTGGCATTCTTACACGCATCACTAACTTCATTGGCATTGGTAAGTAACTTAATAATGAAAAAATAATTTGATGCCCTAAAGCTATGACTGTGTTTTCAGGTCCACAGTCCAGGCTATTTAATATTGCACTTCCTCTATCTCATTTTTCCCCCTGCTTAACTCGTACAGGCCCTTGGATTTAGGATTCTTGATTTTCTCTGCCACTGACTAACTTTTTGCCCTCTAGTGCCATATAAAATTTATGCCCATGATTGAGATTGCACTGCCGTTCCCTGGAGAGGCACCTGTATTAATAGTCTTAGTTATTTTCTCTGTCTGTAGGCTTGTAATTTAGTCACAAGATTTTCCTGTGCTAAGAAACCCGCTGTGATTCTGTCTTAAATTTCAGTGGCACAAACTCTATTTCTTAGGTGTATATTTTCCTTGGACAAAGACAGTCTCCAAATCCATACGGTTATCCCAAGGAGGAGAATTCCGGAGTAGATAATTTACAGCTGAGAGAATTAGCTCAAATTTTTGTTCTCTTTAGGGCCTTGCATTGATAAGTGCATTGGCACTGGCATCGGCATCGTTATTGGTAAGTAACTTAATACTGAAACATAATGTGATACACTAAAGCTATGACTGTGTTTTCAGGTCCACAGTCCAGGCTATTTTAGTATTGCACTTCCTCTGTCTCATTTTCCCCCCTGCTTAACTTCTAAAGGTCCTTGGATTTAGGATTCTTGGATTTCTCTGCCACTGACTAACTTTTTGACCTGTGCTGCCATTTAAAATATATGCCCATGGTTGAGATTGCACTGCCGTTCCCTGGAGAGAAGCCTGTATTAATACTCTAAGTTATTTTCTCTGTCTGTAGGCTTGTAATTTATTCACAACATTTTCCTGAGCTAAGAAACCTGCTGTGATTCTGTCTTAAATTTGTGTTCACAATATTGGGGAACAGAAGGGGAGTGAAGAATCTGATGCCCCCCTGCTCCCTCAAGAAAAGTTTCACTTCTGTAATTCTGTCTTGGTGAGAATACTTCCTCCACACTTAGGACTGCGTATTTGTCTGGTGCTCACCAACAATGGAAAGGATAGAAGCCAGGAAGGGAAATTGTCAGAAGATCCAAGCAAGCCCTTCCTAGGTTGGATTTGATAGTCTAGCATTGTGGGAATAAGAAAGTTGTTACTTATATAAATGAAGTTCCCACCATACAGTTAGTCAGTCTGCAGTGCAAAGGGCTCCACTTACCAGAGCATGAGTGTTTAGTCATTTCGTGATTAGAGGTTTTCATTTGCAAATTCAAGATTGAGAGAATCTGACACATGCGGATGGATTCATTTTCTAATTTTTATTTATTCTTTTAAATATTTCATCAGTTCAAGGAAGAAATTAAATAAGCTATACTAAACCTTGGACATAAGAATACATCCTATGACTATTTGGTTAAGAAACAGCTTGGAGGTGCTTGAAGGGAAACAGATGATGTAAAGCTTGAACATCTTGAATGTTAAGTAGATTGAGTACTAAGCATTATTCGGAATCTAAACATTCAGCAGTGTATAGACACATTAAAGATGTGATAAATTGGGCAATCCAACATCCGAACCATTTTCTGGATAAGAAAGGGCTTCTCATGATTTTTGATCTGGGATACAAGAGGGGCTTTTCCATACTACTTATCTGTGAAGTTTGCTAGCTGTGTTTACCAAAATCTTAAATAAAATATAACTTCATTGCCTGATTCCTGTTTTTTTTGTTTTTCTTCAAGGTGTTGCTTGTTTTGTAATAGTTGCATTTTGGATTATACAATGCCAAAAGAAAAAAAGGTAAGCTAGCCGAAGCTATTTATTTTTATTCTTTACTAATTTTCAACTTATCCTCGTGGCATTTCATTACTGCATGAACAGGTATTTCCTTCTGAGATTTACTCTACCTTTTCAGCAGGGGTTGTCTTTTCTTGCATGTACCTGGATGTCAGGAAAAGTTAAATATATGGTGCTCTGAAAATGCAGCATTGAAGGAATGCTGTTTAGTTGGTCTGGAATAAAAGAACCACAACACAGCCGCGACTGGCCCAACTCAGCTGATATGGGCTCACAGGGCTAAGGCTGCAGGACTGAAAATTGCTGTGTAAACGTTCAGGCTCAGACTGGAGCCCAAGCTCTGGGATCCTGCCCTCTCTCAGATTCCCAGAGCTGTCTTTCAGTGTGATTTTAACAGGTTGAAACTAGAATGAGAGTCGGCATCATGTAACGGTTAGCTCTCCATGGACTGCCTGCAAAATGCTCCATGGACGATAGTTTGAAAATTGTTGGACTAGCTGATGCTGTGGTCCAATAGATGACCATTGTGCTTCATCAATGCATAAGTCTTAAATGCACAAGAAGGGAAAAGATGCTATAAATAAGACTGCAGGTCACGAAAACAAGAAAGAGCCATGGATGTGTGTTGGGCTGCTCCAGGTACCATGAAAATACAAATATCTCTGATAGGTTTAGAAATTCTTTGTTGCTGTGGTTTGGGCCAAAACTCCTTCAAATTTTTGCTAACTTTAACCCTACCCTGTCTGCTACTTAAATTGCACCACACTGGGACACAACCCTGTAGCCGTGCTTTAATTTATTTCAGCAGGAATTCTGCACGTGGAGTGACTTTGGCTAAGGCCCAAATTGTGCACCTTCAGGAATGTTTCTCATAAGGGGCATCTCAGTCTTCAAACCTGTAAAACATAAAAACAGCAAATTAAAAACCCAAAGTGGGATTTTTTGTAGAACTGCTCATGAAGTTGTGGTCTCACAGTACAGGCTTTCTTTGTGTCACCACCACATAATATTGTGCAAAGGTTTTTTAAATAGTTGCTTTGCTTTATAACCTATTCACTTGAATAATATTCCCCTGGGGTTCATTTATACTGAGATCCCTTTGACTTGCACCTAATATCTAGTCTATTTTTAATCTAATCTTTATTTTTAATTAAAGATTAATTTTGCTTTTGACATGTTGGATTGTGTGAAGTCTGCCTTTTACTGATTAACTTGGTTACTCTTTCAAGGTGACACATCTCTTATTAACTGTTGTGAGAAGATTTGCATATTTGCCTTACAACATAAATATGATTTACAACTGAATTTAAAAAAGCACCTGCCTGGTATTGTTTATATGGTGAATGAGATTTCTAGTATGACTGCTCCCTGGAATTAATACAAGTAAAGCCAGTGATGTTAAGCTTCTAAAATAAATTTAATGTCCAAGCCCTGACTAAGCTAATAGACTGCAGCAACCTACAAACAATAATTGGTACAATGCCCTCCTGAACATGTGGAACGAAATTCTTCAGAAATCCATTCTGACTTCTAGAATTTCCAACTTTCCTTCTCATTTCTCACTCTGTGTTTCATTATAATGAGTGTTTTTAAGGAGGCTTATTTAATAGTGTGGACTATTGGACTTTATCCCACTGAAGTGAAGTTTATGCTCATGCAATCCTGTTCCGTTTTGTCATGATCATCAAGCAGGTAGCTTGTTTAAGAATAGCTTTATATTCAGAAGCCCAGTTTGCAATATCATTTGAATAAAATATCCAGTGTTGGCAGTTCATAAGCAAAGATACTCACCCAGCAGAAATGGGCTTTTACTGTAGTAGAAGTAGTCCAGTGTTGTTGACTCACATGTGTCATGTTGTCATGTGCAATTTCTTCCATGCTATGAAATCTAGTGGGGGCTAGAATTTCACCGTGAACAATATTGAAAGAGAACCAGCCTAAGTGTGGTTACTGCAGTCTTGTTTGTATATTGCTGGCAAAATATAGGTAGGAAAATATATGCTCATCAGACAAAAAAAGAAAATTAAATACTAATCTGTTCTTGCTTTTATTGAGCTGTTGAGTCTGCAAGATAAATTATACTTATACAGAAGTGACTCTGTGTGGGAATAACATTCTGACTAAGAGACCTCGTTCCCATTGGAAAAATATTGCTTGTTTTGTGAAATTTACTTGTACAACACTTACCCCTCTTGGTGAAGGACAATGATAAAGGGTACACACATACACCTAAAAACTAAATGCCTGATGCTGAATATTGTTTTTCTGCATTGTTAAAACGTAATCCCTGTGAGAATTTTTTATGTTCTGGAAAGTATAAGAGACATAAGATTTTGCAAATATGGTTTGTTTTATTTTGAGAAGCATTTTACAGAAGGAAACAATGTTTAAGTATTTTGTCCTTGCTAGCTGTAAAATTCCAAAACAGTAATGCTTCTACCACTGTGCTTGGTAGAGAATTCCACTGGTTAATACATCTTACTTATTCAGCCTCCAATTTTTTCTTTAAACAGTTCTAGTTTTATAAAAAGGCTCTCTCTCTCTCTCTCTCTCTCTCTCTCTCAAAAAAAAAAAACTACTTTAAATTCAAGTTGTTTGTTATGTGAACATATTTTATTCAGCAAATGTTCTCTCCTTTCTTGCTATTCAGTTCTTACAGTGTAAATCCGGATTCCCCAAAGTGTCAAATTACAACATGATTTCAAGATGAGTGAAACAAAATCTAATTTGATCTTCAAAGGTATCTATTTTTATAGAAAAATATTTTCCTGTACCCAAAAGTATGCAGGTGGTGTTGTGCTCTTCTGTTTAAATGTCATCTGAGAGAGTAGGGTAGAAGTTTACAATATTAAATATAAATTGAGAATATAAATTACTTCTATGGGTTATTTCTTTTTTTTCCTTCCATGTCATGAACAAAAATATTTCATTGGAGAGAGAAGGTGGGTGAGCTCTGTATGGCTTGAAAGCTTGTCTCTCTCACCAACAGACAGTGGCGTAGCCAGGATCTAACATCAGGGGAAGCAAACACATAAAAAAAGGCGCCACCCATTTTGGAAGGCTAAAAATACCCCGCATGTGATTAATTAAAAAAAACTGTCCACACAGCAGCC
The DNA here is from genome assembly GCF_028017835.1 of Emys orbicularis. Classification (NCBI taxonomy): domain Eukaryota; kingdom Metazoa; phylum Chordata; order Testudines; family Emydidae; genus Emys; species Emys orbicularis. Next base: position 145,132,181 of record NC_088686.1, read on the forward strand.
AGGTCATTTTGAAAACAAAATTCAAAATGTCAGAATTTCTGGAAATTCTGAGTTTTCACCAGCTCCAGGTGAAATTCTTCACAGAAAAATAAATTCCCCCAAAAATCTCTATTCAGAAACATCCCAATATTTTGCTTGGGCCTCTTTTCATTGAACAGAAACATTTAATTTTGGTTTGTGTAGTCAAAATGAAATATTTCATTTTCAGTCAACATTAATCTGTGTGTCCAACTGAGCAGACATCACACCTCAAGGAAGTTATAATTCCAGTTCCCTCATGCTGCCTTTCTCCTTTCTGTGCCTTACTCCCCAGCTACACTGTATCTACCATGATGCACCACAGACTCTCCCTGTGACTGAGCCACCACAGTGCATCGTAAGACTCCCATCAGGCATGGACCATGGCAAAATATGTAACTGGCAAAAAAGTTAACAACCTTCTTCCTAAACAGAGATTAATGTTATTCTTGGCCACTGCAGCTATCTAAATATCCAGATCAAGATCCCCAGGTTGTAAACATGAGTAACAAAAGGTAGGCAAGTAAAAGAACTGCTGTAAATCTCGCCACTTCTTCTGGCTGATTCCCCCAGACTAGCTCTCCCAGGGGGCTTTTCCCCTCACGTACACACAGATCCGTCACACTGCAGCTAGAGACAAGGAGCCGCTTCACTACCCAGCTCCCATTCCTACCCTGAGGCCTCTCTTGCCTGGGCACTACGGGAAGCAGGAGAGTACGTGCTCCTGTCATTCAAGACTGTAACATCAGGTGTCTGCCCAGGCCTTCTGTTATTATTTAAATATTCTGACTATAACATCCCAGTATGGTGTCAACTGTTTAATCCCATATTCATCTTAATCTGTTGTATTGTCTCAAACTTCAGTTTATATACAGAAGACCAAATTCCTGCTCACATCTGGATTTATACCCCCAAATAAACACAAGTTTATTATGCTCTTGTGGCTGTTTTGAACTATATTTTGGCTGCCCTGCACAGAAATCCATCCAGATTACACCTGCCAGAGGCAAACAGAGGGTCTATCTTGTCTCTCAAGGCCAGGGGGGCTGCACTAAAACACAGAATATGTTCACCAACTATTAAACCGCTCCACCGGCATAATGTGAAGAGAGTCAGCCTGCTGGTTTACACAAGGATGCATCCTAAGGTAGCCCTCTTGTGTGTATGTGCCCATAATAATAGTGGTAATAATATGTTTGTGATAATAACAAACTCTATATTAATAAGCAGGAATGTAGGTAACTTAAATGTGACCTTAAAAATCCTTGGCTTCAGAATTTGAAATGGTGACTAAACTGGGTGATTCCCATTTACTATGAAGCATGTGCATTCACAGAGGGGAGAAATTCACCCCAGTGAAGGTGGAGCAGAACTAGGCCTAGGTACGATTTTAAATCGCAATTATGACATCAGTACAGAGTTTAAGTGAGATTCATGCAATGCATAGGCCTTGTGCAATCCCACTGCCTACGGGTGAACTGTATCCAATATGACAGGTTTCAAAGTAACAGCCGTGTTAGTCTGTATCCGCGAAAAGAACAGGAGTACTTGTGGCACCTTAGAGACTAACAAATTTATTTCAGCATAAGCTTTCGTGGGCTACAGCTCACTTCTTCAGACGCATAAGTGAGCTGTAGCCCACGAAAGCTTATGCTGAAATAAATTTGTTAGTCTCTAAGGTGCCACAAGTACTCTTGTATCCAATATGAGTGTATTGAGTGTTTGTTATATCCATTTCTGCTTTCAAAATATTGACAGAAGTCAGATGCTGATAAAACAAGCATATACAGCATATTCATTCAAGAGTTACCAATTGCTGCAGATTATTTTGCAGTACTGCTCCCATTGAAGCCAGTGGCAAAACTGCTATTAACTTCAAAGGGACCTGGATCTGGCCCATACCTAAAGCATGTTTCTTGCCTAGTTATTTGCTATTTTATTTACCTATTTGTGGCATCATCAGGCAGTGACATTTCTTGGATTCGGGCCTGGGAGCAGGAGCGGGATGGACCCATCTCGCAGAGTCGGAGCTCGGCCTCCCACCCGCCCGTGAATATAGCTCCGGCGGGAGCGGGGATCCACCAGCACCTTCGGGATCTCCTTGGCCGCCGCCCCGGCTGCCTTCCCGGGCTCCGCCGCGCCCATTAGCTCCCGAACCCTGCCCTGCTCCCCACGCGGCTTCTGCCCGGCCCTGCACTGACTTCACCCCGCTCTGCTCCCCGCTGGCTCCGGGCCCCGCTCTCGCCGCCGGCTGCTCTGACACTCAAACCTCGAGCCGGAGCGTTACGAGCCCCCAGCGCACTCCCCATTGGTTGCTAGGATCCAAGCCGCCCACCGCTAGGCACCATGGGAATGCCCCCTCCCGCCCAGTTTAAAGGGACAGGCGCGCCCGCTGCGCCGCGAGCTGACAGCTGCGAGCAAAGAGGCACTTCCAAGGTCTCACCTCGCAACGTCGTCCCCGTGCCAGTGTAAAAATTAAAAAGGGCGCCACTTTCGGGAATGTGCTCAGTGCGGGAGCGGCCGCTCCCCCTGCTCCCCCCCATCTATGCTACTGCCAACAGATGTTGGTCCAATAAAAGATAATACCTCGTCCACCGTGTCTCTCTAATATCCTGGGACTGAGATGGCTACAACTACACTGCATGCAAAAATATTTTATGTAATATTATTTGATTATCTACTAAAACACTGCATTTCTATGTTTTTCTGTAACCACAACAAACTTGAAGACTTTGTGTGCTTTGTCTGTTAAATGCAGTATGTTGGAAACAGCTATTTGTCTAATATAAATGTTGTTTCCATTTCATTACTTCTGCTATGATATAGGTTCTTATACCCTGCTTATCAACGTCGTATCTGAGCACCTTCCGCTAGCGCATTAAGCATCGTGACTAACATCTGTCATGTGGTGTTTATTCTCTGATCCTCTCCCCGAGGGGAGAAACGAGTCCAGTGGACTGTCTTTTGTTGGTAGGTTTCCTCTGGAGGGCGGGGAGCATACGTGGTGGCTTTTTAGCGTGCATTTAGTTATGTATCAGTTAAGAGACGGCAGGTCAAAGAAATGCGTCTTTCACTTGGAGTGGAAGGTGATAAGGTTTGTGTCGTTTCTGGGGGAGTTCATTGCACAGTCTCAGCCCGGCCCCAGAGAAAGTTACGTCTCCCATGCAAAGGAGCTTGATATTTATTGTAGAGAGGAGCGTAGTTGTCAAACCTGATTTTTGTCCTGGGGCCTTAGGCAGTGCTGTAGATATCCTGGGCTCAGGCCACGGAGTGCCTGACGATAAGGACAGAAACCTTGAATGTGATCCAGTATTCTGTGGGAAAGCAGTACTGGGGTGGCGGAACTGGAGGGCCAGTGGGGGCTAGCGCCTCTGTAGTGGAAATATTGTGGGGGCTGATCTATGTCCCCCCCACCCCAGATAATACTTCCTCAGTGCCTGGGGAGAGTGTGAAATAGGGCAGCCCAGGGTTTGCTCTTCCTGTGTCCCCGCCCCCTGGGCACTGGGCAGAGGACGTACCTGGAGGCAGGAAATGGAACTGGGCTGGGTGAAGCCACGTCATTGTGAGGGGGGCCGGCATTTCCTCTCAGGAACAGGAGACTGGGAGCTGGGCGAGCGGTTGCTCAGGGTGCCCAGGGTAGGGAAGCAGGACCAGGGACACTGCCCTGACCATTTCCTTAGCCTGCCATGCCAAGGTGAGTGCCTGCCCTGCTGCCCAGGCTCTCTCTGGGAATGTCTACACAGGAATAAAAAGCCTGGTGGCTGGCCTGGGTCAGCTGACTGGGGCTCGCAGGGCTCAGGCTCCGGAGCTGAAAAATTGCTGTGTCGATGTTTGGGCTCGGACTGGGGCCCTGTGAAGGGGGAGGGTCCTAGAGCTCGGGCTGCAGCCCGAGCCCCCCAAGCCTGACTCAGCTGATGTGGGCCAACCACGGCCATGCTAGAAGCCCTGTATCCCTGTGTAGACGTACCCTCTTAGCCTTGGACTCCTTGGTGCACCCCCCCAGCCCAAACCTCAGCCCCCCAGCTTTTCAAATCAAGCTTCTGTTGCTTTTGAACCAGTGCGGAGAGCAGAGGACACATTTGATGTGTCCCGGTAGCCTTCCATAGTCCCCTATTAAGAATGAAGGAGAAAATCATATGTTGTTCTTTGGGTGAAAAATAAATACATAAAACCCAGAAAGATTATAAGCAAATACAAGATTTCATCTATAAGGCGGCAGCATTGCATGCGCTAGTTCCTCAGATGGATGATATGGCGCTCTGAGTGTGTAGTTACAGTACACGGTGCTTTAAAACAGGTATGTGAACTAAAGTAATTGCTTAATTGCATTTAGGATATATCACGAAGAGCTTAACTGTGTTTAGTATCTATCATAAAGAATCTCACGTGGACTTCATAAGGACTATGCAGTATTTTACACAGCATTCACATGGTCCATTGTTAAATAAGAATATTCAATGTGACTAGACACTGAAGAAACTAATATCCTGCTTTAAAAATGTTGTTTATGTAAATCTACGTAGGTGCCATTCCTGGTGCAGAGCGGAACTTCTAGAGGAATGTTTCAGCCCAGCTTTGTTTTACAGTGGGGAGAAGAGCAGATTCATGGATAGCCTAGTTCTCTGTTAGTTAGCTTGTGTAATTATCAACACTTGTCATCAGTCATTTTTTTGTTCTTTGTCCCTTGCAGTTACTACCTCTGCTGACTAACCCTAGTCCTGTGACATCCACAATGTATGTTTTCTTCTGCTTTTTCTAAGATTTTGCCACTAAGAAAAAAATGCCATAACCTCCCCTTTAACCTGAAATGGGTTTAAAATGTTTCTATTCTATGCAGTTACACATAATACAAGAATTAGTATTTGTTCCTGACAATACTGAAAAGTACAACCAATGAAAAGTTTAGTCTAAATTAATACTTTGAAGTCTAAATAAAGATGTGTGAAAGACTGAAGTATATAACTATTTTGATTTTAATGGTTTATCTTCCTTTTGCAGTATAAATGACTGATGGTGGCTGATGGCTCTGGTTTACAAATTAACAGACATTGGAAGAAAATCATGGAAAAGTTAGTAGATAAATGTCATACATTTGTACTGAAATTTCTGTAGTGAATATAGACCCCCCTCTCAGGTAATTGGTGTTATTTTCGCTACAACTTCTTTCCTCTGTTGAGCTGGACTTGTAGTAGGAATCCACTGCATTTGAGTAAAGCAGAAAGACCGGAGGTGGATCATTGCTCTTGCCCTTGAAAATGGCTTCTGAAGCAAGCAAGGCAGTTGGCAGCATCAAAATTACTTGCTCTTCTGAACATGCAGCTGCTTCCTTATTCAGCCTCTCCATAGTGCTAAACGTTTCCCCTTAAAGAACATAGTCACCATCAGAGCGGGGCATGGTTTGGATTGTGAGTTGTGGCTGTAACTGCAGACAGCAAGAGAGCCTCTCCAGATCCCTACTTACAAGCTCCCATCATGGAGTGCGTATTACTCTTTAAACACAAATGTAAAGATGCCAGACACTAGGTGGAATGTTGTAGATTCTTCATAAAAACATCCATCCTGGGTCAGACCAATGGTCCATCTAGCCAGGTGCTTCAAAGGGAATGAACAGAACAGGGCAGTTATCGAGTGATCCATCATCCCCTGTCAGCCAGTCCCAGCTTCTGGCAATCAGAGAGTAGGGACACTCAGAGCATGGGGTTGTATCCCAAGCAAAAAAAATTTCCTGCGCCCCCCTGGCCCTGCCCCAACTCCGCCCCTTCCCTGCCCCATTCCAACCCCTTCCCCAAATCCCTGGCCCCGCCGCCTCCTTCCCCGGGCATGCTGCATTTCCCCACCTACCCCTCCCTCCCAGGCTTCCTTGGGAGGGAGGGGGGAGAAGCGGAGCGGCGGCATGCTCGGGGAAGGAGGCAGAGGTGAGCTGGGGGAGGAGCGGTTCCTCTGTGCCCCCCCCCCAGGGTTACTTCCTGCGGCCCTCCCCATGCCCCCCACCGCCACAGCTCACCTCCGCTCTGCCTGCTCCCCTGAGCGCGCCGCTGCTGCTCCGCTTCTCCCCCCTCCCTCCCAGGCTTGCCGCAAAACAGCTGATTCGTGCGGCAAGCCTGGGAGGGAGGGGGGAGAAGCGGAGCGGCGGCGGCGCGCTCAGGGGAGCAGGCGGAGCGGAGGTGAGCTGCGGCGGTGGGGGGCGGTTCCTCTGCCCCCCCCAGGCTTACTTCCTGCGGCCCTCCCCCCCCCCCCACCGCCGCAGCTCACCTCCGCTCAGGGCCGGCTCCCGGCTTTTTGCGCCCCAAGCAAGTAAAAAAAATAAGAAGCCGGAGTGCCACCCCTTGGAAAGAGCCGCCCCAAGCACATGCTTGGACCGTTGGTGCCTAGAGCCGGCCCTGATCCCTGACCATCCTCCATGTACTTCTCTCATTCTTTTTTTAACCCAGTTATAGTTTTGGCTTTCATGTGACCTTTCTTCAAATTTACTCTCCATCTACAGATTTTTTTAACTTTTGTTACCGGCTCCACAATGTGTATTCTTACCACAAGCTTGATATTTAGTGTGTCTCCCCTCTAAGAGACAATTAAAAGTAATGTGAATTCTCTCAATGTGAGAATAAGCACGTTTGTTTCCTTGCAATCCTCTAGCACTTTCTTATAAGAAGTAAGCAATAAGATCTCCAGATCTGAGAAGTTCTCCAGTAGTTTAGTGCCTACATTATTTTTGTTAGTTGTCAAAAGCTGTCTTTGTAGATCTTAAAATAAGCTTTTTTATATTCAGGAAATGTGTCTCACTGCTGCTGAGAGAGGGTGTTTATAATCAAACACTTTTTAAATCTTTAAATCTTATAAAACAGATGACAATGTTATTTACACCCTTTTTTGTGACTGCAAGCTGCATTGAGTTTTATTTAGCAATAAGAAATATTTACAACTATTGAAAATACTATAATTGAAGATATCTGTGTTATTTACCATGTCTTATTTGGAATAGGCCTTTTTCTTAAATAAAAGGGATACTGAATAAAGACTCCAGCATCCTGATATTATTTCCATACCTGTTAATAGAAACTGTCTCATTAACTATTTATAAGTGATGTTGAGATCTAGCCCTGTGCTCTCATCTAATTGCTAACTGCTTACAGAACAGAAAGAAGTTCTCTCCTTTCCTCTTGCAGATAAGTATCTTTACTAGTGTGGAAGGATTTTCGTAACATGTGTCAGAAGTTGACTCGGTTCTGTTTAGCCAGACTCCCGCGGGATCGCTGTCAGAGGAAGGAGATCCCCATTGCTCAGAGCTGAGATCAGTGCTACGGCGTTAACTACAGCTGCAGTCCTTCCCCCATCCTCACTTCCCGTTAGGGTGTGAACTGGCAAGGCGAGATGCCACAGGGCTACTTCTGCAGAAGATCCTGGCATTTATAACACAGGCTTTGTCAGACAGAGGCAGCTCTCCCCCTAGAGCAGGGGAGACATCAACGAAGGAATCTACATACTATCCATCCTGGTTCCCGCCGCATCCTCACCTATTCCCCTGGCCCTCACAACATCCCTGCTCCCGGCGGGGGTCCCCACATAATGGGGCAGACCAGGGGCCCATCCGTGTATTTGTTTTAAACAACTAAATTTTGGTCCTATGCACTAGATTACAGCTAGGAGGAGTTCAGTGAACTAAGATGAATTTCTCTCCTGCTTCCAGGTGTTTCTTTGCTATGCAGTGGCAAAAACAAATGTTAAGAAGGTTGGAACTCTGAAAACAATCCAAAACTTCTTCTAGATAGGGAAAAAGAGCCTTGCAGTCTGCCCCAATGGTCAATAAACTAAGGCCATTATGGTCCAAGTATTTCTCTTATATGGTGGCTTTGGAAATATGTATTTTTATGTGAAAGGCCATAGATACAAATTTAAGAAGAGAGATAGGCAGGAAATTGCCTGGAAATTGGCACTCAGGGCAACTGGCCTCATCACCAATCCCTAGGTGTACATTGCACTACAGCCCAGTCCAAAGTTTAACTGGTATATCTATTTCCATTAGATGTGTGAGGTTTTAGCAGAATAGTTACACTGGTAAAAGCTCTAATATGGATGCCGTTATAGTGGCATAACTTATTCTCTTGCCCATACGAGATTTGCTATACTGCTATAAACACCTTTGTACTGATATAACTGAGTCTGCACTATGGGACTCTATCTGTGCTGATATAGTTAAATTGGCACAACTTTCTAATGTAGACAATCCTTGAGAGTCTGACCCCGAATGCCCTCAATGCCGATGGAATTCCAAGTTCCTTATTAAAACTAACTAGAAATATAAAGAAAAAGTATCAACTACCTGGTGCTCAAAATGACTGATTGGTGAATATTTTACGCATGGAATTCTCTTTCATGAACTTGGGTGTGTTAGGAATGTGTGAGAGGGAAGGGAGCAGCAGGACCGCCGGGGGGGGGGGCAAGTGGAGCAATTTGCCTCGGGCCCCGCGAGCCCTGGCCCAGCAGCGGTCTGGATCTTCGGCGGCATTTCGGCGGCGGAGGGCCCTTCAGTCACTCCGGGTCTTCAGCGGCATTTCGGCGGCGGGTCCTTCAGTGCTGCCGAAGACGCAGAGCGACTGAAGGGCCCCCCCGCCGCCGAAATGCCACTGAAGACCCGGACCGCCGCCGGGTAAGTACAAGCGCCGCAGCTCCCCCGCTTTGCCCCAGGCCCCCTGAATCCTCTGGGCAACCCTGGGGAGCAGACTGTGTAAATACCTTTGTGGAAAGCTAAAAGCTACTTTGGCACCTCAACGTACGTTTTCTTCTAGATGATGTAGAACAATGGTTCTCAACCAGGGGTATGCATACCCCTGGGGGTACACAGAGGTCTTCCAGGGAGTACATGAACTCATCTAGATAGTTGCCTAATTTTACAACAGGCTACATAAAAAGCACTAGCGAAGTCGGTACAAACTAAAATTTCATACAGACAATAACTTGTTTCTATTTCTCTGTATACTATACACTGATATGTAAATAAAATATTTGTATTCTAATCGATTTAGTTTACAATTATATGGTAAAAATGAGAAAGTCAGCAATTTTTCGGTAATAGTGTGCTGTGACACACTTACATTTTTGTCTGATTTTGTATGCAAGTAGTTAAGTGAGGTGAAACCTGGGGGTATGTAAGACAAAATCAGACTCCTGAAAGGGGTACAGTAGTCTGGTAAGGTTGAGAGCCACTAATGTAGAAGGTGAGTGTTCAGAGCCAGAACAGAAATGCCTTGTCATGACCACTAACAGTTCAAACCTTCACTGACAGGAAGTGCTGCAACTGAAAGATATGAGCAAGACTCTGTGCTGCTGCTCACAGGACGCTTGGCACACAAGGTGCTGACCAGGACGTTGGGGCTTTATACCTCTCTGATTCCGGGCTCCTCAAGCTCTGAGGGCCTGTGCAGCCTCCTGTGTATGTTAGAGCACTAATCGCCCACACAGGTCCTAACTGTTCCTGGAATAGTCACAACCCCTACATAACCCTCAGCAGCTTTCCCACTGCTGCTGCCAATGAGTTTCCCTGCAGCCAAGAATTCCAAAGCATGAAGTGCTCTGGCCACTTCTCTTCATGCCTTTGGCAGTACCCTGCACCAGGGGCCGCATGAGAGGCAGCTTTCGGGCTGCATATGCCAGCATATGCTTTCCCTGCACTGGGGGAATTCCTGTGCGGACCACACCACTCCCTTTGCAGTCCCTATACGCTGCAGGAGTTCTTACTGTGTACAATTTCCTAGTATTTTTGAAAATTTTATTGCATGCAACTATAACAACCCCTTATACATCTCATCAGCAGGATATGAACTAGCAATTTCTGACACTTGAGCACAGATAGCTCTGTAGTTCTAGTGGTAGCTAATTACATAAATTTGTAGCCAGTATTTCCTCACTCCAGAACTGGCGAGGCCTTACAACTGAATTAGGGAAGAGCCCAGGTCTGGCTTCCTCACTTATGCCTACTCCTGCCTAGTGTGGTGCCCCCAGAGTGGGAGATGCTCTACCACGGCCCATGTGCTATCTTGGGGGCTGGTTGGGGCTCCAGACCCAGGCATTCCTAGTGAAGCGTCTTGCTGCTGTAGTGGCATAGTGTAGGACTTAAGATTTGTGGGGGGGGGGGGGGTTTGGCAGGCTGCCAACATTTTTCTTGACATGCAAGTGAGTGAAGGGAACTGGTGATTTTTTTTTTTAAGTTGATATCTCAGCCAACCATGAATGGAATTGCCTGGGAAGGGTCACAAAAAAAGGCACGTCTCTAACCTGAGCGCTTTCTGCCTGCTGAATTTCAAAGGGCTGCTGCAAACAATGGTGATGTTTGAGAAAATCTAACTTCACAAGACTCTTTTGTAATAGAAAAACATGGCCTCATACAGGGATCACCAGCAGCTCCGTCTGTTGTGAATAAAGGGAACAGGCGCCCTAACTGTAAACAATTATTTCACAATTACCAGGTTACGCTTTGCCTAATTAACTGTGGCTAGCCTTTGTGGCCAGATCACAGTAATGACGCCACTCTGAGTTCTGCGGAAAGGAGACGTATAAAATATGATATTCTTTTTATTTAAAACATAAAACAAATGTGAGCACAATTCCTGCAAACTGTACTGTGTGAGCAGACCCGATAGTTGCATGGAGCCCCACTGAAACCAACCGCAGTGCTGCAAAGGGTCAAGCCTCTGGCAGCAGAGGGCTGATGCATCTTAGACAAGCACCTAACCCACATGTGGATGACATAAATATCATGGTCTCAGTGACAACGTGTGTATTCCATTTGCAGAGACGCAGTAAAAATAAACACTTTGGTCGCAAAGCTTCCTGTCTTTGTGTAACACCAACAAACCCCTATTGTTAGCGGGTGGGATTGAACCTGGGACCTCTGGCGCTTACTAGTGCACAAGCCTCTACTGCATGAGCTAAAAGCCAGACTCACTAATCTTTCTCTAAGGCTACATCTTCACTACCCACCTGAATCGGCGGGTAGAAATCGATCTCTCAGGGATCGAACTATTGCGTCTCGTCGGGACGTAACAATCGATCCCCGAATCGACGCTTGTACCCCACTAGCGCAGGTAGGAGTAAGCGCCGTCGACGGGGGAGCCGCGGAGGTCGATTTGCCGCCGTCCTCACAGCGGGGTAAGTCTGCTCGGATACGTCGAATTCAGCTACGCTATTCGCGTAGCTGAATTTGCGTATCTTAAATCGACCCCCCCCCCGTAGCGAAGATGTAGCCTAAGTGATCTCAGCACCACTAGATGGGTGAGAACACCACACCCAGGAGGTGTGTGTTACATTTGTTTTTCACTCAATCCTTCTTTAAACGCCCATTGCAGTCAATGATTCTTGCCCAATTAAAGACTGAAGAATGATTTCTGGATTTCGCCCAGGGGTTCTCAGACTGGGGGGAGGGGGTCATAACCCATCAGGGAGTGACAAGGTCATTACATGGGGGTTGTGAGCTGTCAGCCTCCAAACCCCGCTTTGCCTCCAGCATTTATAATAGTGTTAAATGTAAAAAACTGTGTTTTTAATGTATAAGGGGAGTTGTACTCAGAGGCTTGCTGCGGGAAAGGGGGGTCACCAGTACAAAAGGTGGAGAACCACTGATTTAGCCCCTTGTGTCGGATCAGCAACAAACCCCAGCACTTTGGAATGCGTCACAGCGCTGAGATCAGAGCCTGATTCCTCCATGACAGACACTGAGATATTGGGGAAAATGCGTCAGTGCTGATTCAATCACCACCAGCCAGGGCGGTCCCTTTCTTCCACTAGCTCCTTGGTGGTGTAACCTGGGCGTTACATTCGCTAGAAGCAAAGGGGGGAAGTAGCTTGTTTATATATACAAAATCTTATCAGCTACCCGCTTCCTTGTATTGGCCAGCCGCAGTCTCGAGGTGTGGCATCAATATTTATTTAAACAAACAGCATTTCGGCCGGGCTGCCCGACTCCTCCTCTATGAAAACAAAGCGCGCTGAGGTGGGTTTGTTGCTGTCTAGCGCTTGCCCCGGGGCTCCTTGGCGCTAGCGCCGGGACAGGGGGAAGTGGCGCCGGCCCGCCAAGTGACACAGCCGGGCCGTGTGTGCCCGTGAGAGGCGATGGGGCGGAGCAGCCCGGGAGAGCGGCGAGGGCTGCTGGCGGCGGCCGAGCGGGGGCGGTGGGTGCACCGGCTGGAGCACGGGGCGGGCGCCGATCGCTGGGCTGAACCCGCAGCCCCGCCACCCTGCACAGGCAACGAGCGCCCGGTGTAAGCAGCGACGCAGGCCCCGCCCCGCAGCCTGCAGACCCCGCCCCCCGCTGCTGGCCCCGCCCCCGCTGGCTCACCTGGCGGCAGGCGCCGGTCTAGTCCCCGTGGGTTCGTCGTCGAGGCAGCATCGTCCTGGGTCCGCTCCGCCGCCTTCGCTGCGCGACTCCTCCCGTCGGCCCCGTCATGATCTCGGCTCCGCGCTGCCCGCCGGGCGCCCGGGGGCTCCTGGCGCTGCTGCTGCTGCTGCCCCTGCCCGGGGTTCGCGGTGAGTGGGGCTTGGTGGAGGGGGGCCACAGGCGGCCCCTGCCCGGGCACAGAATCCCCTCGGTTCTCTTCCGCCCGCCCCCCATCGGAGCCGGGCGGGGAGCGGAGCCGCAGCGGCTCCCCCGGGCCCTCCCCGTCCTATTGCTCAAGCGGGGCCGCCACTTCAGCATCCTTGGGGCTGGGCTCTGCCCACACGGGGCCTGGCCCCGCCCGACCCAAGAGTCCCCCCTCCCGCATCCAGCCCGGGCTGTGTCGGACTCGGCCCGCGGGGGGGCAGGAGGTGGCGGGTGGGACTCGAGCCCAGCCGCGCCGCAGCGACAGGTCCCCGCTGTCCCAGCCCGGCACCCGGGGCGGGCTCCGCATCTCAGCCTGGGAGGTTAAACTCTGTCCCGTTGATGAGAGTGTTAATGCCCAGAGCCTGCTGCTGGGGGTGTCTCCTGTCCGTGGTTGGAGGAGGGGGCGGGGAGAGAAAAAGCCACTTCGAACAGCAGGTAAAGGTGCAGCTGTTGTAGCTGTACCAGTGTCAGTAAAACGAAGTTTGGGGTATAAGACGCCTAAAGATTATAAAATGAGCAAGTTCCCCTGTTGTAGCCTTAGGTTTGTGACTGTATAGAAATAAAATTTTATTAAAGCTAATGTTAAAATGATCTAATACACAGGGTAAGAAAAAAGTGTCTGTACATCTGGATATAACGCTTAAATTATCCAAAAGTACAAAATTTGGTTTGAAAGTCATAAGGTCCATATAGTACATAATCTGCAGTATCCCAAATTAAGGTTAATAAATTCAGTGATGCGGTTAAGGTATTAGCATCCAATTCTTTGGGTACATTGCCCATAAAAGGTTATACTAAGAGTAGCTTGTGGAAAGCAATTATAGCGAGGAGTAAAGATTGTCCCTCATTAATTGAGAATTTAGGATCGGTTGCCCCTTAGAAAATACAATACAGAACATTGGGAAGTATTTCAGTTACTTTCCTGACTTTGCTTCTCATTGGCACTTGTCCTCATGCCTGTCATACAGCTTCCATGCATCGCATGAGAAATATGAAAGTCAGCTGTCTCAGAGAGAGCTTTCCACCGGCTGTTTTCACTTGTTTCTAACCCCATACATGTTTCATGTACTCTTCTATGGATTGCTCCCTTGGTCTCTTTTGCCCTGTATGTCACCTTCTTTCATGTCACTCTGTATGGTTGCAACAGTCTCTCTGAGCCTGTCCTGTGTTAGATCATAAGCTCTGTGAGGTGGAGGAATGTCCTGTTTTGCACAATGTACTTACCTTGTGTTACCTTACATGTTCAGGATGATGTATACATGGTAAATAATGTAAAATTTGAATGTACTGCAGTTTTGTATCAAGGCCATTCAGTAAACTAGCTTCAAGGCTCTAATGAAAACAAGTACATCCAAATTGTCCCCAATAAAATCATTTGTGGCTTCTTAAAAACAAGTATTCGGTTACAACAAACTACTGAATGTCTTTCGTAGTTAACGTTTTCCCTTGTCTGTCTCTATTGCTAGGCAATTGTGATTCTCCTCCACGGTTGAGTTTTGCTCAGCTGCCTGAGGCAGTGAACAATTCCTATCCTGTTGGGACCCAAGTGAAATACTCCTGTCGCCCAGGATACGTTCTGGGCTCTGGAAAGTCTCCTTATGTTACATGTCTTGCAAATTCAACATGGTCAGTAGACCCTGAGTTTTGTGTAGGTGAGTGTCTTTGTTGCTTTTCCATTTCAATTGATATGCAAGCTATCTTGACACAGTTAGGAATCGCTCTTCTATTGGTTAACTCCCATCTTTTCATATGCTGTGTATTTGTACCTCTCTGCTGTATTTTTCACTCCATGCATCTGATGAAGTCAGTTTTAGCCCATGAAAGTTTATGCCCAGATAAATTTGTTAGTCTCTAAGGTGCCACAAGGACTCCTAGTTGTTTTTGCTGATACAGACTAACATGGCTACCATTCTGAAACCTGTTAGACTAAAGTAAAACACGTTGGTGTGGCAAGTGTCTGTCTTTTTTGAAAAATTGTAGTTGCTGTATCCCCGATAATGAAATGTACTGAATTCACTGTACTAAAAGTAAACCCATTACTGAATAATGTGTGTTACAAACTTGGACAAAATACTAATTCATAACAAAACTTCTCTTGGCTTCATTGCTAAGAGTACAATAAGATATTTGCAAGTTTCCTCATCTCAAGACTATATATGCTATATTCCATGCAGAAGTCCCTAGTAAATGCAGTACTACAGTAACTAGTAAGGATATCTACAGTTGGATGCTGATGAACCTTAACTCTGCCTCCTTGTGCATATGTTTTAAATTATGATTTAATTTGTTGTTTTGAATACTGATGGGACTTTCTTGAATAGCCTTAGACTCACCTACTCTGGCCTGCTGGCTTGAGAAAATATTTTATATATAGGCCCTGATTCAGCAAAGCACTTAGTGCGTTCTTAAGTCCCAGTGACTTCAGTGGGACTTGTTTTGCTGAATTGATCAGGCTTTAGTAAATAGGTCACAATTTTTACATGCCTTGTCTGCTTTGATATTTTTCCCCAGTACAGTCATAAAAAGTCCTAACTTTACTTTACATGGATACAGTCTGTCTATATTGAACTCCATATAGATATAGTGGATTTTTGACACAGTTCATTCTTCGTGGGAATAAGTCTCCTGCGGGAGAAAGCATCACAAATAACTCTTGTAGGGGCAAAGAAAAGCTCTTCCACTGAGCTTGGCTGAGGAACATGCAGTTTTTAGCTGTCCAAAATCAGGATTCACATATCAAGAAAACTAATAACAAATATTTACAAAACACATAACAAGCCTGAGGAACATTCTGCCACAAAATGGAGGCCAAGAACATGGTAGGATTCAAAAAAGGATGAGACACTTAGAACCTGGTCCGGCAAACACAAATGTGCTTAATGTTGCCCATGTGAATAGTCTGCTACTTCATAGTTTAATGCTAGAAGCGATTGTTACAACACAGGATACTTGCATTTCACCAAGTTACTCCTTTACTGAGCCCCAAAACTTGTATTTGACTAAAGCATATCTTCGAGAAGGACAGCCAGTCCTGATTTGTAGACTTGCAGAGACTGAAAATCTGCCATTTCCTCTGGTAATTTGTGCCAATGGTTAGTCACCCTCACTATTAAACACTTTTGCCTTATTTCCATTTTGAATTTGTCTGGCTTGACTTTCCAGCTCTTGGTTCTCGTTCTGCTTTTCTCTGCTAGATAAAAGAGCGCTTTAGTACCTGGTATCTTCTCCTCAAGATGGTCCTTAGATGCTGTAATCAGGTCGCCTCAATCTCTTGACCAGCTAAACAGACTGAGCTCTTTAAGTCTCTCACTGGATGACATTTTCTCAGGCCCATGAATACCTTTTTGTGGCTCTTTTCTGCACCATCTCCAATTTTTCAACACCGGTCTGAAAATGTGGACACCACAGCTGGGTACAGTATTCCCGCATGGGAATGTATACAGCATTGCTATCACCTCCCTACTCCACTGTTAATACATCAAGGATCGCATTAGCCTTTTTTGCCATAGGATGCACTGGGAGCTCATGTTCAGTTGATTGTCTGCTGTCACCTCAATCCTTTTCAGACTTGCTACTTCCCAGGATATAGTTTCCCCGTTCTCTAGGAACAGCCTGCATGTCTTGTGCCTAGATGTATAATTTTGCATTATATGATACTAAAATGAATTTTGTTTGAATGGACACAGGGATCTATATTGCTTTGTAGGACTGCCCTATCCTCATTTATCACTCACCCAATTTTTGTGTCATGTGTGAATTTTATCAGGAGTGATTTTTGTGTACTTCCAGACAACTGATTAAAATGTTGAATAGCATCAGGTCTAGTACCGATGACTGCTCCTTGAGATGTCACTTAGCCAATTCTTGTATGCAGTGGTGGTATAGCCATGTCAGTCCCAGTATATGAGAGAGACAAAGTGGGTGAGATAATATCATTTATTGGACCAACTTCTGTTGGTGAGAGAGACAAGCTTTCGAGTTTACACGCCACAATTCTTCGCCTGGGAAATGTATTCCAAACCTGAAGAAGAGCTCTGTGAAAAGTTGAAAGTTTCTCACCAACAGAAGTTGGTTCAATAAAAGATATTACCTCACCCTCTTAGCCAACTTTTAGTCCACTTAACTTGTGCTCTATTGATACTGAAGTGTTATTTTTTTAATTAGAATGTTGTGTGGTACTAAGTCAAACAGCTTACAGAAGTCTAGGTATATTACATCAGTTACATTTATCGAACAAATTTGTAACTACAAAGAACTAGGTCAGGTTTATCAAACAAACCTGATTTTCCATAAAACCATATTGATTGGTATTAATTATATTTCTGTTCTTAATTCCTTATGAATTGGGAAAATTTGGCCCTACACTCAGGGCCGGCTCTAGCGTTTTTGCCACCCCAAGCAACCCCCCTCCCCACCCCCAAAAAAAAGCCGCGCTCGGCAGCAGCTCTATCTCCACTTCATTCTACAGTGGCAATTCGGCAGCAGGTCCTTCGCTCTGAGATGGAGTGATGGCCCCGCGGCCAGATGTGCCGCCCCCCTCTTCATTGGCCGCCCCAGGCACCTGCTTGCTATGCTGGTGCCTGGAGCCGGCCCTGCCTACACTGCTCAAGAGGTCAGAATAGATTTGCCCTTGGAATTGATGAATCCCACAATACCTTTACATTATTATGCCTGTGAGTGAGATCATGTTGGCTAGCACATAGTTACCTAGGTCATTCTGCTTGTCCTTTTTGAATACTGGCACAAGATCAGCGCTCTTCCATTCTTCTTGAATTTCCTGGTACTCCAAGATTAATTAGAAGTTAATCAGTGGAATAGAGATCTCCTTGGCCAACTTTTTAGGACACTTGGGTGCAAGTTATCCCAAGAGTTTGATTTAACAATGTTTATCCCTAGCAAATCTAGTTTAACTTGCTCCTTAATTACTAATAGACATGAAAGTACTTCATCATACTCTTGTGATGAGACTATGTTGTCGTGCTTCTTTCCAAATACAAAAGGGAAATAATTACTGAACACTCCTGCCTTTCCTGCATCATAATTGTTTTACCATCTCCATTTAGTAATTGGTTTGTACCATTACTAGGCGTGGAATACTCAATGTATCATCCAGACTAAGGAGAATCTGTCACCCCTGCCCTCTAACCTGGGGTGCCCATTACAATGCTTTGCTGCTGTAGCTCCAGTCTGGACTGTTCACAAAGAGCCTCCAATGTGCAAGTAACTCCCAGCTGTGTCTCAGTCAGCCATACCTTGGCTCTCACCAGCCTTGGTTATACTGCAGGGTGACCCTACCAAACTCCTAGTATTCATTTTGTTTTTTTTCTCTCCAGAGAAGTATGTCTTGTATTGCCCAGCCCTTTCCTGGACAATACAAATTCATATCGAGTCTGTATTTCTTCAATAGAAATAAGTTCACACCTTGTTACCCAAATAGAGTTTCACAAACACTTCAGTTTAAACACACTGGATTAGATCAAACAAGTTTATTAACTACAAAGAGGTTTTAAGTGAATGCAAGTAATGAGGCATAAGTCCGAAATGGTTACAAGAGAAGTCAAGATAAAACACAACTGGTGCCCAAGTTAACAACCTTTATTTTGAGTTTAACATAGTTCTTCTTACCACATGCTCCCAGCAGTCTTACTGACCAAACTTCTTAGGTGAGGACCCTTTCTTCAGCTTAGTGGCTGCTTCCTTTGTCTCTTCTAGTGCAGTGATTCGATGGACAGAGTGAGAGGGAGGAGGGGTGCCTGGGAGTGTTTGTCCCTCCTTTATTATAGTGCCAGTCCTGCCCCTTGGAAAACATTCCGAGCTGACAAAAAGTCTATAGAGAAAGATCTTCCCTGCTGCTTTTCCTTGCTTGATGACTGCTTAAATGCAAACTAAGCAGAGCACACATTCCTTTGAGACAGACCTGTTTGCCAACTCGTGCTGTGGTTTGCAACATAAGTAAACATTATACAGGGAAATCTTTTAACTTCACGTACAGTGTTGCCATGCATTTTATCAGGACAATATTGACCAGTAAACTATAAATTTTCTGATACCTCACAAGGCATACTTTGTACAAAGGTTATTACAGCAGTCTCTAGGGTGTGGACAAGGTACATTCTCTTACAGTAGGATTTCTTTTGTTCCTAAGGAACTTCAAAACCTTCTCCTTATTGTCTGTAACCATGCCAGTTGTGACTCTTTCACTGATGTCTTTAGCTCCCCATATCAATTTTTACATTTCGTAACTTGTCCATCTATCCTTTTTTCCATGTATTATGTTGCTTTTTATTTGTAATTGCTGCCAGTTGAGGTCAATGGGTATACCCACACGAATATAGTTATGCATATGAGTTTTCAGGATCTGGGCCTTAGGATGTACAATAGGAATATTTGCACTTATACTAAATCTGCAAGGGGAACTTAATTCTCTTGATTCAGGATATAAGGCAACCACTGTCTGTGTGGGATTAGGAAGCATCATCCCACTTCCACTTCTCCTCACTTCCCCTGGGCATGTTACAAAATTATCCATAATGTGGGTTGTAAGATTTCCTCTGTAGCCTTTGGTGCTGACCGCTGTCGTACAGGACAGATACTGGACTCCAAGACCATTGGCTTTGATCTGCCATGGTATTTGCTATGTTAGGGGGTGCAAGTTAGCATATCCCCTTTTCCCCATTAAGGTAATATGAGGTAACGCTAATATTAGTCTTGTTCTCTTCTAGGAAGACGATGTAAACCACTAGAACTAGAAAATGGCAGGGTTGATTTAATCGATCTCCAGTTTGGTGCAACAGCAAACTTCTCCTGTAATGAAGGGTGAGTGGCAAGTTGCTTCTTTTGACTAATTAACAGACTCTAGACTGGTGTGAAACTGCTGGTGACGTCTGGCAAAATGAGACTAGAAAGCCTGCTTAACTTCAAGAACAGAAGTGAGTGGTGTGCTATAAATCTGTATCAAGAATTACACCTGTGATTTTTCAAAGGAGTTGAAGGAAGAGAGCCACCCAGCTACGGTTGTCATGCAGTGGGAGATGGGCACCTAACTCGCTCAGGTGCTTTTGAAGATCCCAGCCTAGAGCCCTCAAGAGATCATCCAGCAGGGGTTGTGTTATGAGATTGAGTCCCACCTCAGGGGTCATGTGGCACTTACTGACCCGTGCCATCTCTCCCTTGTTACAGGGGTTTCTGTCTGGGTGCTGGGAGCTAGTGGCGGAATATTGCCCATAAAATGCTGCACCAGGTAGGAGCAGACCTCTTCCTGCTGTACAATAGCAAATATTTGTCTGTACCTCCCTTATAGATGTCAGTATTACCCAGGATAGCCGCAAGTGCAGTTGTTGTTTTTGTCCATATGGGTTATGTTGCCAGGCCTTGGGGAATCAAAAATAACTTGTGGCTTCATTGCACCGAGCAGGTGTGTTTTGGATTTTTGAGGTCTCAAAGTTAAAGGCCAGAAGGGACCACCAGATCCTCCAGTCTGACCTCTTGTATATCCCAGGCCACCAACTCTTTCCAGGGACCCACATACTAAACTCAACCAAAATTAGTCTAAAATACTACAGCCCACAGGAGCTTAGACCATTATGTGCCATGGGCAGAGATTAGGAGGGCCTGAGGTGCACAAATTCCTCGGGCCCCTGTCGTGGCAGGGAAATGTTGAAGTGAGAGAGATTGAGATAATCCTGGCAAGTGACCTGCACTCACATTCTACAGAGGAAGGCAAAAAGACCCACCCCAATGTCACTGCCAATCTGACCTGGGGGGAAATTTCTTAACGACCCCACATACTAGAGCCTGAGCATGTGAGCAAGAACCAGCAAGCCGCCAAGCACTGAGGTGAGAGTCCTTGATGCCACTTCAGAGCCCTGGCCTACCTCATCCAGTGTCCAGTCTTCAGCCATGACCATCCTTCAAAGGAAGGAGATAAAAGAAACCAACTCAGAATACATTGGGTGGGGAATCCCTGCCTGACTGCTGCAGGGGACTGGCTGAAACCCTGAAGCGCGAGGCTTTAGGAACATAACACACACACACTGGAAACAAACCCAGGGTTGCTGAGCCCTGCCATCCCAAGCAACCCCATTATATAATTGCACCCATAAACTTGCCTGGCTTTCTCTTAAACTAAGTTAGTTGCCCCCACAACTACTATTGGGTGACTGTTCCTGAACCTCACCTTTCCGATGGTTAGAAACCTTCTAATTTCCAGCCTGAAGTTGCTCATTGCCAGTTTTTACCCTTTGTTCTTGTGTCAGCATTGTACTTGGTTTAAATAGCTCTTCACCCTCCCTGCTAATTGAATGGATTGCGTTGCGTGGGCACACAAATGACATGAATGCAGGCGTTGTGTAGTTTTTCTGTATCACAACTTTAGGTGGCTTATCCAAGCAGCAGAGATTGGACTCCCAAGGGATGTTTGGGGTGGGAGGAGATGTCAAGGGCCAGTCTCAATTAGATGTATCTGGGCGTGGGGAGGTAACTCCCTGGGGGCAAGGCCGGCTCTCCGGCTCCACAGAGGTGGGAGTTAAATCCCTTGGCTTATCCTGTAGACTGGTCATTATCCTGCCTTCTGGATGAAGTAGGCTTGAGGCACAGACATTTCTGAGCTCTTGTTGAAGGATTTGGTGATTTTTTTCTCTGAAGTAGCCTATAGGGGCCTCAGGCTTTGGAATTGTGCAGGCCTATCAGGTCTCTGGGTTTAAAGACTCTGGTTAGACCTTGGACAGTTAAGATGCTTGAATTTTGAATATGGAACAGGGCGATGGCAAGTGGGTGACAGCTCAGGGCAGCTGTCTTGTCTCCCGTTGCTGCTGTCGGCAGTTGTCTTTGGGTGTAATTTTATTTTACAAACTACCAGCTGCTTGGCCACCATCTGTTCTCTCTCATTCTCATTCACTGTTCCCTGCCTTCACAGGAGATTGATTTCTTCAAGTTCTTTCTCTTAAATTTAAGCGATGGTCTTCACTACAGAACACACAAAGCAAGTGTAAGCTTTGCCAGTATGTTGCAACTTTGTGTGCTGGGTTTAGCTGGACCTTCAGCTAAATGGACTTGGAGATGCAGTGCTTCTGGCTGCCCAGCAGGGGCAGCATTGGTAAAAGTAGGAGAAAAAGTAACGAGCTGCTTCAGCTGAGCCAGCCTGACACAACAGGGCAGAGAAGAGGTTTTTAGTTCTTATGCAGAGGAAAGCAGAGTAACTCTCAGGCTTGGTCTACACTAAACCCCCAAATCGAACTAAGGTACGCAACTTCAGCTACGTGAATAACGTAGCTGAAGTTCGAAGTACCTTAGTTCGATCTTACCTCGGTCCACACGCGGCAGGCAGGCTCCCCCGTCGACTCCGCGGTACTCCTCTCGTCTAGCTGGAGTACCGCAGTCGACGGCGAGCGCTTCCTGGTTCGACTTATCGCATCCAGACAAGACGCAATAAGTCGAACCCAGAACTTCGATTGCCAGCCGCCGAACTAGCGGCTGGGTGTAGACATACCCTAAGATGCAGAATGCCAGCGGCTCAAACACTTCCTCCTACATGTTAGAAACATAGGGTATGTCTACACTATGAAATTAGGTCAATTTTATAGAAGTTGATTTTTTTTAGAAATCGATTTTATACAGTTGATTGTGTGTCCCCACTAAGTGCATTAAGTCAGCGGAATGCGTCCACAGTACCGAGGCTAGTGTCGACATTTGGAGCGTTGCACTGTGGGTAACTATCCCACAGTTCCCGCAGTCTCCGCCGCAAATTGGAATTCTGGGTTGAGCTCCCAATGCCTGATGGGGCAAAAACATTGTCGCGGGTGGCTTTGGGTACAGTCGTCCGGTCCCCCTCCCTCCCTTCCTCCGTGAAAGCAACAGCAAACAATCATTTCTCGCCTCTTGTTCTGGGTTACCCGTGCAGATGACATACCACGGCAAGCATGGAGCCCGCTCAGCTCACCATCACCGTACATCTCCTGGGTGCTGCTGGCAGACGCGGTACTGCATTGCTACACAGCAGCAGCTCCTTGCCTTCGCAGCAGCAGACGGTGCAGTATGACTGCTAGCCGTAGTCGTCGTCTCCTGGGTGCTCCTGGCCGACCTCAGTGAGGTCAGTCAAGGGCGCCTGGACATAAATGGGAGTGACTCCAGGTCATTCTCTTCTTTAAGTTTCGTCCCCTGGAGTTTCAGTCCTGCCTGAAATATTATGCAAGCTGGAGGCTTCTGCCTCAGGCAGCACCCCCAGCTGGCAGCACCGCGCGGTCGCACCTACCCCAGCCTACCCCTTGCTCCCATGGCTCATGAAGCCTGGACAGTAGTAAGGAGCAGTTCAACTATAGGCTGAGCAAGTGCAGAATTAATCATTAAACACGCTTGCTTTTAAACCATGTATTATATTTACAAAGGTACACTCACCAGAGGTCCCTTCTCCGCCTTCAAGTTCCGGGAGCCCATCTTGGGTGGGTTGGGAGGGTACTGGCTCCAGGGTGATAAACAGTTCCTGGCTGTCGGGGAAAACGGTTTCTCTGCTTGCTTGCTGTGTGCTATCATCTTCCTTGTCCCCAAAATCCGCATCCCTGTTGCGTGAGACGGAGTCCACGCACAGGGGTGGGGTAGTTGTAGGGGCACCCCCTAGAATGGCATCCAGCTCATCATAGAAGCGGCATGTTTGGGGCTCTGACCCGGAGCAGCCGTTTGCCTCTCTGGTTCTTTGGTAGGCTTGCCTGAGCTCCTTAAATTTCACACGGCACTCAGTGGCGGATTAATAATTTTGCCACCCCTAGGCCAGGAAATAATTGCCGCCCTGGCCCCGCCCCAACTCCGCCCTTTTCCCGCCCCCATTCCAACCCCCTCCCCAAAGTCTCCGCCCCCTCCCTTCCCCTATTGGATCCCTTCCCCCCAGCCCCGCCTCTTCCCCCAGCGCGTGGTGTTCCCCCTCCTTCCCCCTCCCTCCCTGCCCCGCGAAACAGCTGTTTCGCGACGCAAGTGCTGGGAGGGGAGAGAAACAGGACGCCGCGGCGCGCTTGCAGAAGAGGTGGAGGTGAGCTGGAGCAGGGGGGCGGGGCGCGGAGGGGAGCTTCTGCCCCTGAAAATTTGCCGCCCTAGGCCTAGGCCTTGTCGGCCTAGGCAATAATACGGCGCTGGCGGCAGTGCTGCGGGTCCCTGTTATAGCCTCTGTCCTTCGTGCCCTTGGAGTTTTTTATCAAATATTTGGGATTTCGTCTTTTGGAACAGAGTTCTGATAGCACGGATTCCACTCCCCATACAGCGATCAGATCCAGTACCTCCCGTTCGGTCCATGCTGGAGCTCTTTTGCGATTCTGGGACTCCATGTTCACCTGTGCTGATGAGATCTGCACGGTCACCTCTTAGCTCGCCACGCTGGCCAAACAGGAAATGAAATTCAAAAGTTCGCAGGGCTTTTCCTGTCCACCTGGCCAGTGCATCTGAGTTGAGAGTGCTATCCAGAGTGGTCACAATGGAGCATTCTGGGATAGCTCCCGGAAGCCAAAACCGTCTAATTGTGTCCACACTACCCCAAATTCGACCCAGCAAGGTCGATTTCAGCGCTAATCCCCTCGTCGGGGAGGAGTACAGAAATCGATTTTAAGAGCCCTTTAAGTCGACAAAAATGGCTTCGTCGTGTGGACAGGGTGCAGGGTTAAATCGATCTAACGCTGCTAAATTCGACCTAAACTCATAGTGTAGACCAGGGCATAGTATGTGAGACAGCCTCCTACTCAGCAAGTCCAAATCCTTTTTCCATATCAAAGCACTGTGAGCAGTGATCTGTAAAATAACCAGTTTTCTGGGTATCTGAAGAGTTCTGTAGCAGAGGTGGTAGGGCCTTCTTTCACCTACTGGAGATGGGAGTGCAAAAATCTCTAATTTAGAAGAGGGGTAATTTGTTCCCCTTTGCAGGGGATTAACAAGTATTCCCAAGCATCTGATAAGCATAGCCCAGAAGCGAGGACTCTCTCCTGCTAACACTTTTGGGAGCTCTATCTTCTGGCTTGTAGCTCTTTATTGCCTTTAACTACACAGGGCCTGGTCTTCACGTACAGCGGCGCAGCTGTACAGTTGTATATAAAGATGCTCATATGTTGATGGGAGAGTAACTATGCTGACAGGAGAGAATCCATCTCTCCAACCCCCTCCCCAAAGTCTCCGCCCCCTCCCTTCCCCTATTGGATCCCTTCCCCAAATCCCAGCCCCGCCTCTGTTGGCGGGAGTTCTCCTGTCGACATAGCGCTGTCTACGTGAGGGGGTTATGCCAGTATAACTGTCACTCAGGGGTATGGATTTTTCACACCCCTGAGCAACGTAGTTATGTTCCTGAAAAATGCTGCTTTAAGCAAATCCAATTCCCCAATAAGAATTAATATAAATGGGATTGGGGGGGGGGGGGTAGGTTCCAGGGAAATCTTTTTCACCAGACAAGACTATATATAATACACATACACACACACACACACACATATATACAGTATAACTTTTAAGCAAACAATTTAATACTGTACACAGCAATGATAATTGTGAAGTTTGGTTGAGGTGGTGGAGTCAGAGGGAGGGATATTTCCCAGAGAATGCCTTACTGCTAAATGATGAACTAGCACTCAGTTGAACCCTCAAGGGTTCACACGTTGTTAATGTAGCCTTACACTCTACAAAGCAGCAGGAATGGAGGGAGGAGACACAGCATGGCAGAGAGAGAGAGAGAGAGACTCTCTCTCTCACACACACACACACACACACACACACACACACACACACACACACACACACACACTGCCCTTTTAAGTACGCTGACCCCACTCTAAGTACATTCTTTTTAAATAGATCAGCAAGTTGAGACAGCAGCTGCTGCCAGCAAGCTCCCTCCATCCTGAGCCCTGTTGTGCACCGCCCCCCCCCCCCACACACACACACACTCTCCGTGGCGAAGGGGTACAGGAGCAGGGGGAAGGGAACATCCTGACATTAGCACCCTTCTTCTCCCCCCCCCCCAACACACAGCAAGCAGGAGGATCCCGGGAGCAGCTCCAAAGCAGAGGGCAGGAGCAGCACACAGCAGTGGGGGAGGGGGGTCAGCCGAACTGCTCAGCAATTGATAGCCTGCTGAGCGGCTGCCACACAGGGAATTTAGGGGAGCTGATACGGGGACTGCCGGTCCAACCTGGTTCCTAGCTCCAACAGGCTGCTCTTTCTGCAAGCAGTGGACAAAGTAGGTGGCTGCCAAACAAGTTATAAGGCAGCATTGTGCAACTTTAAACGAGCATGTTCTCTAATTGATCAGCAACGAAACAATGTTAACCGGGACGAAGTTAAGTGAGGAATTACTGTAGTTGTACTGATATAGATGTGTACTGTAGACCTGACCTTAGTGTTCCTTGGTCCTATGGTGTTAGATGTGTCCCTTTTTCAATGGTTTGTCTCCACCTACTGGCAGAAAGAAACCATGTTCCATCTTTCTGGACTGTTAACTAGTTCTTTGCTTCTATGAGTAACAAACTTGAACCTTTTTTCTTTCTTTAGGTACAGATTAATTGGAACGATTTCTGCCAAATGTGACCTTTCAGAAAATGGAGTTGATTGGGATAAGCGTGTTCCACTTTGCGAAGGTAAACTAATCTAATGGTTTTAAGAACGGTTCACGTCTGGAGATGATGCAACATAGCTGGTGCTTCAGAGGAGTCTCTGTTCTTACTTTGGCATTTAATCCAAATGACAGTTGAGTTGGGGGGAGGAATAAAATACTGTGGTTCACCAGGGTGTTTGGATGACTCCTACAGAATCTTTTTTTTTTTTTTTTTTTAAGTCCCTTCTAGATTGTTTACCTGGCACTGTTTAATGTGCACAATCCAACAGACCTCATGGCGCCTCTTCACTATTGTATCTGTGTAATCCTGCTGCTCACTAAGTAAAAGGCATGATAATGACTTCAAGAAGTTTTGACCCTTCCCAAATCTGACTATCCACTTAAATCTGAGGCTCTTTGGGAGTGAATCACAATTAATTTGCTTCTACCTTAATTTGATCTCTTGGATGCTTTCTGGGCTTGGTCTGTCAATTATGCTGCTGATGTCCAGTTTAGAATCAGCTGCTGATACAAGAAATGACCTAGCTTAGTTTTCTGCTGGTGGAACAACACTACTTCTAGAGACGCTGGGCAAGAGGTTCTGGCTCCTTGAGATTCATGTTGGGAAGGGGCCCGCTCTGTTAAGGTCATCTTCCTGAGCTGGTGTTTTATGGAGCATCCTCCTTGAGCAATGGACGTACTGGGTTGGGTCAAGCCTAAAACCAGAAAAACGTTCAGAATCTGAAAGGGTTATTGCTTCAAATGTTAAATGGCAATGTTAAGTACCCTTCCAAATGGCTAAATAGCTTTTGGGGGGGATCTGAGACAACTTTCTTAGTGAAAACTCTCTCTTCAGTTCACCTTCAATGGAAACTTGAATGTTCATGTTGACCTTCTTTGCTTCAGCAATACCTTGTCGTCCACCTCCTGATATCACCCGTGGATCCCATACTGGTCAGAGTGAACAAGAGTTTTCCTTTGGCTCAGCGGTAACTTACAAATGTGACCAGGGCTTCTCTCTTATTGGAGAGGCCTCCATTCATTGTACAAAGAAA
The DNA here is from genome assembly GCF_028017835.1 of Emys orbicularis. Classification (NCBI taxonomy): domain Eukaryota; kingdom Metazoa; phylum Chordata; order Testudines; family Emydidae; genus Emys; species Emys orbicularis. The sequence continues at coordinate 145,159,380 of NC_088686.1, forward strand.
GACCATGTCAATGGAGAGTGGAGTGGGCCTGCCCCTGAATGCAAAGGTTAGTAGCGTCTGTTTTTATCCCCTTCTTGTTCTACTATCTCCTCCCAGGAAAAACTATATTTTGATTGCTAAGTAAACCCATAAACCTGAGGAAATTCAGTTAGTGCTTAGTCCCCCTAGATACGTATCGTGAAAACTAGTTACTGTTGGAAGACTAAAGAATGACGGACACTTCATAAATCATTCCTGGAAACCATTTTTGCCTCTAATACATCCTGTATTTATTTTTGTCTCCCTTCAGTGTTCCAAGATTGCAGTTAATTCTCATGTCACAAACAGTTGTGGGGTTTTTTTGTTTTTTTTTAAGGTGGAGATAAACTCTTAAACTAAGGTTTTGCTTTTATGCAAGTATCCTACTACTCAGTGGTAAAGGGGGTGGGGAGAGCCTTACAAGCAGGATTGTTTGGAACCATATTTTTCAGAACCCTCTCTGTGAGGGCTCCTTGACAGTGAAGGCTCAGACTTCTGTGAGTTCATATCACAGCCATAAGTTCTTAAGAGGGGGAAATAAAGGTCATTGTACATTTAGCTAACAATGCGTTTATGTACTTGGTATTCAAGCAGCTGCAACAACGTGTTTTATTCTTGCTGAGTTAGCCTCCATCCCAGCTTCTTAGGCTGGGTTTTTCAGAGGCATTAGGAAGGTTGGTCACCTCGCTATTTAATATTAACTCCCCCAAAAGCGGGGAAGTTCAGTTCCAGAATGTCGTTGTATGTGGATCTCTTGTAGCTTGACCCAAATTCCTGATGGCATCATAAAATGATGATTAACTTGTGCAGTTTACTGGACGGGGGAGGCAGGAGTCTGATACCCATACAGTTGGGTATGTAGACTAACATATTTTTAAACGGAAAGATCCAAAGTTTTATAACTTTATTTTAAAATACATTTTGATACCTGCTGTAGTCAACTAAATTCTTCCTGTGCAAAATGTTCTTATGCTGGTACTTCTAATTTTCAGTGGTCAAGTGTCCAGAGCCAGAAGTCAAAAATGGAAAAAAGCAATCTGGGTTTGGATCTGCGTATTCATATGGAAACACCGTAATATTTGAATGTGATTCTGGCTACGCTCTGAAGGGTAGCAGTTCAGTTAAATGTGAAGCTAATAATTCATGGGTTCCATCTTTGCCCACCTGTCTGCGTGAGTATAAGCAGTTGTATTGAACCTTTTATATACTAATGTTTAGGAAGCTTGTTGCTTTTGAGTAGCCATGTTACAATGATGTCAAGTTTGAGTGTCTGTGTCCCTTTTTTTCCATAGGCATAACACATACTACACCTGCAACTTCCCCTCCAGGAGGAACAAAAGATACTTTTGGTGAGTTGGAAGAACTTTTGGCTATTTAAAGCTTCCAGATTTTTAGCATGTAGTTTCTACAAGACTGAAAATGGAAGTGTGGAATTCACAAAGTACATTTAATCTCTAAGTTTAAAAAAAAAAAAATAAAAAAAAAAATTCACAATTGCTACTATAAGCAACGTTCTCCCTCAGGTTTTAGAGCATGACATATTTCTTCATCTACCCTTCCTTGCATCCTCTTCGCAAAAGCACTTGAAACAGCTTACTAGCTGTACTGAGCTGTAAGAATGTGTAACTTTCCTCATGAGGGCCCATAGGGCGAAGCATTCAGGAGAGGTTTAGCAGCTGCCACCTGAGGTTAGTGATGCATTCGAATAACAAGAAAATGGCTTCAGATTTGTAACAGCTTCAGAAGTGTGTTGAGGGGAAATCTGAATTTCTTCCTTTCAAGTGATTGCACGTTTGTTCCACATTCGGTATGTGAGGACCTTGTCTGAAGCCAGAGAGTTTGCAGTAGTGGTACCCATTGGAGCAGTGCATGTGCCCTGAGCTGCCTCATTCCCCTACCGATCTGCCCTTGCTCCTGTCAGCTATTTCTCACTGCCTGTGGTGAGTAGTCTGTCTCCAGTGAGCTCTGCACACAGGATTTTTCCTCTAAAGACCTGTTAGGATTATTTTCTTAAATATTTTTTTGCAGTTAACTCACACAATTAACTAAAAAAAAATTTGATAAATTGTAATGCTGCAAGAAGCAGCTGTAGAACGGAGCCATTGTTCGCTTATGTTTTGATTTCACCCATTTTGTGCTGCTAACTGGGTTCTCTGAACTAATTATGTGGGATCTCAGAATTGTTTGTAGTGTACTTAATCTTTGTTGGTCTAATTGCACAGTTGAAAGAATGAGTTATCGACTCCAAGCATGATGCGCACCTAGCACCTGAAAATATTTGTACGTATTTTTCCTTGTACAGGATCAACTGCAAAACCCACAGAAGAAACCACAAAAAATACCCCGGGTAAAAACAGACTCTTAAAATCTCTCAACTTTATGTTGGGAAAGTATTAATTCTCTAGTTTTGTTATCACCATTTTGAGGTAACTGCATCTTTGACCCCTCCCGCCCTTATGGTCTGCTCAAGGAACTTCCTCTCAGGCCTCTAGCCAAAAGTTCTCTCTGACAGCACCCCGCATCCCTTCTCTCTCCAGCTCACTGTATCTGCAGAGCAAGATTCTGTAGATGCAAATGTAGGCCCATAAACCATTTCAAAGCTACTGTGTCACAGAGGAGGCTATCGTCCATTTCACCTTTGAATCCATATTTGGGGCACTGTGTTATGAAGTGTTCAGTGGTGAGAACATCCAAACCACAGTCGCATGAAAGGGAGTCTCTGATTTTTCCATTTCTGCATCAAATAGCTGTATCTTTGATGGTTCAGGTGCAGTTGAGTCCAGAGTCCGCATAGCTGGTTGAAACCATGAGGGCAACTTGTCGGGTCTGTGCTAATGTTTGTTTAGACGGTGGATGAGGTCCAGATATTTTGCCATTCCTTGGCTAGATCCAAAGAGATGAGGTGGCCGCATGTGGTCAACAGCAGTTGTTGCTATTTCAGGCATGCGGTATGTAGTCCGTAATATGCTGGATGGGAAGTTCCGGGTAGTCTTTGGTATGTTAAGTTCACGTGCAATGGCTGTATCTCAGTGGATAGCTGGAGGTTCAGTGTTGGCTAATACAGAGAGCCATGGTAGAGGGGTTGATTTTTAAAGTTCCTATGATGATTCACATGGACTGATTCAGCTGCCCATCCGCAAGTTAGGTGTGGCAGCTTTTTGTCCACATTGGTGCACAGCACTCTGCAACCGAGTACACAAGGACCAATGCTATTGTAGATAGCACCAGGGCAGTTGATCCCCAGTTTGTTCCTGCTATTTTTTTTGGACCGTGTTGAGGTGAGTCTTTGCTTTGGAGGCTACTTTCTGGATATGGTTATGGAAGGTAAGTGTGCGGTCAAGAATGACACTGAGAGGTTGACTTTGGGTTGTAACTCAGTTTTACCACAAAACTCGACAGTGGTTTTGTGCGATTCTGTTAAGGGGGAAAATAGACTATCGATGTACTTCCAAAAGTGGCAGTTGAGAAGCCTTCCTCCATGATATTAAAGTCAGATGCGTAAGGGTCATTTCATGTTGTTGACAGCTACAGGCCTGAGTTGCAAGTATCAAATTATAAGCATACACAAACTTCTTTGCCGTCATTTCAAGCACATCATTCCCCTGCAATCCACGGAGTATCCCGAGCGGGTCAGACAAATGTCTAGCCTCCGTGCTACAAGGATAGTGATAGTAGTTTACCAAAATCCAATCACCTCTTTCAAAGCAGAGTACATTTATTTTAAGGACAAAATCATATGGAGAAAACATCTCAAACAAAGAGGTCTATGTGCATATTAAACATACCAGAATTCGCCCTTCAGTCCTTCCACCCCTTTAACAGGCTTGGGTCCTCCCTTGGATAAATGCCATGTCCATTTGTTGAAGCAAAATGAAGCTCTCTACTAGTTCAAGATGGCCCCTGATAACCCAAGCTCTTGCCTCTCTCTCTTTTTTTTTTTTTTTCCCCCCCCCCCTTCTTCCCCCCAGGCCTCCCTGAAAGCGGGTAAAACCAGCCATCTCCCCTTTTTCCACAGGAAAGGTTTAAAAGGCAGAGCTGTCTACATAACCAGATTTGGGATTTTACATTATATAACCCCAAGATAATCCAAATTCCACAGGAAATCCTCCTAGTGAGCCAGGAACACACACACCTGTATTGATATGTAGTGTTATGAATAGTCTGTGGGCTCATAACATCTGGCCCATCTCAATATAATGGTCTCTGATAGTTTTCATGCTGTCAAAGGCTGACTGAAACTTTCAGATAACATTCATGATGTTACATACAGCAGTTTCAAGATAGGCCTGCATTCCTTATGTCGTCATTATTGGTGTATTTTTAGTTTTGGCTAATTTAGACATCCCAGGAGATCTCAGGCTGAGATGTGGGATCGGATGGGTGGAGATGGGTAAGGAGTAGACAGGTAAATTTGCAAGAAATCGACATAGAAATGGTGGTTGAAATCCTGTGAGCAGATGAAATCGCCCAAAGAGGGACCAAGAACAGTGTGAAGAGGTGGAACCTGCAAGAGACTCTGCCGAGGCAGCCAGAGGGGAAAGAGCCAGGGGTGACAGTCTTGTAGATGCCCAGGTTAAACAGTCTTGAGAGGATCAACTGGATCTAACAGGAAGAGGAGGATGGAGCAAAGTACAGGCCTGAGACTGGTCTGGGAAGGAGCAGTTAAAAAGCTTGGTTAGAGAAGTTAGGATGGAATGAAGGGGACAAACCAGGCTGGAGGGGGTGAAGGATGGTGTTGGAGTGAAGAAACACAAGGCAGGGGTGTGTTGGGAGAACTTACAAATGAAGGGAGGTAGGGGAACAGTTTGGAGGGATAGGTAGGATGAGAGGATGGCTTTTGAGAATTGGGGAGAGCATGTACCAAGTGAGGGAATAGACACTTACAGGCTTCTAGGGGGTGTGGCACTCCAAGCACGTTGACTTGGCCGAAGATAATCCATCTTGAAAACTGTACTATAATACTAGTTATTTTGTGTAGGGGTAGATGGCTTCTGGTTCAAAGAGTGAGTTGTTGGCATGGACATACGAGTAATATACCTAATGCATGCGGACACTTTTTTCACTGTGCAAACTCAACAGAAATCTTAAGGAAAACGAAATGGGCAAAAGAGCTTGTCTGTGTTTCGTAGTTCAGTAGTGTGCTAGGAGGTAGTGCTTGATCCTTCAATGGGAGAGAAAAGGAGCAATCTTGGGACTGGGTCTTTTTAGCATGTTTTGTTGCAAACTAACATTGTAAAATCACTCTAGTTGTCTTGTCGCCTTGTTGCCATGCATGGCGTGGCTTTGTTCAGCACATTCAGATAAGTGGGTTGCTCCTGTATCCTCTTGTAAGTCTCCTTTTTATGCAGCACCTACTCTGAACACAACCCCAAATGGCCCTAAAGAAAGCCCAGGTAAACCTGATGACTATAAAGGGAGCGAAATAACCGCTGTGATCAGATACCTAGAATCTTCATGATGGATAGTGGAGGCTTTGGTTTACACATTGAACTGGAGCATTCTGCACACTTACTTCAATTTGTGTTTCATAATATGTAAACAAATTATGGTTGTGGTCGCCTGAATGCCCCTTATGCCCAGGTCTGAATTATAAGCCTGAGACTGGAATTATATTTCTATACCTCTGTAGTAGTCTCGTCTCCCACCCAGAACTCTCTCTTCCTTCATTCCCTTTTTCCCCCACTGTCTGTATGGTATTACCCACCTGCTGATGCCCACTCACTCGATATATCTATATAAAATGCCAGCTGTATGAAACTGTCCATCTGAATTCTGCACAGTAATGGCACAAGCAACTACAGGCTTAACTGGTAGTCAAGTATTAAACTACACTCCGATGAGATGTCTACTCAGTTCACTTTTTGTTCTGTACGTAATGGTTAGGCTTGAGTTGACTGATCCTCTGGTAATGACGGCAGTAGTATCAAAATAAAAACATCACTTTTTCTCTTGTTTCTGCTTCTCTACTCCCAAATAAGAACAGGTTGGCAGATAATCTTACGTCATTAATCCTGTGGTTACATGTTGAGGCATGTTTTGTGGTAGCTGATCCAAACACTCCACCTCTAGTGACTTTCGCTGTAGATAAAAATATGGCTGACCAGTGCAGAATTTGTGTGCAGTGTTTTGTTGTAGCGACGTCGGTCCCAGGCTATTAGAGACAGAGTGGGTGAGGTAATATCTTTTATTGGATTAACTTCTGTTGGTGAGAGACAAGCTTTCAAGCTTCCCCAGAGCTGTTCTTCAGGTCAGTGCAGAATTTGGCAGATGAGATCCTGACTGTGTCTGGAGGGGAGGGCCCTCTGGTCTCAGAAGGACGCGCAAGAATTCTGCAAATGAGAGCATTCATTCATAATGGAGGAAATCTTTATAGAGGATTTGCCCTATCAATTCTCAGGTCTGTCATCATGTCTCTATTATAATGTACAAGTAATAGAAGACCCGGAAAAGCTGCCTTTCTTCTTTCAATATTGGATTATCTAGGGGTCAGATCATGGTTTCCAATATGTCTTATAAATTCTGTAATTTGCATGATGGTATTAATTAGAGTCTATTTGTTTAATTTAGGGTGTGGCTTCAGGTATTGAATGTTGCACCAATATGCATCAATTGATTCCTGTAGTTAGCTGGCATTCATATAACTTCACACTTCAGCTCACCTTGCATTTTTTCTTTCTAGGGTCGAACACTGGTATCACGATTGCTATTGGTAAGTAACTTAAAACTTAAAAAATAATTCAATGCACAGACTTTACGTAGTAAGATCCAGTAATAGCGTAAGATATTTAATGTTCCACTATCTTCATCTCATACAATTTTTCCCCGCTGCTTCACTACATGAGGAATCTACTCCAGGCAGCTAGTTTTTCTGTTACTGTATTACGGGGTCGGCAACCTTTCAGAAGTGGTGTGCCAAGTCTTCATTTATTCACTCTAACTTAAGGTTTCACGTGCCAGTAATACATTTGAACATTTTTAGAAGGTCTCTTTCTATAAGTCTATAATATGTAACTAAACTATTGTTGTATGTAAAGTAAATAAGGTTTTTAAAATGTTTAAGAAGCTTCATTTAAAATTAAATTAAAATGCAGAGCCCCCCGAACCGGTGGCCAGGACCCAGGCAGTGTGAGTGCCACTGAAAATCAGCTTGTGCGCTGCCTTCAGCACGCGTGCCATAGGTTGCCTACCCCTGCTGTTTTATGTCCTGTCTGGTGGTGCCATGTAAAAGCTCATGAGACAGATGCTTGATTTAAAGAATCCAAGAAATATAGGCCTGGAAGGGACCTCAAGAGGCCATCAAGTCCAGCCCCTGTGCTGAGGCAGGACCAAGTAAACCTAGATCATCCCGGACAGGGGTTTGTCCAGTCTGTCCTTAAAATACCCTGTGATGGGGATTCCACAGCCTCCTTTGGAAGCTTATTCAGTGCTTAACTGCCGTTAGTTACAAAGTTTTTCCTAATATCTAACCTAAATCACCCTTGCTGCAGATTAAGCCCATTACTTCTTGTCCTGCCTTCCAGTGGAGGTTGGGAACAATTGATCACTGTCCTCTTTATTCAAAGATGTTAATGGCTGTTGTACTCTGCCCTGCTCCCCCCTCAGTTTTCTCCAGATTCAGTCTACCATGAGTCAACTTCTGGTAAAAATCCATTTATTTAGACTGTCTGTCTAAACTTGTGATTTATTAATATTTACCTAAACCGAGTCGCCTACTGTGATTCCATCTTAACTGTTATATTCAGGTTTATATGATATGGAAGTGGGAATTAAGGATCTTACCCCTAGAAGCTGCACTTCTGTAGGTCTGTTTTGGATAAGGGTACTACTGCAGACTGCATATGTATGTCTGGTGTCCACCAGAAATGGGAATGGAAAAAGCAACGGAGAAGAAACACGACATTGGGAGTTGACAGTGTAGGATAACATTTCACTGTTCTGCCTTTCTAGTTCCAGAGCTGGAACTTTCTCTCCATTTTGAAGGGAGGTTTTAGTCCTGTGACTTTTTTCTAATATTGGATATTTTGTTAATGTCTCTGTTCAATTTTCTCTCAGAAGAATAACATTTTGGCTCAAATCTTTATATGAGATCTTCAGTAGGGAAACCATCATTAAAACACTCATGGGAAACTCACCTTTGAATAATCTTGGTGCTGATGACATTGGTGCAAGTGGATTCCAGACTTGTGAATTTTTGCTGGATTTCACCATAAATATTCTAGTTTAATGTTATCACCAGGTTACTGTTTCCTTTTTTCCATCAAGGAGTCGTCATTGGTTTATTGGTGGCTGGTGGAATTGTTGCCATTGTGACATACAAAGCTTGCTTTGCGGAAAAAAGGTCAGCCAAAACAAGATCCTGATGTGAACTACTCTGAAGAATTAGTGAGACCATTTCTTTCCTGTAGTCCTTCTATTGCTGTGTGCGCTAATATAGTCTGAGGTTTTACCTGATTTTTGTTTAGTTTAGCAGCCTGTATCTTTTCTTACATACCTGCATGCCAGGAGAAAGCAAAAGCATGGTTCTCCAAAACTGCACTCACGTGCAGCTCTGAAGTAATGACACTTCCCAACTATACATAGAGGCTTTTCTAGAATCGCATCTCAAATTTTTACCAGCAGCCAAGTGCAGAAGCTTCTAAGTGATTTAAATGGACTATTTTCTCTAACTCTACCATGCTTCGTATAATGCTACTTTGCCATTCCAGGAAAATTTATTCTGCATTAAGAAAAACAACGCTAAGTGTGCTGCTGAATACCGTATATGTTGTATTTGCTTTTGCTGGAAGACATCTTGTGTTGTGCAGAGATCAGTATTGGATGCTGAAAGTTTAGGATAGAACGTTTTTTTTTTTTGTTTGTTTTTTATATCTTTACAGCCGAATCTGTCTTGCTAAGCGTAGTAACCCCACCTTACGTAAAGCAAAACTAACAGCCTGAACCATCCCCTCCCCCCCCCCCCCAAAAAGCCCCCCCAGCCCTGCAGCTGTGGAAACTCAGGCCCCAATCCTGTTAGCACTTCCACACCCTTAAATTACAGGGGTTCTGTGACAACTGTGTAGCCGAGTGATTCAGAAACAGAATTAATGTTTGTCTTCAGAGCAGGGTTTGAAGAGTGTGCAGTAAATAAGGCCTGGGGCCACAGCTGTACAACAAAGAGAAAACATAAGAGTGGCCATACTGGGTCACACCCATAGTCCATCTAGTCTAATATTCTGTCTTTTTATAGTGGCCACTGTTGGTTGATTCAGAGGGAATGAACAGAACAGGACAATTATCAAGAGATTGATTCCCTGTTGTCCAGTCTCAGCTGCTGGCAGGTGTGCTGACTCCCAGAGCATGGGGTTGCATCCCTAAGCATCTTGGCTAATAGCCATTGATGGAACTATCCTCCATGAACATAACTACCGTAATTCTTTTGTGATCCCAGTTAAACTTTTGGCCTGTCAACAAGTTCCACAGGTTGACTCTGTGTTGGTGCTAAACCTGCTGCCTGTTAATTTCATAGGGTGGCCCCTGATTCTTGTGTTATGGGAGGGGAGGTAAATAACACTTTGTTCAAACTGTTATGATTTTTGGAGACTTCTGTCATATCCCCTGTTAGTCTTCTCTTTTCTAAGCATATTTCTAAACAAAATATAAGCTGCTCCTTAAGTGAGTAATATCTGTCATATGCACTGAGTGAGGCAAGGGTCCTGTGGGGAGAAAACAGCGGGTGATCATGTAACTAAAGACTGATCACCATGCGTATGGACATGGGGGTTTTACTCATGTTGTACAGGCAACCTTAATTCTTGCCTTTTGTAATGGAGTGCTTGACTTTGCAGCCTTATTTATGTTCCTTTAACATAGGATGTTTAACGTAGAACTTTTGTGTGTAATACTATGAAGAGTTGCCCTTAAATATCCATCTAACCCTCAGCCCATCGCCTCAGCAGCCTGGGGGGGGGGGGGGGGAACATGGCAGAGGTTTACTGCATATAGTCCCTTTTGCACAACTTAGTAAGTTCAGCAGTTAGATTAAATTTTCAGAATATTACTTTAAAATCAGTACAGATATAAAAATGAATAAACGATCCAAAATTCTGCACAGGCAGCCCAAAAGCACTGTACAAAAAGGTTCTACACCTCTACCTCATTTTCCTCTGTCCCCAGCTATAATGTAGGGAATCGATGTACTTTGCTCGCACTCCTTTTCATACTATATACTTTAATAATCTTATTTCTAAGATAATAGAAATCAATTTCTGTCCTGTCAACATACCAGTCTTTTAAAAGTGGGATACTAGAGCTTTTTCAGCTTCTACAAATCACTACCTTTGTACAACCAAGGACAATTAAAGCTCCGTTTTTAAACTGTAGATCCATTTAAAAAGGAAAAATCAGGGCACATTCAGCTTGGCCAGTGGGAGGGAAGGAGGTGTGTCTGGTGGTTTGAGACTTAATGTATGTCTACATTGGAGCTGGAGGTGTAACTTTGAGCTCAGGTGTAGACATACCTGCATTAGCTCTGATTGAGCTAGCATGCTAAAAACACAAGTGTAGCTGCAGTGGCACTGTACTTGGAAGGGTGTCTTGCCACTCGTGCCGCCACAGCTACACTTCTGTTTTTAGCATGCTAGCACTGGGCTATGTCTACCCGAGTTGCAAACTACATCTCCAGCTCCGGTATGGACATAGCCTTATTTAGTGTGTCTGTCCTAATCCCCCAACCCAAAGTGTCTTCTCTATTTTGATATTCTTCTCCCATTGACAAAATAGGAATACTTGAGTTATCCTCAAACTAGGTGTGTGACTCAGAGCTTTTTCCCATGGACCCCAAGAGATTCAGGCCCAGAATGTCTTCAGAACCGTCTGTGACATTTTCAAGCTTGTAAAAAGTGAATATGGCTCACTTAAAAACATAATTCTGTTGATCTGCTGTTCAAGATTTGCTCGCTACAGCGTTCACAGTGAAGATTTTGTCTTGCTGCTAATTAACACTGTGTAAAAGCTTTTTAAAATGAAAAACTGCCATTTAAATTAAAGTTCCCTTGGGTTCCATTGATTCTGAAGTGTCTTTCATTTGTACCCAAGATCTAGTTTCAATCTAAATTTCTTTGTGTTTAGCCCTGACTTTGCTAGAGACATCTTAGATGCTGTGAAACCTGCTTTTTATTGTATTCCCATTCTTAGAAATGGCAGTATTGCTTGTTACCTGTGTAGGCAGAGCCTCAAATCTTGCCATCCACATAATAAACATTCTTAGCTTACAGGACATTTCAACAAAGCACCTGCCTAATATCTTTTGTAGGGTAAATGAGAGTTCTGGAGCTGAGACTTATTTTGTCCTTCATCTGTAAGCAAAGGCCAGTGATCATAAGCCTTTAACAACACCTGGTGTCCCATGTCATGTCTTAAGCTAATGAAATGCGCAGCATCCTACAACTGTTAATTTAGAACAGTCTCCAGCTACACTTTAGAGATCCTTTCTGCTTTGAATAACTTTCAGCTTTCCTTTTATTTTTGATATCCTTTAATGCTTTTTTAGAGGAGGTACATTGACCAGTTGCACTCGAGCACAATATAATTCAAGTCGTGAGCTATTAGACATTATCCCTTTGAAGCAACGCTTATTCTTGTTGTGACGTGTTGCATTTTTGTCATGATCGTCAAGCCTGGTGCTTATTGAAGGTAATATTGTATTCGGAAGCCCAATTAGTAAAATCTTTGAATAATATTTAGTGTTGGAGGTTCACAAGAAAAGATACTCGCATTTAAAATGGGCTTTTACTGCCAGAATAAAACAAATCCAATATTAAGATGACTTGCAAGTAACGTGTTGCTATGTAGTCTTTCTCGGACTATGAAAAATGCTGACTTGCTAGGATTTAAATGAGGTAACTCGTTGTCCTCCTATGCATTTTAACCAGAACTGTCTATTAAATAGGAGAAGACACGCACATTAGAGCAAAAAATTATGTATTGTTTTTGTGTTAGCAAACTGTCTCTGGGATTAAGTTATCTGAAAATTTAAAGCCATAGGTTTTTCCAATGATTTAACTTCAGTTTTTAGGAAACACTTTTAAAAGCTTTATACTTGTCTTTAATTAATTTGCATATTGACCAATCTCTTGTCAAACTATTAATAGCTCTTTTGACTGTTTTCTAGAAGAGCAATATGCTCAAATAAATCTGAGACTTCATTCAATAAAGGGGTACTAGCGCACACACTAATTATAAATTAATCCTATATACCCAATCATGTGAACCTGAAGTTTGACACCTCTGTTTGCTGCAGTCCCCTGGGGATGTTTGATTGGCAAAAATATGAATATTAATATTGATAAGAAGCTTGAGTTAAAACTGTGTCTCCTTTAAAAGGGGCACAGCTGGGTAGAGTGCATATAGATCTTACCTGGTATGGGATTTCTTACACAATTGAGTTTTAATAGAAAATTGTACATACAATTTTAGAAAAATTTTGAATTTAAACATTCTATTAGAGTTTGCAACACTGCAATGCTTCATTGTGCTAGTGCTTGGAAAGTAAAAAGATTTCCCTATGTACATTGAAAGAAATGCAGACGTAAATAGCATTAACTAGTTTTTTTTTTTTTTTTTTTTTTTTTTTTAATCTTTCACTTTGTTAATCATCTAATGATATGGAAATAACAAGGATTTTTTTTTTAAACCAGTTAACCTGATGACTATAGAAGTGTGTGTGTGTGTGTGTGTGTGTGTGAGAGAGAGAATCTGTTGAATCATCCTGTCCCTGCAAAGGCAGGATTGTTCTCTACAGTACTTTTTTCTACCATTTTAGTCCATGCTAGTTTTAAAAGTTGCAGGTAATAGGGCTTCCATTACTTCCCCCTGCCCCTCCCCCCCACCCAACTCCAAAAAAAATCCATTGCCATCCAAAAATTTCCTAATATTCAGTATCCGTTTTCTTGGGAGTTCTAATGATATAAAAAGCCTCCTTTTAAGGAAGCAAAAGCAACTTTGATTTTTACTCTTGAATTCTGGAGTCATACTTCATTGAATTAGTTTCTCTCCTTTCCTGCTGTTCAGCCCATATGATGCAAATCAGCACTTCAGTGATCTACAGGAACGTGGGGGAAAAACCTAACTTGGATCTTGAAAGGGGTTTTACAGAAAATATTTACTTCAATGTGAAAAGATGGTGAGGTTCTGATGAACCATTATCTGCAAGAACATAATACAGCTATGCAGCATATTAAATTGAGACTATAAATTACTTTCTTAGGTTACCTTTCTTCTTTGGCCTGAACAGATATGTTGAATGCGACACATGTGAATATCTACTAAATTCTCCATTTCTATGTAACCATTTTGTCAACTACAGCAGTTATGAATGCATTGTGTGCCTTATCTTGTGATGTTACTTATCATAACAGCTCTGTCTTAATATATAAACGTTACTTCAGTATATTACCATTTTGATAATATAAGAACAAATATTTTCTCCAGAAGAATATTAATGATACAAAGCCCATGTTGGATTTTCATTTCTGGTGTAAGGTTGTGATTATATCCTTAATATGAGACTTCGTTCAGTAGAGGAGGAGTAATATAAAGTCTATATGCTACAAGTTTTAGTTGATATAATTGTATATGTGGAGCTTATATACAGCAGGCAGGAAATGCTAAACAAATCTCTGCTGAAGAGCTCAGGTGTTCATTGTGGATTCACTGTGAAACCCTAGGCCCTGACAGTGCTACAAAAGTTCTGTTGACTCTTTAACAGTACTCTACATAGTATTCTTGAGGTGTACAGTTGAATAAGATTCTTCTATAACGTGATTAGTCAGTGGAAGAAACTAATATGTCCTAAAACAGTGTTGTGTTATAGATGACCCCCTCGCCTTTCCAGTGCTCAAACAGTTGAGCGTTACGGGGAGGGAGCATAGATAGTCCAGTTCTCCTGTATTTAGGATATGTAATACCTAACTTATCACTGTTTGCCAACTTTGATTACAGATTAAACCACATGAATTTTTTTTCTGCCTCTTTTCTGTTTTGGACATGGCCTCTGAGAAGAAACAGCATGAACTGTGCTTTAATTGGAAATTAGTTTATAATTGTGTTAATGTAACTCTAAAATTAACAAAACAAATCTTTCAGACAGAACATAAAATGAAAAATCTCGTTATCCTAAACATCTGGAGTGAAGTCAAGATATTGTGCATTTTTACTTTGGTTTTAACTTTCTTTATTTTGGTTTTGCAGGAAAGATGCCTATCATTCTGGCAGTGCTGATGACTAACTTGTTCATCAGACAGTGAACATATTGGAAGAAAATGGAAAAATTGAGGGAAACCTCATATGATAGCATTAAACTTCTCTCGTGATCCCAGATTCCTCTCACTACAGTTGTATTCAGCGTTGTGGATTTTGCTGTTGCAAGCAAGAGCCTGTTGAGATTTCTATTTGGAGGTTTCGATCTTGAAGTACTTATTATCCCTTTTAAAATACTGATTAATGATGCCAAAGATACTCATTGAACTGCTGTAGGCTTTTGTTAATTCAAATTTATCCTCCGTTTTTAATTCAAATCTCCAGAATAATCCGTGTTCCTTTGCTCTCATGTCCAAAAAACTCCAAAAACAACAATAACAAAAAACAACCCCAAACTATTCTTATCCCAAGTCTTATATTTAGTGTGTCCTCAGTGTGGCATCCCAGAGTGAAGTGTGCGGATGTATGTAAAACTCAGGTGTTCAGAATCCACACTATCAAATTTTTAAGCCAGTATTGAGAGCCAAAATAAATTACCTCAGTTTCCTTATGAGCACTTTCTGATAAGTAAGCAATAAAATGGTTCTACTTGTGAGCAAATTCTTCTATGATTCCGTGCCTAAATGAAATGTCTTTATTTTTATATTTCAGTAGCTGAAAATAAGTTTGGTAGCATTTAAAGCAAGCTTATTACATTCAGGAAATAATTCTCTGCTGTGAGAAGGTGTGCATCACCAAATGCTGTTTTGTCACTATCACTGAAAACATATCATTTGTATTTATACAAGTTGTACAGAATTTTACTTGGCCATCTGCATATTTATCAAATGAAAAAACTGGAATTTCTGTGTTGTACTTAAGCCTTTTCTCTGAATAAAAGGAATATTGTAGAGACTATAGCATCCTGACTCTCAATAGCGATGTAAAAATGTGGTTGAAATCTACTCCTTTACTGTGATCTGGTCACTAACTGCTTTCCAGAGCAGATGAAACTAGTACTGCTTTTTGCACCCCACTCCCCCCCCAAAAATCCATGATTTCCTAGGGCATGGATCTTTCTAGCAAGGGGTAGCACTTTGTCAGCCTTGTAACAACTCACTGCCATGTACTACAAAATACTATCCAAACTGAATGCTAGCGTGATAGTATAACCCACACATCTCCTGGGTGTGGTGGTCTGTCCCATCTAGTGGCACCAAGACCACTTAGAGACCTAAAATGTGTCTGGTCCACAGCCTTAGCTAACAGACAGTCAGTCCGATCCTGCCTGTGTTACAATAGGATTAGGATCTATGTGATAGAAACAGGTTTCTGATACTCATTAGAAACTGCAAAGATGTTTAATGATGCTTTGCCTTTGCTCAGCTTACCTGAAGGATGTGGCTGGATTTAGATGTTTTAATTTCCCACTGTTGCTAAGGTCATAGCTACAGTGGGGATGTGTCCTGATTTTCAGTTAGCAGTTCAAATCCCCAGCATAGCATCAGGTTTCCTCTATCAAGCCTTGTTTTGCACTAGTGCAGCTTACGTTTTCAAGCATGGGTAGGTGTAAGCTGCACTAGTGCAAACTGCAGTTTATAGCAGTTTTCCTGTCTACACTGTGGCTGAGCACTGATGGAGCTATATTGGTGTCAGACCACTAGTGGCTGAAAGCCGGACAAAGGCTCAGGCCATGTCTATACTACCGGCTAAATCGGCACTGCTGCAATTGATGCAGCGGTGTCGATTTTAGCGGGTCCAGTGAAGACACTAAGTTGATGGGAGAGTACTCTCCTGTCGACACAGCTTCTGCCTCTCAGGGAGGTGGAGTACAGACATCAACAGGAAAGCGTTTCCATCAATGCAGCGCGGTGTAGACACCGCTGTAAGTCAACCTAAGTTAAATCAACTTCAGTTACGTAACTTGCGTAACTCAGATTGACTTACAGCATTAGTGTAGACCACCCCTCAGTGTACACAAGACCACCAATGGTGGTAGCATTGGGAAGCTTAGTGTAGATGGGCCAGTGGGTGCTACTGGCATTTTAAACACAATTAATGGTATTTTCAAGAGCCTAAGTGAGTTAAGGAGGAAAAGTTCTATTGAAAGTTGTTGGGAGCTGAGATGAAGGGGAGTTGATGTGAGTCACATTAGCTGCCTGAATCTGTTCCGTAGCATAGTGATTCTGCTCATAACTTTCCATACAATGAGGTTATGAAGTGGAAATTGTTGAGGCCTCTCAACTGCAGGAAAATAGTAAACAAATAATTGTGTTTTTTTTTTCATAAAATATGTAGAAATCCTCTAAATTTGGTAGAGGTTAGTGAGGGACTGGGATGGTGAAATAAAATACTACTAGTTCAGCCTGGCAGTGATGTGTGCTTAGACTAAAGTTTCTGCAAGCAGTAGGTTCTGTATGTGGCTCATTATCTCTCATCTTGCTGGTCACCCTGTGCTGCAGCTGTGTGTATAAGAGATCATTTTTAAACACACAAATGTGGTAATTTTTTCACAACTGGTAAAGCTTTTACTGTAACAATGTCGCCGTCTTTCCATGACTCTGGGTCTATCGGTTGGTTCTCGACACTGCTATCCTCCAACAATCCCTCGGTTGCCATGTCCTTGTATAAAGACTCTTCTTCCATTCCTACCTATAAAAAACAAATATTTAACCATACATATTTATAAAACATCTGTAATTTTTCATCAATTTGTTATTAAAATGGCCTTACCTCCACCTTGGAGTCTGCTTCCTCCAGAGCGGCAACACATTTTTTCACATTCTATCCTTTTCCTCTTTGACAACTAGCCATGACTCCATAAAGTCGTCCTGTTTCTTGGGTTCAGTTTCAGGATGAAACGCAGGGTTCGGCAACAGGTCTGCCTCTTTAGCAAAATAAGTGTAAATGGCACCCATGGGCAATTCCAGCTTCTTGGCGTCTGTAGGCATCTTGTAAAAGGACATGGCCGTTGTGTCTAGGCTACCAGTTTTAAAACTGCTGTTCGCAAATATATGTGGTTTTATACACACGGTCAAATGTTCATTGGCTAGAGTTTTTAAATAATACACTCCACGATAGTCCTTTTCTGAAAGGCTCGTTTTAGAATCTTGGTATGAAAGGATTGGTTCAAAAAGTGCATTCTGTGACGTAGCTGTAAAACACTGAAAGACAGGGCTAGCTCCCAAGGTTCACCGCCCAGAACAGCTATCATTTCACTACCGACAATCGCTGGAGTAGGATGTTTCGCTCTGCATGTGTTCAGTAACAGCCTCTTCTTGCTTTGTTTTTTGTATTTTCTAAAACCTTTTTTCTTTGCCCTGTGCTTATTTTTTCTTTTCTATTATTTAAAAATCATCGCTCCATACTAAACCTACCCAAACAATCATTCTTCTCTTTAATAACCTTTTTTCCTCTAAACCTAACCAAAGCTTTTTTTAATCTATAAGCTTTCTTACTCTATTCTTTCAACCTTTTTCTCTAAACAATCAACCAAATGTATCAAAACACAAGCATGCAACATTCCCCCATTCAAACATAAAAAATACTGTAATAAAAAAAAATTTCAAAATGGCTGACGGTGCCAAACCTTGACACCAATGGAACTGGAACTGCAGGGCAGGACATAAGCCCTAAATGGGGTGTGGAAACCTGTCAAAAATACAAGGTGATGAATACTATCGAGCCATATACTATTATATAACACTGATGGGAATTCATTGCATAGCCTTTGACATTTGTACTCTAGCCTTCAGGAGACTTAAGCATGTGACTAATTGCAAGAAGTTGTTGGGCCGTTAGCATGTGCGGTAATGTTCCACAGAGTCAGCTCCTTAATAAACAGAAGGCAATTTTTGTGCCTTCCCTGAATCAAGAGAGACGTTCTCTCAGTCATTATAACAAATTCTAACTTTGCATGGATACGGTCATTCTGTTTTGAACTCCATGTAACAATGTTGAATTTCTGATACTGTTCAACCTTTGTAGAAATAAGCTTTCATTAGTGAAGAAAGCATCACAAATAATTTTCAGGATATTCTTGTTGTAGGGGGCAAGGAGAATCTCTGTCGTTGAGCTTAAATGAGGAAAAGGCAATTTTTATTTGCCTAAACTCAGGATTCCCGTGGGCCTGATAACAGGAAATTGCTTGACAAAATGCATAATTAATCCATGGAACTCAGTGCCATGAGACTTTGAAATAAAGAGCTTGGTAGAATTCAAAGAAGGATGAAACACTCAAACTCTTGTCCTGCAAACACTTAAAACTGTTTTTAATGTCACTTGTGAACTATCCCATATAAATCAATGGGTCTACCCAAGCGAATATAGTTATGCATGTGAGTGTTTCAGGATCTGGGTCTTAATTTTGCAATATAAATATATGCATTTAGGATAATTTAGTTGGCTTATAGTTGTATTCCTCTTTAGGATATGAGGGGAACCAATAGGACATGGGGTTAGGAGGAATCTTCCCCCTTACACCTGGCCACCTGTGGCATAATTATCCATAATGTAGGTTTTACAGGTTTCTCTGTAGCTTCTGTGACTGGCCGTTGTCAGAAAGGAGATAAGACTAGACCAGCGTTGCTCAGCCTGTGGGTCAGGACATAAAATAGGGTTGCCAGAAGGCTTGTTTCAAAGGGTCACACGGCAGCTCCTGTGGCTCACCTCCCTGCTCTGGGCGCTACAACTGCCTGGATTCCAGCGCCACTCAGGTTTGGCCCAGCCATCATGATGACAGCAGCCTGGGTAGGCAGAGGCAGATTAGGGGTTTGTGGGGCCATGGGCCAGAGCAACTGGGGGGGCCCTTCCCACCCCTTCTACCCTGCAGTATGCCCGTCTTCCTCCCCGGGCGCTCCAGCCAGGGAGTAGGGTCAGGGCATGGAGACTTGCCCTGCCCACCCGGCACTCCTGCAAGACCCTGCGCCCCCACCCTGCTCCCCAGCAGTAGTGCTGGGTGGGTGCATGTAGTGGGTTTGGGTACAGGGGCACCCATTTTTCTAGGGGGCCCCCAATTGGCCACGCCCCTGAGCAAGGTCCCCGTTGGGTCAGTGACTAATGTGCCACTGTGGGTAGGCCAAATCTGAGTGGCACTGCAACCCCATGAGCCAGGTCACAACTCCACTCACACAAATTTGGTCCAGTCGAGGGGCGTGGACCAAGCCGTAGTGACGTTACAATCCTAGAGGTTGCAACGACTGAAGCAGAGAGACCAGCTCAGCCAGCCCCTTGGCACAGGAACTGCAGGAACCACCATTGTGGGGTGAGTGCCCGGCAGGGCCCAACCCTCCTGGGATACAGGACCTGACCGAAACCATCCCAGGGCCTCTATGCGCACACTATTTACTGGGTCACGACAGACCATAAACATTTACAAATGGGTCCTTAACCCAGAAAAGGTTAACCACTGGATTAGACCATTGGCTTGATCTGCCATAGTATTTGCTATGTTAGGGGGAGCAAGTTAGCATATCCCTTTTTCTTTTTCCCATTAAGGTCATATGAGATAACACTAATATTAGTCTTGTTTTCTGCTAGGAAGACCATGTAAACCACTAGAACTAGAAAATAGCAGAGTTGATTTAATCAATCTCCGGTTTGGTGCAACAGCAAACTTCTCCTGTAGTGAAGGGTAGGTGGCAAGTTGCTTCTTTTGACTAATTAACAGAACCTAGACTGGTGTAAAACTGCTGGTGAAGTCTGGCAGAATGAGACTAGAAAGCCTGCTTAACTTCAAGAACATAAGTGAGTCATGTGCTATAAATCTGTAGCTATGGGCTGGGCCGTCGTTAAGAATTACACCTGTGACTTTCAAAGGAGTTGAAGGACGCTAGCTATCTATTTATGGCTGTCCTTTGGTGGGAGATGGGCACCTAACTCACTCAGGTGCTTTTGAAAATCCCAGCCTTCAACAGGTCATCCCAGCAGCTGCTGGATCATGAGTCCTAAGAGAAAGCCCCACCTGAAGGGTAATGTGGCACTCACTGATTGGTGCCATCTCTACCATGTTACAGGGGCTGTTATTGGTCAGTCCTAGCGTCTTGAATCGGTGCTGGGATTGTGAGGCAGAATATTGCCCATAAAAGGTAGCACTAGGTAGAAGCCGACTTCTTCCTACTCATCAATAGTTATCAGGGCAATGTCAGGTTCAGTTGTTGCTTTTGTCCATATGGGTTATGTGACAAGCCTTGGGGAATCATAAATGGGTTGTGGCCTCATTCCACTGAGCAGGTGCTTTCTGGGTGTTGAGATAACTGAATAGATCGCATTGCATGGGGACCAAAAAACCAACAAGTGCAGGTGTTTTTTTCACTGTATCAAAACTTTAAAGGGCTTGGCCTGGCAGCAGAGGTTAAGTCCTCTGGGAAGAGGAGTCAGATGTCTCTGGGTGGAAGCTGACCCCCAGTCTGAGTGAGGAGAGATGGTGGGGGAGGTAACTCCCTGATGGTGGCTGGCTCACCAAACCCCATGCAAGTTGAATGCCTTTTTCTGTGGATTGGTTGTCAGCCTGCCTTCTGGGTGAAGTAGGTTGATCCACAATTGAAGGACTTGTGTAGGCAGGGTTTCTTTGCAGTAGCCTACATGGACTGAAGGCCTTGGATTTGTGCAGGCCCAGGAGTTCCCTGGGTTTAGTGTGAGGTTGGGTGTTGGACAGTAAGATGCTCTGGTTTGAATATGGAAGGGAGATGGGGTCAGGTGGATGACAGCTCAGGGCAGCTGACTTCTCCCCATCGCTTCTGTCAGGATGGGTTGTCTTTAGGTCTGATTTTTATTTTACAAAACATTGCTGGGGAGGAAAGGTAAGGGGAGCTGCTTAAGCTGAGTCATTGACAACTGGGGTAACACAACTGGGCATTCCGAGAAGAGGTGTCTAGTACTGCTGCAGATAAAAGCACAGTAATTCAAGATGTAGAATGGCGGCAGCTCACATTTCAAACACTCTCCTACATCTTAAAAACATCAGACGAGGCACAGCCTCCTACCCAGCAAGCCCTTTTTCCACGTGACTGCACCGTGAGCAGACCAGTCGTTTCTAAAATAACATGGTTTCCTGGGCATTGATTAAGTTCTATAGCAGGAATGATTAGCGCCCTTTTCCCCCGTTAGAGATATTTGCACTCCTTACTACGTGTATCTCCAGTTCATAGGCGTGCGCACGGGGTGTGCTGGGTGTGCCGAGGCACACCCTAATGCAGGGCAGTCAGAGCTGTGGGAGGTGGGGCTGCATGCTCCCGCGGGGCAGCATGTATGACTCCATGCTGAGCCAGACGCTGCTAGGAGTCTGAGCCTCATGGTTAGAGGGGCTGGGGGGTTGGACAAGGGGCAGGGGCAGTCGGGGGACAGGGAGCAGGGTGGGTTGGGCTGTGGCATGGGGTGCTCTCACCTCGGGGGCAGCTCCCAGTGTCCCGGCATGTAGGGGAGAGTGGACGCAGGGCAACTCTGCACGCTGCCTCCCAGAGCTGAACCGGTTTCCAGCCCATTGGCCAGAAACCCCGGCCAATGGGAGCTGTGGGGGGGCGGTGCTAGAGCTCCCTGACCGCGCTTCCCCAGCAGGGATGGGGAGGGAGCTGCTCCAGCTCGTCTTGCTCAGCCTGCCCCGCCTCCCGGGGCTGAGCCGCCTGGGACCAGTGCAGGGGCCGGGTCATGGGGGGGGAGGGCTCGTCTGGGCCCCAGGCAAGGGTGCTATGAGGGGTGCAGGCCCCCTCCCACTCTGATTCCCCCACCAACCCCAGCTGTGACGTTGGCTCAGCCCAGGCAAGGCAAATAGCCCCCGCCCTGCAGGCCGGTGAGTGTGACTGGGGGGCAGGCAGGCGGGGGCGCTGGGTCTCTGGGGATGGTGCTGGGCAGTGGGGGTCTGTGTGGGGTACTCCTGGGCCCCAGGGGGAATGAAAACAGCCCAGGTCCCCCTCCTGCAGTGTTCTTTGCTTCCCTGCAGAAAGTGAAGGAGAAACCGGGGTGTGTGATTGGGAATGTTCATGGCATAGTTTGGGGGCATTGCCCCCCAAATAGAGGTGAGGGGTGGGGGGCCACATGGGATGCAAGGTCATGCCACTGCCCCCCCCCCCCCGCCCATTTCTGTGAACACAGAGTTGCTGCAGCCCCGCTGAAAAAAGAAAGTGCTGCTCAGCTCCCTGGACTTTGCAGCTGGACACGACCTTCTGGGTCCTAGGGCTGGTTGAGCTCCCTTCTGTGTGCTGGGAGCCATCCTTCATCTTGTACAACAGTGAGTTGTGGGGCGGGACAGGGCAGGGGAAAAGAGGCAGGGGGGAAAGAAGGAGGTGGGATGGGGAGGAGATGGCATGGTGGGGAAGGGGCATGGGATGGGAAAGAGAAGGGGATGGGGAAGTGGATTGGGGAAGCGGGGGCAGGGGGAAAGAGGCAGTTTGGGAAGGAAGGTGGTGGGATGGGGAGGAGATGGCGTGGTGGGGAAGGGGCATGGGATGGGAAACAGAAGGGGATGGGGAAGTGGATTGGGGAAGCGGGGGCAGGGGGAAAGAGGCAGTTTGGGAAGGAAGGTGGTGGGATGGGGAGGAGATGGCGTGGTGGGGAAGGGGCATGGGATGGGAAACAGAAGGGGATGGGGAAGTGGGGACGGGGGAAGGAAGGTGGTGGGATGGGGAGGAGATGGAGTGGTGGAAAAGAGGCATGGGATGGGGAAGAGGATAGGGGAAGCGGGGGCAGGAGGAAAGAGGCAGTTTGGGAAGGAAGGTGGTGGGATGGGGAGGAGATGGAGCGGTGGAGAAGGGGCACGGGATGGGGAAGAGAAGGGGATGGGAGAAGCAGGGGCAGGGGGAAAGAGGCAGTTTGGGAAGGAAGGGGATGGGATGCGGAAGAGATGGAACGGTGGGGAAGGGGCATGGGATGGGGAAGAGAAGGGGATAAGGGAAGTGGGGGCCCAGCGTGCAGATCCCCTTGGCAGTAGCTGCGGCTCCCCTGTTAAGCAGACCCCTCAAACCCTTACTCTGACAAGCCCCACCTCCCCTGCATCTGTACCACCCTGATGAGCCCCCCCAGACACCCTCCCCACCGAGCCCCAACCACCTACACCCTGACCCCCACCCAAATGAACCCCACTTCCCCTGCATGCAGACACCCCCCCCCCCGCTGAGTTCCAACCACTTTCACTTGGTCCCCCCTGCAGACTCCCATTGCCCCTGCACCTGGCACCTCCCTGTACGTCCAGATCCCCCACTGAGCTGCCTGCACCCAGACTGCCCCACACAGAACCCTCTTACCCCCGCCCAGCCAATCGCCACCTCCCCAGCCTACACATGACCTTTGTTGACTTACGTCAGTCATAGCGCTCTTCCACCACTGCGCTCCAGCTTGGTTGGCGCTCTCTGCGCCCGCCCTGTAAGTGCCATCACGCCATTGGTCAAGGGGATGTCCAGGGGGTGGGATTTCGTGGGGACTCTGTTCTGAGCTGCGGCGTGGTAAGGGGGCTGGGCCAGGCGGGTTGGATATGGGCAGAGGGTCTCGGGGGCAGTCAGGGGATGGGGAGCGGTTGGATAGGCATGGGAGTCCTGGGGGTGGGAGTGTGGTTAAGGGTTGGGGCAGTCAGGAGACAGGTAGGGGGTAGGGTCCTAGGAAGGCAGTTACGGGGGGGGGTGTCTCAGGAGGGGGCAGTCAGGGGACAAGGAGCAGGGGGGGTTGGGGGATCTGAGGGGGGCAGTCGGGGGCGGGAAGTAGGAGGGAGTGAATGGGGGCGGGGCTAGGGTGGGGCTCCCTGGGTGCACACCCTAAAGAAATGTGCTGCGCACGCCTATGCTCCAGTTTAGAAGAAGGATCACTTGTTCCCCTTTGCAGAGAATTAACAAGCATTCCCAAGCATCTGACTAGTGTAGACAAGAAGTGAGGGCATTCTTTTGCTAACAATTGTGCAAGCTTATACTCACCAGTTAATAGCTCTAGATTGCCTTTAATTACTTAGTGTTCCTTGGTCCTATAGTGTTAGACATATCATGTTTTATAGCAGAGATGACCCTGATCAATCATTTGTCTTCACCTACTGGCATAAAGAAACCATGTTCCATCTTTCTGAACTGTAACCTAATTACTTGCTTACTTCAGTAACAAATTTGAACCTTTTTTCTTTCTTTAGTTACAGATTAATTGAACCGATTTCCACCCAATGTGTGCTTGTGGGAAATGGAGTTGATTGGGATGAGGAGGTTCCACTTTGCCAAGGTAAACTAATTTAAGGATTTTAAGAATGGTTCACGTCTGGAGATGATGCTTCATAGCTGGTGCTTCAGAAGAGTCTCTGTTCTTACATCTTTTAATCCAAATAAGAGTAAAACTTGAGGATGTATGTTTGGTTGGGGAGAGAATGAAATCATACTGTGGTTCACCGTGGTGTTTGGATGACTCCTATAGAACCAATGCTTAAAACAAAGTCCCTTCTAGATTGTTCACCTGGCACTGTTTAATATTCATAATCCAACAGGCCTCATGGCAACTCTTCACTATTGTATCTGTGTAATCCTGCTGTTCGCTAAGTAAAAGGCATGATAATGACTTCAAGAAGTTTTGACCCTTCCCAAATCTTACTATTCACTTAAAATCTCAGGCTCTTTGGGAGTGAATCACAATTAATTTGCCTCTACCTTAATTTGATCTCTTGGATGCTTTCTGGGCTTGGTCTGTCAATCATGTTGCTGATGTCCAGTTTCTTGAATCAGCTGCTGCTACAAGCAATGTCCTAGCTTGGTTTTCTGCTGGTGGAACAATACTACCTCTAGAGATGCTGGGCAAGAGGTTCTGGCTCCCTGAGGCAAATGTTGGGAAGGGGCACGCTCTGTTAATGTCATCTTCCAGAGCTGGTGTTTTATGGAGCATCCTCTTTGAGCAATGGACATACTGGGTTGGGTCAAGCCTAAAAGTAGAAAAACCTTCAGAATCTGAAATGTGTCTTGCTTTAAATATTAAAATGCAATGTTAAATAACCTTCCAAATGGCTAAATAGCTTTTTGGGGGAATCTGAGACAACTTTCTTAGGGTATGTCTACACCCAGCCGCTAGTTCGGCGGCTGGGAATCGAAGTTCCGGGTTCGATTTATCGCGTCTGGTCTGGACGCGATATATAGATCCCGGAAGCGCTCGCCGTCAACTGCGGTACTCCAGCTCGGCGAGAGGAGTACCGCAGAGTCGACGGGGAGCCTGCCTGCCGCGTGTGGACTGCGTCTGAACCGCGGTAAGTTCGAACTAAGGTATGTCGACTTCAGCTACGTTATTCATGTAGCTGAAGTTGCGTACCTTAGTTCGAAGTTGGGGGTTAGTGTAGACCGGGCCTTAGTGAAAACTCTCTCTTCAGTTCACCTTCAATGTGAACTTTAATTTTATGTTGACATTCTTTGCTTCAGCAATAACTTGTCTTCCACCTCCTGATATCACCCATGGATCCCATATTGCTCTGAGTGGAGAAGAGTTTTCCTTTGTCTCAGCAGTAACTTACAAATGTGACCAGGGCTTCTCTCTTATTGGAGAGGCCTCGATTCATTGTACAACAAAAGATAATGTCAATGGAGAGTGGAGTGGGCCTACCCCTGAATGCAATGGCTAGTAGCGTCTGTTTTTATCCTGCTCTTATTCTATCTCCTCCCAGGAACAACTATATTTTGATTGCTAAGCAAACCCATAAGCCTGAGGGAGGTCCATATTTATTTCCCGTAAATACATATCTTGAAAACTAGTTACTGTTGGAAACCCAATCTGTAAAGAAGGAATGTCACTTCATAAATGACTTCTGGAAACCATTTTGCCTGTTCTACATCCTGTGGTCATCTTGTCTCCCTTCAGTGTTCCAAG
Organism: Emys orbicularis; assembly: GCF_028017835.1. Classification (NCBI taxonomy): domain Eukaryota; kingdom Metazoa; phylum Chordata; order Testudines; family Emydidae; genus Emys; species Emys orbicularis. The sequence continues at coordinate 145,185,420 of NC_088686.1, forward strand.
ACTGCAGTTAATTCTCATGTCACAAACAGTTGACTTTAAGTAGAACAAAACTCTTAAACTAAGGTTTTGCTTTTATGCCAGCACCCTACTATTCGAGTGCTGAAGGGGGGGAGAGGGAAGGGGAAAAGGGAAGGGGAAGACATACAAGCAGGATTGTTCGGCAACCCTCTTTTTCAGAACTCTCTGGGAGGGCTCCTTGGCAGTGAAGGCTCATACTTCTTTGGGGGAATAAAGGTCATTGTGCAATCCTCATGTTGGTGACTGCAGTGCAGTGTTCATGCACACATTGCATTTAGCTAACTAATTTATATAGTTGGTATCCAAGAAGCTCCACCATCTTGGGCTTATTCTTGATGGCTTGCCCATCTTAACAACTGGGATTGAGGCTTTTAGAGGCATGGTTTGGTGGGTTGCTAACTTCACTGTGTAATATAAAGCTCCCAAAAGCAGGAATATGAATGTAAGCTCACTTTAATGGTTTTAAGAACAGGCCACGACTGGAGATGCTGCAGTGTAACTGATGTTAAATGTTGTTTGAGTGATTGTCTACACAGATTGCACTTGTGGAGTGCATGAGCCCCATGTGTGCAAGACAGGATCTTTTGAGTAGCAGTGTCCACTAGGGTGGTGTCTGTTCCCTGGATGCCCTCGCACCATGTAGGTGAAGGTATAAAGGTTAAAGCACCTCAGCTGTTGCCTATTGGATGAAGACCTGTGTCTCTGTCCCTTCTGACTGGAGTATCTACAGGCAGCACAGTACCCTCCTTTCACCATATATTTCCCAGCACAGACAGGTTGCCCAGGGACACCTGCTTGCTTTCTCTTCAGAGGCTTTTTAACAGGTATAATTGCTACAGTTAAACATACCGCACAGTTCTTCCTATGCAGGTCTACCTTATTTTTAAGTTAAAAAGCATTACAGGGAGAACAATGTGCATGCTAATAAGCTTCCCAGATTTAACCCCACCACATCTCTGGATTCTGGCAGGCATAGTCCTTCATCTCCCACCCAAGGGGGATTCCTTCTGGTTCTTAATTCCTCACAGCTCTAGCTCAGAACAAGCACCTGATCCTTGCAACCCTTTCCAAAGGATTGGGGCCCTCCATGGACAAGGGGTCCTACCCATTTGCTGGATGAGGAAGAAAGCCCTGAGGTTGTTAAAAAAACCCAAACTATTTATCCAAAAACGCTTTCTTTGCCGGGCCCTGGAGACTCCAGTTTGAACTAATATATCCACCTCTCTGGGGGCTGACTTCAAAGGCTGATAACCGAGGAAGTACATTAGCATCCCCCTTCCTCTAGAGAAGGTAGACGCAATGCCACTACACATTCACAATTGCGTTTAAATACAATGGACCCGAAAGGTATTAACCCTAATTCAATAAGATTAAACTTCATTGAATTAAATTAATCTTAATTCCATACGGTTTGTTCAGGATATGGTCAGCCTGTCATCCGTCTCCAGGTTTCTGGTTTCCCAACTCAGCTCTCCTGGTATCATCCGTTTAAGTATGTGGTGCCCTCTGGATGTAACATCAGAGTTTGTGAAACAGCCTGACTCCAAAAAATGGGAATAACCTGCCAGTCGTCCCAACATCGTTGAAAATCCAGTGCAGGAAGAAACTTTTTTTTTTTTTTTTTTTTTTTTTTAAAGGAAAAATTCTAGGAAGAGGTTAAGCTTTAGTCTGCTGTTCCTGTGTGGCAGGGTTTTCAGTGTGAGTTGCCTGGGAAATAGGTCAGCTGCCATAAGTGCACTAGCTTTGGTTGTTCCTTGATTCAGACATAACATGAACCTCTGATGCTTGGATTCTGTGCCCTGCCCTAGAAGAGGCTGCATTTCAGTGGGGAAGGGGCTCCTGTAAAGTGCAAATCCGTGTAGTATCTAGAAAAGCCCTCTGGGATCCTTCAAGATGAAAGTCACTATAGGAGTGTAAGACACTGTTAAGGAGCAAGTTCTGCTCTTCATTCCACCAGTGAAATCCCAGGTGACTCCATTGACTTCCGTGCACTTGTCCCTTGCTGCAGAGGAGCCCGACTGCAATAAAGGGAAGAGGTTTTTACCACAAGTGTGCACAGGAACAAACTGCATGTTAACGATCCCAAAAACCACCTGTGCTCTGTTGCCCCAGCTGGTGACACCTCCACGAAATGCCAGTTGTGTAAAATACTGGGTGGGATTTCTGTGTTTAACTCAAATGCTTTTCTTTAGGTCTTGGTTTTGTAGAATGGTGGGGCTGGAATCGAATGCCTCATTGAAGGTGTTGATTGGATCGCTTGATACTCGCTCTGAGCTGAACCCTGAAAGGTGCTGAACACCTGCTATTCCAATTCATTTCATGGTTGGCTCCACACTCAATCATGGACCCTCTTTCTCTATTGAGAGAGAGATTCACAGGGTAGCTGGTTTTATGGGTTGTTTATAAACCAGAACAACTGCAGTGAAATAAACTGTGGGTAAAGGGTCTTGGGTGTATCTGTTCTCTTCCATTTCGAGCAATAACCAGCATTCACAGTGCATCTGCTCCTCTCAGTGAACTGCCTTCTCTTCTGCATTTTCTTTTCAGTTGGGTGTCCAAAGCCAGAGGTGCAAAATGGAAGCATGGTCAATGCATTGGATGAAAAAATGTGGTACACTGTTAATGAAACCATTCCTTTCAAATGCTCTCCTGGGTACCAGCTTTCAAGCCATTCCCGCCTGCCTGCCACAGACAGATTTAGTATTACTTGTTTAGCGAACAGCAGCTGGACAGCATTACCAAAGTGTAAGTATCACTGCCAAGTTGGGTTTCTTGATGCACCCTGCCCAATTTCTAATATAAAGGATAGTAGTAACCATGCTTTGATTTAATGAAGCAAAGACTTAACTTCATGAGGTCTTTGTGATTGGGTAGGGACATATGCCACTGATACACTATATGGTGAAAAACAAAACAAATTATCCCTCACTACACCCATCTCCTATTTTTAAAAAAAGCTTTCTTCCTTTTATAGCAGCTGCTCCATGCAAAAAGTAAATTTGGAGGGTAAAAATCACAACAGGAGGAAAACTTCCCCATTACAAACAGTCAGGTTTTCTAGACAATTCAAGTGTGTGTTACTAATTAGTGAGAGATTGCAGTGTGCTCAGCTCTATGTAAAAGGAGGGCTGGTTCCTGCCCAATGTGTTTATAATCTATGTGCCAGAACCTTATGTTGCTCAAAACCTCATCACTGTTGCTTAGCACAGTCAGTTTCTGTAGAATTGACTAGGATGTGAGAGTGTGCAGCATGCTCAGGCCTTGAGGCAGATGCATGTAACACACTGGATGATGGTTCAGACTCAAAGGAGCAAGCATACTTGAGGGCAAGTCCTTCTCTTCTGCAGCATAAACATGTTCCCTCTTTGTTTTACAGAAAAGCAAAGCACTTCTGATGTGTGTGAGATGGTTCCGGAGAGCAGAGAGTTCACAGAGTGTGGTGTGCCTCTGGAGAAACTGAGAACTCGGCTGGAAGTGCAGAAACTGTATCTGGAGATTGAGAAATTGAAGGAGGAGCTAAAGTCACAATGACTAGTGAGACCTGTGATCCATATTGTGACAAACTGTCTCCCCTTTGGATGCAGTTTATATAATTACACTGCACACAGGCTCATTCTTATTGATTTCATAGAACTTGCTAATGCAGCTAATAACTCGGAATAGGCAATAAATCAGGGATCAGATTTCCTTCCTATGCACCATTTTTTAGGATTTTTTGTTCTTTCCCCTTGAATTTCACACATTTCATTTTCCACTCGATGATAAACTAGGGATTTCAGGTCCTCACACAGGTTTTAGGGGTTATAGTGAAGGATTGAGTTGAGATTTGGTTTTCCTTAGGTAAGTTAACCAAGTAGCATGGAAGCAAATTATCAGTTGATACGAGCTTTAGCTCTTATGCAAAAGGAAACTCAAGACGAACTTCAGCTTTGTAGACATCCCACAATTACTGTTTACATTTAACTTTAATGCACCAAAACGTACACATTCAAAGTGGTGAATGGGCAGGGCCGGCTCCAGGCACCAGGCAACCAAGCTGGTGCTTGGGGCAGCACCTGGAGGGGGGCGGCGCGGCGCTCGGGCCGCCGGGGAGAGCGGGGCCACAGCCGGGCTCGCCGCCCACCCCCCGGCGCTCTGGCCGCCCTCCCCCCGGCTGCCGGGGGGAGAGCGGCGAGCCCCTGCTGGGGCTCGCCGCCCTGCGCTCTGGCCGCCGGGGGGAGAGCCGAGCCCCCGCCGGGGCTCGCCGCCCTCTCGCCGCCCTGCCCCCGGCGCTCTGGCCGCTGGGGAGAGAGCCGAGCCCCCGCCGGGGCTCGCCGCCCTGCCCCCGGCGCTCTGGCCGCCGGGGGGAGAGCCGAGCCCCCGCCGGGGCTCGCCGCCCCCCCCGGCTCCGCCCCCCCCCCCCCCGCGGGGCGGCAAAAAAGCCAGAGCCGGCCCTGTGAATGGGTATTTAACTGCCCGATTTCCCCACACCTTAAGAGCAGTGATGTTAATAAATTCCGGCACCACTCTAAAAATGTGTAGAGGCTGAAAAAAGCCTATTCTCTGCCTTGTCTGCTCAATTACAAAGTCAGCAGGATGCGTCCTTTTAGGGACACTCAGCCTTGCCAAACTGAACAGCGCTATTTTTTAAATCTGCTATCACCCATGGCACTTCCATAGCTGTACTCAGCCACACACACATTAGGAGTAGATGATACAATCTCAAGTGTAGAGAAGCAACCGTCTGAGCCATTTCCCCAATAAACAATAGGGGTGTTCTCTAACCTACACCTTTGTGATCAAGTAACTATTCCTGCTCTGCAGGGCTACAATAAAATGCAATTGTAATAACTGCTGATTGTCTTTGTTTTTATAACTTTGTCCCTTTGGCTGTAAGGCAGGGAGATGCCCAGCACGTTTAAAGGATCGTTTCACTGAGAGTGAAGAACTAATTCCTCCTCCTCCTCCAGCCCAGTGATTAGTCTGAGTGAGCCCATGTAGACTGACCCTTCCCCTCGCACCTAGAGTGCTTAGAGTTGAATTGAACTGGCAAGGTAGTGGAAGGGAAACTTGTCCTGTGGAATAAGGGGGACGTGCCAGTTTTTAGCTTTTTTTTTTTTTTTTACCACTGTTGATGGACCCAGAGGGGTCACGGATTCAGCTACATTCCTGGGGTAACAGCAGGGATTAATTTGGCCAATAGGATAAGGAGGAAAGATGGCTGGTAAATGCTTCTGTCTCAGAAATCATTGCTGCAGTGGAGGCTTTGATCAGGAAGGGATAGCATAGTGCTGCTTTGAGAATAACGTCACTTGTGATTGTCCCTATGCCAGAAATGTAACAGTGCTGCAGTCTCCTCCAGTGAGAACCCTTAGCTGTATAAAGCCAGGAGCAGCGAATGGAAAAAGAACAGCAGCAGAGAAATAACCTGCAGACTCAGCCTTTGCAGGTGGGGGAATCTGTCTCCTTGGACCTGTGAGCACTACTGAGCTCAGAGCGGGGCAGGGGTGACTTGCTGTTGGGAGAGCTAGTGGTGTCAGGGAGCAGGAATTTAAATCCACCCCAGGGATCCTTAGGAGATCAGCCCAGAAGTTGCACTGACTCAGCACATCCAAGCTCCGTCTCTGGCTGTTAGCTGTGCTCTGGGGGGTTCTGGCTGCTTGTCTTACCTGTCCTCTGCAGCATCGCATTGCCACGCGCACGCACACCCAGGCAGTCTCTCTAATTGCAGAGACTGAGTTGAATTTGACCCACAGCCTCTTACTTCTCATCACAGCTGCTTTCCTGTGCTGTCCTGGATGAAGGTAGGCAATGTGATCTTTTCTATGTGCCCATCTACCACTAGAGGCCACTCTTTACCAATCATTTTGTGCACTACCTACCCCACTCTTCTAGGTCCAATCCTGTCACCCTTACTCAGATTGAGTAATACTTTACTCCACAAGCAGCCCCATGTGCTAATTTTTCTAAGCCTTTGAAGTGTAAGAAGTAAATGTGGTTAAATAGAGGGATACAATCTCTAGTCCATTTCACTTTGCTGTTCCTGTTAAAAATGGTTTGTCACTGTTACCTTTCCTGACTGATCATTCACTGCCATCTGTGATATCAAAGGAATATACTGAATGTGTTTGACATTGATAGGTTTCAGAGGAGTAGCCATGTTAGTCTGTATCAGTAAAAACAACGGGGAGTCCTTGTGGCACCTTAGAGACTCACAAATTTATTTGGGCATAAGCTTTAGTGGGCTAAAATGCACTTCATCAGACGCATGGAGTGGAAAATACAGTAAGCAGGTATAAATATACAGCAATGAAAAGATGGGAGTTGCCTTACCAAGTGGGGGGTGATGATGCGCTGGAGAGGTTTTAGTTGGGGGCTGTAGGTGATGGCTAGTGGCGTTTTGTTACCGTCTTTGTTGGGCCTGTCCTGTAGTAGGTGACTTCTAGGTAGCCTTCTGGCTCTGTCAATCTGTTTCTTCACTTCCCCAGGTGGGTATTGTAGTTAGGGTTAGGGTTAGAGCAGATTCATGGATAGCCTAGCTCTCCGCTAGTTAGCTTGTGTAATTATCAACACTTGTCATCAGTCACTTTTTTGTAGTTTGTCCCTTGCAGTTACTATCTCTGCTGACAAATTAACCCTAGTCCTGTGACATCCACAATGCATGTTTTCTTCTGCTTTTTCTAAGATTTTGCTACTAAGAAAAATATGCCATAACCTCCCCTTTAACCTGAAATGAGTTTAAAATGTTTCTGTTCTATGCAGTTACACATAATACAAGAACTAGTATTTGTTCCTGACAATACAAAAAAGTACAACCAATGAAAAGTTTAGTCTAAATTAATACTTTGAAGTCTAAAGAAAGATGTGTGTAAGCCTGAATTATATAACTATTTTGATTTTAATGGTTTATCTTCCTTTTGCAGTATAAATGACTGATGCTGGCTGATGGCTCTGGTTTACAAATTAACAGACATTGGAAGAAAATCATGGAAAAGTTAGTAGATAAATGTCATACATTTCAACTGAAATTTCTGTAGTGAAAATAGACCCCTCTCAGGGTATGTCTACACTACGAAATTAGGTCGAATTTATAGAAGCCGGTTTTATAGAAATCGGTTGTATACAGCCGATTGTGTGTGTCCCCACATAAAATGCTCTAAGTGCATGAAGTCGGCGGACCGCGTCCACAGTACCGAGGCTATCATCGACTTCCGGAGCGTTGCAGTATGGGTAGCTATCCCACAGTTCCCGCAGTCTCCGCCGCCCATTGGAATTCTGGGTTGAGATCCCAATGCCTGAATGATGCAAAACAGTGTCACGGGGGGTTCTGGGTACGTGTCGTCAGGCACCTCCCCCTCCATCAGAGCAACGACAGACAATCGATTCGCGCCTTTTTACCTGGGTTACCTGTGCAGACAACATACCACGCCAAGCATGGAGCCCGCTCAGCTCAGCTCAGCTCAGCGTCACCATATGTCCTCTGGGTGCCGGCAGACGTGGTACTGCATTGCTACACAGCAGCAGCTAATTGCCTTTTGGCAGTAGATGGTGCAGTATGACTGGTAGCCTTCATTGGCGATCTGGGTGCTGGCAGACATGGGGCTGCATTGCACACAACAGCAGCCCCTTGCCTTTTGGTAGAAGATGGTATATTACGACTGGTATCCGTCGTCATCGTACTGCAGTGGCTGTCAATCATGGGCACCTGGGCAGTCTCGAAGATGATGGCTATCGGTCGTAGTATGCTATTTTCTGCCAAGCGCCCAGTATTTTCTGCCAAGCACCCAGAAGATGCCGAGGGCTATCAGTCATGCTGCACCGTCGTCTGCCAGCTTAAGATGTAAAAAATAGATTTGTTCTGTATTCATTTGGTTCCCCCTCCCTCCGTGAAATCAACGGCCTGCTAAACCCAGGGTTTTGAGTTTAATCTTTGGGGGGGGGCCTTTCTGTGTGACAGTTGTTTGTGTTTCTCCCTGATGCACAGCCACCTTTGTTGATTTTAATTCCCTGTACCTGTACGCCATGTCGTCACTCGCCCCTCCCTCCCTCCCTCCGTCCGTCAGATACTAGTTTCGCGCCTTTTTTCAGACCAGACGCCATAGCACTGGGATCATGGAGCCCGCTCAGATCACCGCGGCAATTATGAGCGCTATGAACACCACACGTATTGTCCTGGAGTGTATGCAGAGCCAGGACATGCCAAAGCAAAACCAGGACCAGCCGAGGAGGCGATTGCAGCGCGGCGACGAGAGTGATGACGAAATTGACATAGACCTCTCACAAAGTACAGGCCCCAGCAGTGTACAAATCATGGTGTTACTGGGGCAGGTTCGTGCCATGGAATGCCGATTCTGGGCCCGGGAAACAAGCACAGACTGGTGGGACCGCATCGTGCTTCAGGTGTGGGACGATTCCCAGTGGCTGCGAAACTTTCGCATGCGTAAGGGCAGTTTCATGGAACTTTGTGACTTGCGTTCCCCTGCCCTGAAGCGCCAGAATACCAGGATGAGAGCAGCCCTCACAGTTGAGAAGCGAATGGCGATAGCCCTGTGGAAGCTTCCAACGCCAGACAGCTACCGGTCAGTCGGGAATCAATTTGGAGTGGGCAAATCTACTGTGGGGGCTGCTGTGATCTAAGTTGCCAGGGCAATGAAAGACCTGGTGATATCAAGGGTAGTGACTCTGGGAAACGTGCAGGCCATAGTGGATGGTTTTGCTGAAATGGGATTCCCAAACTGTGGTGGGGCGATAGACGGAACCCATATCCCTATCTTGGCACCGGAGCACCAAGCCACCGACTACATAAACCGCAAGGGGTACTTTTCAGTGCTGCTGCAAGCCCTGGTGGATCACAAGGGACGTTTCACCAACATCAACGTGGAATGGCCAGGAAGGGTTCATGATGCTCGCGTCTTCAGGAACTCTGGTCTGTTTCGAAAGCTGGAGGAAGGGACTTTCTTCCCGGACCAGAAAGTAACCGTTGGGGATGTTGAAATGCCTGTCGTGATCCTTGGGGACCCAGCCTACCCCTTAATGCCATGGCTCATGAAGCCGTACACAGGCAGCCTGGACAGTAGTCAGGACCTGTTCAACTACAGGCTGAGCAAGTGCCGAATGGTGGTGGAATGTGCATTTGGACGTTTAAAAGCGCGCTGGCGCAGCTTACTGACTCGCTCAGACCTCAGCGAAAAGAATATCCCCATTGTTACTGCTGCTTGCTGTGTGCTCCACAATATCTGTGAGAGTAAGGGGGAGACATTTATGGCGGGGTGGGAGGTTGAGGCACATCGCCTGGCCGCTGATTACACGCAGCCAGACACCAGGGCGGTTAGAAGAGCACAGCAGGGCGCGGTGCGCATCAGAGAAGCTTTGAAAACGAGTTTTGTGACTGGCCAGGCTACGGTGTGAGACTTCTGTTTGTTTCTCCTTGATGAAATCTCCGCCCCCCCCACCCACCCGGTTCACTCTACTTCCCTGTAAACCAAAAACCCCACCCTCCCCTACCCTCCCCCCTTCGAGCACCGCTTGCAGAGGCAATAAAGTCATTGTTACTTCACATTCATGCATTCTTTATTAATTCAGCACACAACTAGGGGGATAATTGCCAAGGTAGCCCGGGATGAGTGGGGGAGGAGGGAAGGAAAAGGACACACTGTAGTTTAAAACTTTAAAACTTTAACACTTATTGCTCGGGAAATCATCTAGGGTGGAGTGACTGTGTGGCCGGAGGCCCCCCCACCGTGTTCTTGGGCGTCTGGGTGAGGAGGCTATGGAACTTGGGGAGGAGGGCTGTTGGTTACACAGGGGCTGTAGCGGCGGTCTCTGCTCCTGCTGCCTTTCCTGCAGTTCAACCATACGCTGGAGCATATCAGTTTGATGCTCCAGCAGCCGGAGCATCGACTCTTGCCTTCTGTCTGCAAGCTGACGCCACCTATCATCTTCAGCCCGCCACTTGCTCTGTTCATCCCGCGATTCAGCCCGCCACCTCTCCTCTCGTTCATACTGTGCTTTTCTGTAGTCTGACACTGACTGCCTCCACGCATTCTGCTGTGCTCTTTCAGCGTGGGAGGACATCTGGAGCTCCGTGAACATGTCATCCCGAGTCCGCCGTTTTCTCCTTCTAATTTTCACTAGCCTCTGTGAAGGAGAAACATTTGCAGCTGGTGGAGGAGAAGGGAGAGGTGGTTAAAAAAGACACATTTTAGAGAACAATGGGTACACTCTTTCACGTTAAATTTTGCTGTTCACATTACACAGCACATGTGCTTTCGTTACAAGGTCGCATTTTTCCTCTTATATTGAGGGCCTGCCGGTTTGGTGTGAGAGATCACTCACGCAGTGCCAGGCAACAGATTTCGGCTTGCAGGCAGCCATGGTAAGCCACAGTCTTTTGGCTTTTTTCACCTTCTTAACATGTGGGAATGGTTTCAAACTGTAGCGCCCTCATTTCCCATACCAAGCACCCGTTGGGTTGGCCATTTAAAATGGGTTTGCAATGTAAAAGGAGGGGCTGCGGTTCCCGGGTTAACATGCAGCACAAACCCAACTAACCCCCCCCCCCACACACACACACACACCCAATTTTCTGGGATGATCACTTCACCCCTCCCCCCCACCGCGTGGCTAACAACGGGGAACATTTCTGTTCAGCAGAGCAGGAACGGGCACCTCTGAATGTCCCCTTAATAAAATCACCCCATTTCAACCAGGTGACCGTGAATGATATCACTCTCCTGAGGATAACAAAGAGCGATAAGGAATGGATGTTGTCTGCATGCCAGCAAACACCGGGACCATACGCTGCCATGCTTTGTTATGCAATGATTCCAGACTATGTGCTACTGGCCTGGCGTGGTAAAGTGTCCTACCATGGCGGACGGGATAAGGCAGCCCTCCCCAGAAACCTTTTGCAAAGGCTTTGGGAGTACATGAAGGAGAGCTTTCTGGAGATGTCCCTGGAGGATTTCCGCTCCATCCCCGTACATGTTAACAGACTTTTCCAGTAGCTGTACTGGTCGCGATTGCCAGAGCAAATTAATCATTAAACACGCTTGCTTTTAAACCATGTGTGATATTTACAAAGGTACACTCACCAGAGGTCCCCGGTGTGCCCTCAGGGTCTGGGAGCACGCCTTGGGTGAGTTCGGGGGTTACTGGCTCCAGGTCCAGGGTGATAAACATATCCTGGCTGTTGGGGAAACCGGTTTCTCCGCTTCCTTGCTGCTGTGAGCTATCCACATTATCTTCATCCTCCTCTTCCTCGTACCTCGAACCCTCTTC